>NC_054469.1:200191316-200515171 GCF_017639515.1 Carcharodon carcharias
ATCAGAGAGCAGGCAGACACACTCCTCTGATTCGCATGCCACTCTGCTGAGGGCTTCTAACAGCAGTACATGATGTTCCCCAGCTCCTATTGACTCTCCAGGATGAGTTGGTAGGCCAAATCTAGAGGTTCGTCATCAGACCCGGACCTCACAGATGCATCTTCCCCAGCAATCCCCCAAGTGCTGGGAGCTCACACGAACCTGCCTCCTGCTCCTGCTGTGGATTTATGACCATGCAGTGATCACCAGATTTTGAACCCGAGTCTGCTCTAGGTCTAGATCCCACCGCGCTGGTGGAGGGTGTGGGTAAGCGCTGTGACGGATCTTCCAGGCTGCTTATTTCCAACTCTTCAATGGAGGAGGTGTCCGCTTGGCTGGAGGTGAGGGCATGGATGCAGCTGAAGGGCTGGCTGGCTGAGGGTGTTGGTCACTTGGCAGAGTTCCCTGTAAACCAAAGTGGAGATAATTAGTGCATGGGTCACAGAGCCAAAAGCAGCAGAGATAACACTCACACTTGCGTTGAGAGAGGGATGATGTGGTGTAGGATCCTTACAAGGGTGTTCACTGCCGACCTCATCATTACCTCATGGTCCATGTGCTCACCAGTCAGCACAATGGTACGCTCCTCAAACTGAGTGAGGGGTCCCCTGGTCTGGGACCTCTTCCTGCTGATGTGAGCAGGCTTCTCCTGCATTAAAACAAATGGAGCGAGTTTGAGCAGGACACATGGTATTGCCTGGAATGTTTGTGTGGTGAATGGAGCCATGGACAGGATGAGGACATGAGCTCCAGAGGGCATGAGCCTGATGGAAATGTGAGGGTGTATGTGTGAGAGTTAGCGACATTGTCCCTTGAGGTGTGAGATCCCTGTGGATGTGTGATGGGTTTGTGACTGTATGAGTTGAGAGTGATGAGCAGAGTGAGTTACCTTGGTAGAACGGGTGAGCCCATTCATCCAGTAGCAGCACTAGGTGGCTGTCCTCTTTGGCAGGGCATTGGCGTGACCACGGCTGCCACCGACTCCTATGCTGGATTGCAGCCAGAGCGGGGATAGAGGACATCATGATGGATCTCCATGGCATCCAAAAGTCATGAGGAACACTTCGCTAAACCTGGGGGTTGCAGTCTTTTTGTTTGTCGGGGCCATCTGTCCTCCGTGCAGCAGTTGTAGGCTGGAAGCACTGAGATGTGTGCGCGTAGCTGGACTTTACAAATGCCGTCCGACGTGATGAAGCGGCGAGGTGATGGCATGGTGGGTGAATGAGAGCCTGCCTGCCATGGAACCGGTGTGTTTCCCAGGAATGCATAATTAATGCAGCGGGTTTGGGACGATACAGTGTGAAAAGCCGCCATCGTGACTACTACTGCACTTGGTACAAATTTGAGATGAAGGGAGGTTGAGCAGTAGCTGGACATCCCTGGGTCATCCACTCAGGAATCTCAGAGGCTGCCCTATCCCTCTGAGTCACCATTGCCTGTGACCCCCTCAACCTCACTCTCTGTCGCCGCAGAGGGAGCAGTTAGGAAGACAGCCAAAGCAAGCCGGAGCCCTCAAAGCCTTGGCACTCCAGAGGACTCACACCAAAGTCAACAGAAGCAACAGAGCTAACCATTGGCTAACCAACACCATCAGCCAGCCAGTCCCTCAGCTTGATCCATGCCCTCACCTCCATCAAGGCTATGGGCCAAGTGCCGGTAAATGGGATTAGGTAGGTCAGGTGTTTCTCATGTGTCGGTGCAGACACAATGGGCCAAAGGGCCTCTTCTGCAAGGTGATTCTGTGATTCTGTGATTGCATAGGCTGTCTTCACCCCTGCTGTGGATGTCAGGGCAGCACCTAGAAGTGGTAGGCCTAGAAAAGTTAAGAAATTCTAATCACAAGTGGTTGCACGGGTGAACTCATTTTGTGTTATTATTTTACTGAATAATGCGTAATGGTCAGATGCACACAGTCAGCCCATGAGTGATTCTGGAAGGAGAGGCTGTTTGTGTGTGTGTGTATGTGTGTGTGTTCCACTTACGCACATCCTTCCTCCATCACACTCATCTCAATTTCCCAAGCATTTTCAATGCTGCCTGCCGGGGTTCTCTCTCAGCTGTCCATCTGAGCTGACTTGCATCTCCGCCCAACTATGGATCGCACTACGGTGCAGCACCTGTTCCCGCCCAACACCATTAGACCAAAAGACGTAGGAGCAGAAGTAGGCCATTCGGCCCATTGGGTCTGCTCTGCCATTCAATGAAATCATGGCTGATCTGATAATCCTCAATTCCACTTTCCTGCCTTTTTGCCATAGCCCTTGATTCCATTACTGATTAAAAATATGTCTATCTCAGCCTTGAATATAGTTAACAACTCAGCCCCACAGCCCTCTGCGGTAAATTCCATGGATTCACTATCCTCTGAGAGAAGAAATTCCTCCTCATCTCTGTCTCAGATAGGCAACCCCTTATTCTGAGATTATGCCCTCTGGTCCTGGAGTCTCCCACAAGGGGAAACAACCTCTCAGCATCTACCACTAAGAACCTTACATGTTTCAATAAGGTCGCCTCTCATTCTTCTAAACTCCAATGAGTACAGGCCCAACCTACTCAACCTCTCCTCATAAGAAAATCTCTCTGTCCCCGGGATCAACCTAGTGAACCTTCTCTGGACTGCCTCCAATGCTAGTATATCGTTTCTAAGATAAGGGGACCAAAACTGTTTACAGTACTCTAGGTGTGGTCTAACTAGTGCCTTTTATAGTTTTAGCAAGACTTCTCTATTTTTACACTTCATTCCCTTTGAAATAAAGACCAACATTCCATTTGCCTTCATTTGCTAAGAGGCTCATTTCACTTTCAATTTTAGAAGCATGGTACTGGTAAAGTTTGTCTTCAGATCCCACAACTTTTGCCCTCCCCTAATTACCCATGTCCTTTCCCCAATCACTGTCGACATCCCCGGCATCACTTTCCACCACCACACCATCTCATACCAGCCAGAACCCTTTTCCTTTCGGGGTATCCAGGTGAACATGCACATTCCCTACCTTCCCAAGAATCCCAACCACATCCTCATTGACCTCCCCGACCTCATCCTTCTCACCCCAAGGGTCCGTGTTTGCCTCCAAGTCCCCACCAACCACCCTCGCAAGCCCTGCTACTGATACTGTTGCACCCTCGCCCTCACCCTCCCACCTTAACAGCTCACACTGTCCTCTCTCATTCTCATCTTTCCCTCCTACCACTCCCACTCTCATTTCACTCCCCAGGAAGCAGCCATCGACTCCACAGACCCCTTTCTTGCACGTTCACCTAGATTGGGGTGTGAGGAGGGCTTATAATGATATGCAGATATATTCAAATGAAGTTCCCGAATGTAGCGGTGGGAAACAGAACCCTCCATTGACAGGCGGAGCGAGCAATTGCAAATTGGTTTCACAATGGTGTGAAACTGATTTTGGCCTTCCAACTATATTGCCCACCCATCCACCACGATGACCGATGCTTACGGGCTTAGAAAATTCTGCCCAGCATGTGTGTGTGTGTGTGTGTGTGTGTGTGTGTGTGTGTGTGTGAGAGAGTGAGTGCATGTGTGTGTGTGCATATGTGTTTGTGTGTGTGTGAGAGAGAGAGTGAGTGCATGTGTGTGTGTGCATATGTGTGTGTGTGTGTGAGAGAGAGAGTGAGTGCATGTGTGAGTGTGAGAGAATGTGTGTGTGTGTGTATATGAGAGTGAGTGAATTTGTGTGTGTGTGAACGAGAGTGAGTGCGTGTGTGTGTATGTGTGTGTGCATGTGTGTGTGTGTCTATGTGTGTGTGTGTGTGTGTGTGTGTGTGTGCGTGTGTGTGTGTGTGTGTGTGCATGTGTGTGTGTGTCTATGTTTGTGTGTACTCCGGTTCCCTGTGCTTGGCTGATCCCACCACAGGTAACAGGTCAGGTAAGTTCAAACCCAGCCTCTTGTTTTTGATGATCCAGAGTTATGATGCTTGATATATTGGATAGAAGCATAGAAGCATACTTGCTGGAGGGAATGGCCTTTTCTCATTTCTCAGTTATTTATCTTATGGGAATTGCCTTCCATCCCCAGTGAGACTGAATTTTACAGAAATTTACCAGCCCTTTAGAAATCCACTGGGATCTCACAAACCTCAGATCAACCTCCCGCTGTGTGGTGTATCTTCCAGCTACATTGAAGTAGCCTCCAAGCAGCTTTTGGGGTGGGGGATGGACCTCTTTTCCGGAGGCTACATTGTCCCCATAGGTTCCCATTGGTAACAATGGCCCCTCTGCAGCCCTGACACTGCCACTGGAGGGCTGGAGGGTTCACTTCTCCAAATGCCAGGGCCCTATTTTGGATTGTTTTGTGTACAATTTTCCCTCTTTCCTAAAACGCTGTAATTCTTGAAGGTGTTTCTACCTTTGGGGATTTACTTATAGTTCTAGGCTGGAAAAAAGAAGAAAATGGTTTTGAAGTAGAATTGCGTATTCTAGTTTTCCAAAGGTTGTATTGGACTTGCATCTCCCTCGGTTACATGGCTATGCAATTCAACATTGCGTTTAAGTGCAATATGGGATGGAAATTACCTACTCCTGGGGGAAAAATGGAGATTGTCCGTTTTATTGGATAATGTGAGTAAACTTGTGACCAGGGCTTGGGATATGTCATCCTTGATTATTCAAACACAGTGGACTGATTCTGACACCACATTCAACTGAGGCTATTCTTTTCTAAATTCTAAAGGACAGAGGGTGGACTTCTCTTTGCCTCCGACCCTAACACATCCATGGCTCTCCCACTGGCCCTCTGAAGGCGCCTCAACATGGAGGCACCCTCTCCTTCTCCCTGCAGCCTCAGCAGCCACCTCTATCAGTGACATTGCTGAACCTGCAGAGCTGCTGTCTGCCTGACTGGGCTGGCAGCTCAGAGAGCCACCCCTACTTCGACCCTGGCCCTGTTGGCAGAAGAATCACGGTTGGGGCTAGTGGAAGGGAAGCCTGGGGCAGGGAAAGTCCAAGGTTTCATTTTGGGCCTGGAACAGTCCTCCTGCTCAAGGTATGATGTTGCAATCACAATGTATTCTTGTAAATGGATGGAAGAAGTTTACTGAAAAGTTTTAATGGAAATGATGGATCTTTAATGACTTTTACTGAGATGGTAGCTTCTTCTTTAATAAGAATTAGACAACAGCAAATTACCATTTTCAAAGATAGAACATTGTGCTGCTCTATTGTAGGAACTCAGCACTTTGGATGGATTAGAATATTTTTCTCTTTTCAATAGGTTGTGTACTCCAAAGCATTTCCTGCCTATTGTCAGACTTAGAGATTCTTGTATTCTTTCAGGATGACTTATCGTTAAAATGTTTTTGAAGGTGCAAATTGAGAAATGCCAAACGTTAAGAACTTGATTTTAAATTGAACAATAGTGTACTTAAAAGAAGCTAGGGTGACAACTGTATTTAAAACAGCTCCATTCTCCCCCAATTAAAGAGCGAAAAATGTCAGAAATGTCTAAACTGTGGCTAGGATTTTCTGGCCCGGTTGTAGTGGGACCCGCCGCGGGACATTCAGCGGCCCAGCCACAAGTCCATTGACTTTCAGTGGGACCGGACGATCCCGGCAACGGGCAGGTCTAGAAAACCCCACTCTGTGTCTCCAAAGTATCTGCCATTTTATAGTCTTTTTCCATTATTATTCACTTTACATCATTTAAAATTTTTGTCCTCTTTCCAGTTTGTTTTTGTGACACTATGTATCTATTTCCTGCATAGAAAGCACAGCAGTCTACAGGTCGAGACAAGTAGTGACTTGAGGTAAGGGCGGTGTGTTTAGGTCTGCAGGCAGGGAGATTTCTTACACTTAGGCATCTGCTTCTATTGTAGATTTACAAACCTGATTGAATATGTTCTAGTGTTGACTAAATTAGTGAACAGGGAAATGTCCATGGATGTTATTTATATGGACGTCCAGAAGTCACTTGATAAGATCCCTTATTGGAGATTCTTAGATAAAGTTGAAGCTTGTGGAATCAAGGGAAGATTATTGGTTAAGAAATTAGCTGAGCAGTAGGAGCGAGTGAGTAGGGATAATAGGCGAGGACTGTTTGCTGATGACACAAAGGATGGCAGCAATTCTAAGCAGTGTGGATGAAAGCATAACATTACAAAGAGATGTTAATCGATTAAGTGAATGAAAAAGATTGTGGCAAATGGATTTCAGTGTAAGCAAGTGTGAGGTCATCCAGTCTAGACTTAAAAAGAATACATCAGAGCGCTGTCTAAATCAGGCTTGCCAGGCTTTTCCATGTGGGGGGGGCCACATTTCGGTTTTTTTCTCAGATTTCCAAAAGATAAGGTTTGGCACAACATTAAACAGGATTTTTTTTAAAAAGTGAGCTATGAACAAAAGAAACAACTGGATGAGCAAAAATAAAGCAATGCCCAAAGCAATAAATTGATAATTAAACAAAGAGTAATGAATAAAGATGACAATTAGAGTGAGAGGGTAAGGGTGCATGTCCAACTCACTTCCAGTCTCAGGGTGCTCACTCACTCATTCTGACCCACTGTGAGACTGGGTGAAAGTTTGTGTTCACGAGAGGGGTTGAGTGTGAATGAGAACGCTGAGATTGGGATGGAGCCAGGCACACACACAAACACACTTTCACACACAAAACTAGACACTCTCTCTCTTACAGATACACACACACTCTCTCTTTCATCCACATAAACACACATGCACTCACTCTCACGCACACACATGCACTCACTCTCTCTCTCACACACACACACACACACACACATACACATACACACACTCTCGCACACACATACACACACACACTCACACACACACACTCTCTCTTGCACACACAGACACTCATACACACATGCACACACAATCTATTACCATCCCTAATTGCCCTTGTTCAGAGGGCATTTAAGGGTCAACCACAGTACTGTGGGTCTGGAGTCATGTGTAGGCCAGAGCAGGTAAGGGCAGCAGATTTCCTTCCTTAAAGGACATTAGTTAACCAATCATCTGTGGCCGACTCAAAGGGTTCGATTGTGACAAACTGTAGCATTTTGGATGAATAGTGAATAGTAGATAGTGAACCTTCAGTGGGCAGGACAGCTGGATGCCTCAGTGGGGCAAGGTTTGGGCGGGTGTGGAATAGAAGCCTGGAAGGGAGGAAAGAGGCATGTGGGCCAATTTGAGGCATGGGTGCAGGATCGGAGGCCTTAGGGCAAAAGTCGGAGCCCTTGTGGGGCAGCTAAGAGCAGGTAGGAAGTGGACATTTGTAGTAATTATAGTAGGGCTGTAGCTTTAAGAATAATCCTATGTTGTAAGATCACATGATTTGTGTAAACCAATATGTTAACAGCACAGGAAACCTCTACAGGAGAGAGTTCTTCTTTAGTTATGGAGTTTGATGCACACGTGTAGTTGCTGCTGCTGTCTTGTAACTAAAGTTAAGTCTTTCCACTAAGAAAAGTTGACTGAAGATCAACTCTATAACAAACTAGCAACAAAGATAAATCAGATCTGGTGCTGTACCTCGCCCAGCGATTGTGAGTATCTAGGTTTGTGAAAAATAAAAAAAGATATACTCATTCAAGATGCTACAGTTTGACAGAATCGATCCCTTTGAGTCAGCCGCAGACGATTGGTCTCAATTTATAGAATGTCTTGCTTTCTTCTTTCAAGCAAACAAAGTCACAGGGAAGGAAATGAGGAGAGTGATTCTCCTGAGTATTTCTGGGAGCAAGACCTACAGTTTAATTGGAAGCTTGATGGCCCCAGCGCCCAAGATTCGAAGACTTTCAGTGAATTAGTAGACCTCATTAAGAGACATTTTCAACCCAAGCCCTCAGTCACAGTGCAGAGGTTCAGGTTCAGTTCATAGAATAGAGCCCCAGGGGAGAAAATTGCTATGTGGCGAAATTAAAACAACTAACGGAATATTGTGATTTTAGTGAAATCCTGAATGACATGCTCAGAGAGTTTTTAGTATGTGTCATGCAGGACGACACGATTCAGCAAAGATTGCTGGCTGAAGTTAATCTTGATTTTAAGAAAGCATTAGAAAAAGCGCTGGTGATGGAAAGTGCTGTAAGGGCAATTCAAGCAATTCAAGGAGCGCTAAATGGCATTGTTCTCCTAGTCAGATGGGAGCAGTCAGCTGAAATTGGCACAAAAAGCTGGGACTCCGCCTCGAAGCGGGAAACAGCCCCCCGCTAGCCAAAAAATGAGAGGAAACAGCTTAGCAACTAAATTGAAAAATAACTTTCATCAATGTGGAACAATTAGTCTTCTAGCAATTTGTAATTTAAAAACGTTGAATGTTATTTTTGTCACAGAAGCGGACACATAATCAGACAATGCAAAGCAAGATTTAAATGGGTCTCCAAGCAACAAACAAATTCCAATGACATCTATAGTGTAGAGGAGCCAGAAACAACCAATCCTGACATTTATTCATTATTCAACATGAAAGTTGGGAAGACAGAGCCAATATTTGTTACACTGCAAGTGAATGGTAGACTATTAAAAATGGAAGTAGACACCGGTGCTTCTACCACTGTTATAAGGGAACACACTTTCAGATATTTAAATAAAGGTGATCAACAATTAAATTTGGAACAAACATCTGCCAAACTGAAAATGTACACAGGAGAAGAAATCCAAGTAAAAGGTATTGCCAGAGCAACTGTTCACTATAGACACCAGTCGGCTCAGCTACCAGTGATGGTATTAGAAGGTTGAGGGCCAAGCCTTCTAGATCGAAATTGGTTTAGGGAAATGTTCATTGATTGGGCAGTGAGATTTCAAAAGGAAGCTGGAAGGGTTCCTTTGTCTTGAAAAAGGAACAAGACAAGGTACTTCAGAAAGAGCCTGGAGAGTCCAAGGATTGCAACTGGATGAAAAGGAGTATGTGAGGATTTAACAACCTGAAGAAATGAAGACTATCTTAAACAATGTCATGGAAGAACAGCAGAAGAAACTCAAGGAGATTCTGCTGAATGACAGAGTTCAAGATGAAGTGAGTGAGCTTTGCAAAGAAAAGGAAAACCTTTTGAAAGACCTTCTCACACTACAAGGATCCCTCAGGTCTAAGTTTGTGCCTCTGAAAAAGTACGAAGAGAAACAGGAAGAATTTGAAACCTCTCTGACAAAACTGAAGTTGGCAGAGAAGACGCAGTAATATTCAAGTTTCCAGGAGAAAGCCAACAAATACAAAGAGGAGACAGAAGAGCTGAAGAATCAGCTAAATGAAGCTAACGAGGCTTTGAAAGCAAAAGTCAAAGAGCTTTCCAAGATGTAAGTAGATAATGAAGTCATGAGTAGCTCAACTACTGAACTAAGACTAGTTGATATTGCATCTGAGAGAAGTCTGGCCAATGGAGAAGTCAAAAGGAAAGCCGAGACTAAATTCTGTGGTAGAAAGAAGAAGATAAGTGGAAAGAAGATGCAGAAATATTGATGAGGCGCCACCTTCAGATGAGACTGAACCTAATACTTCCTAATTTAGAGGGGAATGTGGAGAAAAGTCAAGGGAACCAAAAAGCGACTGATGATTTGCATAGTCATGAGCAACAATTTATAGCTAGAGAAACAGTATATTTAAAGAATTTCAGTGGAGGACCAATATGGTTATCTGGGTAAAGTGAGTTCTATGACTGGATCATTGTCATACTACATGGACATGGAAGGCTGGATCACCCATAAACATGTGGATCATTTTAGAAAAAGAGAGATACCCCAACAAAATGATGTTCCACCTGTAACCATTACTGAAGCAATGGTTCCTGTTGAAGATGCTCAACCAAGGACAGACATGCCTGATGCCTCTGTCGGAGTGGAAGACACTGAAATGTAAGTGCCTAATGAGGTACCCAATGTTAATGTGGTTCCAGAGAATGTGTTTCCACAAAAGAATCTGAAGTCGTGGAGCTGCAACATTCCACACGGATCAGGAAACCACCTGAAAGACTGAACTTGTAGCTTCATGACCTGTGTAAATATTGTAAAGTAATGAGATAAATATCCTTGTAAATACAAAATGTACAGAAAAGATAAAGGGGGAGGAATGTAGTAATTATAGTTTTGGGAAATCTAGGACTGGAGCTTAAAGAATAACCCTGTGTTGTAAGATCACATGATGTGTGTAAACCAATGTGTTAACAGTGTGGGGAACCTCTACAGGAAAGAGTTCTTCCTTATTTATGGAGTTTGATGCACACATGTAGTTTCTGCTGCTGTCTTGTGAATAAAGTTAAATGTTTCTACTAAGAAAAGTTGTCTGAAGATCAACTCTATAACAGTGTTGTGTCAGATTAAGGGGGATTGCCCAGGCCAACACGTTAGATCCAGCAGATAGTGGAAAAGCACATACCTCCAGGACTCGGCAATCTCAGCCTGGGTTTAGCTGTCAGCTATCCTGAGGCTTGGGAAATCTGACCATCCACAGTTAAATTCAAAATGGGTAGCAAACGTAACTCATCTATTCAAGAAAGGATGAAGAGGAAAAAATGGGAACTATAGCTATCTTGACATCAGTAGCTAGACTCTTATTAATGTAGGGAGATGAAGTTGAAGTGAATAATCAATCGTCCAGTCAGAAGATCTTATCACATGGCGGAGCAAGCTTGAAGGACTGAATGGCATCCTCCTGCTCTTATTTCTTAAGTTCTTATGTTCTTATTTAAAATGTTGAATAACAATGAGGCTCACAGCCTCATTATAATATTTAAAGTGCCAACTGTCACCCGGCTCTGCCAACATCTGTTAAAACCAGAATTGGAGTATTTGATATCAGGATGTAGATTTTCTCTTTAGTTCCTGATGCCGATCAGAAGGCATGAATGTGCATGTGCACCGCATGTACACTCACCTCACACTACACCCACCTGCACATGCAAAGTTTATCCCATTGTCATCAGAATGCACCCCCACCCCGCTGCCCCCCCCACTCACCCTCAGCTCATTTACAGGTGCCAGTAGTAGACTTGCGCAGGCACAGATGATCTGCACATGTGGTGACAGCAATTGTGCAGCGACCTCAACACATCAGGTATTCCCTCAACATTGGTGGGGAGGCAATGGCACAGTGGTATTGTCACTGGACCAGAGACCCAGCGTAATTCTCTGGGGACCTGGGTTCAATTCCCACCAGAGCAGGCAGTGGAATTTGAAGTCAATAAAAATCTGGAATTAAAAGTCTAATAAATCATTGCTGATTGTTGTTCAAAACCCATCTGGTTCACAACGAACTTCTAGGAAAGGAAATCTGCTGTACTTACCTGGTCTGGCCTACATGTGATTCCAGACCCACAGCAAAATGACCCCTGAAATAGGCTAGCAAGCCACACAGTTGTAACAAGTCACAAAAAAGTAATGAAACTGGACAGACCACCCAGCATCAGCCTAGGCACTGGAAAAGACAATGGCCTGTCGACCCTGCAAAATCCCCCTTACTACCATCTGGGGGCTAGTGTTTTGGGAGAGCTGTCTCACAAACCAGTCAAGCAACAGCCTGAAATAGTCATCCTCAAGGAATCATACCTCACAGATCATGTCCAAGACACTACCATCACCATCCTTGGGTATGCCCTGTCCTACCGGCAGGATAGACCCAGCAGAGGTGGCACCACAGTGGTACACAGGCGGGTGAGAGTTGTCCTAGGAGTCCTCAACATCGACTCCAGACCACATGAAGTCTCATAGCATCAGGTCAAACATGGGCAAGGAAACCTCCTGCTGATCACCACATACCACCTCCCTCAGCTCCACCATGTTGAACACCACTTGGAAGCACTGCAGTTGTCAAGGGCACAGAATGTACCCTGGATGGGGGACTCCAATACCCACCACCAAGAGTGGCTCGGCAGCATCATTACTGACTGAGCTGGTCAAGTCCTAAAGGACATAGCTGCTAGACTGGGTCTGCAGCAGGTGGTGAGGGAACTAACAAGAGGGAAAAACATACTTGACCTCATCCTCACCAACCTACCTGCCGCAGATGCAACTGTCCATATCAGTATTGGTAGGAGTGACCACCACACAGTCATTGTGGAAACAGAGTCCCGCCTTCACATTGAGGATACCCTCCATCGTGTTGTGTGACACTACCACTGTGCTAAATGGGATAGATTTTGAACAGATCTAGCAACTCAAGACTGGTCATCCATGAGGCACTGTGGGCCTCATGGATGCCAAGAAATGGCTGAAAGCACTGGATACTGCTAAGGCTATGGACCCTGACAATATTCCAATGATCGTACTGAAGACTTGTGCTCCAGAACTTGCCGCACCCCTAACCAAGCTGTTCCAGTACAGCTACCCGACTAGGCGGAAAATCGCCTAGGTATGTCCTGTACACAAAAAGCAGGACAAATCCAACCTGGCCAATTATCGCCCCATCAGTCTACTCTTGATCATCAGTAAAGTAATGGAAGAGATCATCAACAATGCTATCAAATGGCACTTGCTCAGCAATAACTTGCTCACTGACACCCAGTTTGTGTTCCGCCAGGGCCAGTCAGCTCCTGACCTCATTACAGCCTTGGTTCAAACATGGACAAAAGAGCTGAACTCCCAAAGTGAGGTGAGAGTGACTGCCCTTGACATCAAGGCAGCATTTGACCAAGTGTGGCATCAAGGAGCCCTAGCAAAACTGGAGTCAATGGGAATCAGGGGGAAAACTCTCCACTGGTTGAAGTCATACCTAGTATAAAGGAAGATGGATGTGGTTGTTGGAGGTCAGTCATCTCAGCTCCAGGACATCACTTCAGGAGCTCCTGAGGGTACGCTCCTCAGCCCAACCATCTTCAGCTGCTTCATCAATGACCTTCCTTCCATCATAAGGTCAGAAGCGGGGATGTTTGCTGATGACTGCACAATGTTCAGCACCATTTGCGACTCCTCAGATACCCAAGCAGCATATGTCCAAATGCAGCAAGACCTGAGCAATATCCAGGCTTGGGCTGACAAGTGGCAAGTAACATTCACAACTCACAAGTGCCAGGCAATGATCATCTCCAACAAGCGATAATCCAACCATCGACCCTTGATGTTCAATGGTATTACCATCACTGAATCCTCCACTAACAACATCCTGGGGGTAACCAGAAATTGAATTGGATTAGCCAAATAAATACTGTGAATATAAGAGCAGGTCAGAGGCTAGGAATCATGTGATGAGTAACCCACCTCCTGACTCCCCAGAGCCTGTCCACCATCTACAAGACACATGTCAGGAGAGTGATGGAACACTCCCCACTTGCCTGGATGAGTGCAGCTCCCACAACACTCAAGAAGCTTCACATCATCCAGGACAAAGCAGCCCGCTTGAATGGCACCACATTCACAAACATTCACTCCATCCACCATCTACACACAGTAGCAGCAGTGTGTACCATTTATAAGATGCACTGCAGGAATTCAGCAAGGCTCCTTCGACCGCACCTTCCAAACCCACAACCACTACCATCTAGAAGGACAAGGGCAGCAGATAGGTGGGAATACCACCATCTGGAAGTTCTCCTCCAAGCCATTCACCATCCAGACTTGGAAATATATTGCCATTCCTTCACTGTCGCTGGGTCAAAATCCTGGAACTCCCTTCCTAACATCACTGTGGGTGTACCCACACCACATGGACTGCAGCGGTTCAAGAAGGCAACTCATCACCACCTTCTCAAGGGCAACTAGGGATGGGCAATAAATGCTGGCCCAGCCAGTGAAGCCCACATCACATGAATGAATTTAAAAAACCACAGTTTTTTGAACCTTCCCATACCAACACATATGATATCACTCATGCTGCCAGCTTCACCAGAAGATTTTTGGGCAGAATTTTCTGGTCGGCGTGCGGAGGTGGGCCCAACACACCAACATGTAAAATGACTCACGATGATGTCGGGCATGCACCCCGACGTCATCGCATTCAGTAGCGATCTTTCGTTCGGCAGACAGGCACCAGAGTGGACTGTGTGCGGGCCGTTATGTAAACAGCCTATTAAGGCCGTTGAGGATCTAATTAAAGTCATTCTAAACTCTGCCCTTCCAACATTAAGGTTGGCAGGCAGGCAAAAAGGCCAAGCGGCCTTTACGTTTTTTAGGAAACCTCTTCCACAAGCGGGATGAGGTTTCCTAAAGCGTTTATTAAATAAATAAATAAAAAATCATAAATTTAAAAACATGTCCCAACTGATGTGACACAGTCACATGAGGGGACATGTTTAAATAAATTTTTACACCTTTTATTTAATAACTTTGTTATCGATTCAATCTCCCTGAAGCACCGCTGGCCCCAACTCTCCCTCCTCTCCCCGTTCACACAGGTAGCGCTGAGCGCGGCTCCACGCCCGCCCTCACCTGCTCCCACCGTACCCGCCCGCCATGTGAAAACTCCTGCCCCTAAAGTTTGTAAACGATGAAATTGTTTCAGGAGTGTGTGTCTTTGAGCAACAAATTTTGGGCAACAAATGCTGGCCTTGCCGGCAACGCTCACATCACATGAAAGAACAAAGAAAAGCATTCATCCACAATTTATTTATCAGAGTTTTTATTCAAATGGTATGCCATCTGTGTGAGGTTCCATGGCTCTGGTGCTGGCATGCTCCTACTGCTATTTTCCACCTCTGCTCTTCTCGACCCTCTCTCAGTCATTCTCTCGGTCATTGCTTTGTGTTGGATCCCGTAGATCCTGATTCCCAGCCTGTTGTAAGCGGTGGTTGAGTTGGCTTTATTTCTCGAGTTAAACTTGAACCTTTGCATCATTACTGAGGGATTTGACTGATAATGATCCTTCATGAGGTCCACCAATTCATCAAAATTTATTGAATCCGGAGCACTGGGAGCCGTTAAATTAAGAATCAAGCCGTAGGCTTTATTCCCACATGTACTCAAGAGGATCGCCCACCCCTGCTCTTCCCCTGTAATCTCGTTCGCTTGGAAAAATAACATGAGGTGTCCAAAGTAATGAGGCCAATTGTCTGTGACTGGATCAAATGGATCAATTCTTCCGAATTGTGGCATTCTGAGAGGAATTGCTTCTCCGATTTGAATGGAACTTTTATTTGCAATTACTGGGCGAGGTACAGTGCCAATTTCTTTTCAACTTGATTTCTTCTGTTTAATTCTGTCTTATCCTCATTTTATCCTTGTCACAAATATATTGGATCCTGTAGATCCTCGTCATCAGTAAGTGGTGGTCGATTTGCTACTATTGATCAGCAGACACTTCTTAGGTGGAAAACATTAAGTTTATTAACAAAGGTACTCAGCAGCAGCTACGTGTGTTCTTTCACTTCAAACCCCATCTCTACACTAGTGACTACTAACTACAGAGTAGCCCGTGCTATCCTCCTATTGGGTACAAAGATCATGTGATCTTCTCTAACAGCATTCTTCTTAAAGGTATATTACACACTAAATAAAACCAAAATTACTGCACTTTGTGCCCACTATTAGAAGCACTTTAGTGATGTTTAGTGTATTAACATGACTTCCATGAACATGCCTAGCTGAAGCTCACCACTGCCCATTCTCTGGCCAAGTGCTGCTGAATTACCAGCTTCACCTTCCTGCTGTATGTCTCACGGTCAGGAATTGATTTTGCAGTGCTTTAGTACATTCCTCTTCCATTTCTGAGCTCATGTTGACCATCCAATTCTGCCCAATCCTTTTTGCTCACAGTGTTTATGAAATGCCCACTGTCTTCCTTCATCTAATTCTTCTTATGTGATCCATCTGCAGTCTTTCTGAGTTGCTGATATCTACTCCAGTTGATACAACAAAGAAATGCCTTGCCATCTTTACATCCCTGCAGTTTGGCAGGAATGATGATTTCAGCAGTAAACTGGAGATGTTTCAACAGGTAAGGTGGCCTACTGGCATGCCCTTATAGAGCCTTATATGTTTTATTATGTTAAAGGTGCTATTTAACTGCAAGTTGCTGTTGTTACAAGCAATGGGGAGTTGAATTAAGAAAGTCAACACACAAATATTTGCAAAGGAGGACAAGAAATGGAAGATGCAAATTTTCATGCACTTCTAGTATACCTAGCTGAAGCTAGGCTGTGTCGACTGTGGGCAGCCACAGATCAATTCCACTGGAGTGTGACTGAATCAATCATAGGTGCTGCAGTTGGTGCATTTCTAATAGTGTAGTGTGCCATTCCTGTATGACTACATTTTTCTCTGGTCCTTGAGTAAATCACAGAGATGCAGAATGGTGGGACTGGTAGAGGGTGGACTACCAAGGATGACATTTGGTGAGTATTGGAATTAATGGGGGTAAATGGATAGATTCTGAACTCTGGCATGGTGATTATGCTGCGTAGTGAAGGGGAACTAGTGGTCAGCCACTAGTGGACATTCTTGGACATTCTTGGACAGCCTGTTCAAAATGTGGGATGCACTGGTTGTGTTTTCCTCGTCCTCCTGCTCCTCCTCCTGAGGTTGTTAACTGGTTCTATTGTGGCAAGGGCTGTGCTCCAATGAGTTCCTGGTTGTGAAGAATGCAGCACAGCACCAGGAATCATCCTGACTTGACCCCATGAGGAAATTGGTCCTGGCCTTGTTGAAGTGCAACCCATCTGGTCTGTACAAAACATACAGCCCCAAGAACTGGTCCCAAGGTCCCAGGAAGGTCCCTTGCACCTTTTCTCCAGCCACACATTCACCTGCTCCATTCTCCTATTTCTATACTCAATAGTGCATAGAGCTAGGAGTAAATCAGAGATCAGTACCTTTGAAGTCCTGCTTAATAATCACTGCCCTTGCTCCTGGAAATCCTGGAATGTTCTGAATAACATCATTATGAGAGCACCATCGCCCTAACAAATGCAATATTTTAGCAAAAAAGCCCACCACCACCTTCTCTGACAACTGGAGATAAACAATGCAGTGTAGCCCACCGCCCGAGCACAAAAGTTAAACATTGCAGTCAAGGATTTTGAAAATGTATTTTATTAGATTGATTATGTGCAAACAAATTGAAAAGGTTTCCAAAGCCATGAAGGCTCTGCCCCGTTCTGGTGATTCTGCTTGAATGATAATGCTGTTTGCAGTTATCACACCTCTTAACAAATGATCAAGTGCACTGAGGACAATATCTATTTCACATTTCAGACATTAACTTTTTTTGCAGCTTGTTAATTTGGCATTTCATAAGAGTGAAACTGTAAATTGAATAAATAGTTCCTAAGAAAAAATCTACTTAAAATTATGTTAGCAAGGAAACGTGTTAGTTATTATGTTTTTATTCCACTTTTGATTGAAACATGGCATTTGAGAACCTGACTTCTCCTGTGAATGCAAATTTAACAAAGCGAATCATTTTTAACTATTCATTTCAAGCCTTTAATATTCACTTTAGCACTTGGTTTTCCTAATTGTTGAAATCCACAATGGCAGTAGGCTGTTATTATGTTTATCACCTTCAGAATATCAACAGGCTTTAAATCCCCATAAACTATAAGTTTCTGCCTCCCTAAGCTAATCCATTTACATAAGAGTAGTTTGTGCTGCTAATACTGAACAGTATGACTTAACAGCATGTAATGTTACCACAGTAAACTTGTATTTGTTACTTCTGAGAGTCAACACTGAAATGGTTATGAAGTCTACTGAGTTTTAATAGCTTCTAAAGAATAGATGAATAAAATGTCATGGCCTAAGGCATGAAGCTGTGTTATGAAAGTATAATAATCCTCATAATATTATTTTGAGTTATTAGTTAATAGGGTTTTTCATAGGTTCTGTGTGTGTGTATGTGGGGGTGGGGTGGGGGGAGATTTAATTCAATTAGAGACAGCTGGCCTGGAGGCTTTGCCTTATCAAAAGACGCTAGGTTTGAAATGCTAAATACATAAACATTGCTGAGGAGGTGAGGAGAATTTGCATTTTTAGATAAATCAGGGTAGTTTGAATTTCAAAGAGATGGTAGGATGTTACACCTATCCAGAGAAGCTAGGCCAAGCAGTGTTTTTTCCCACAGGTTACTGATAATAGCTTTCTAAAAGACCTCTAAAGTCTTGGTGGACTTATTACAACTGAATTCATGGCATGCATCTTGAAATAAATACAAATTGCAAAACTGTTGTGGTAACAGGATCGAGTTTCCCTTGTGGATTCGATCCACCTGGCACACATCATCTGCTGCATCATAACAAATTAGGGGCTCTTTCTGGGATATTTGAAATTCCTTGATTGGTTTGGAATTGGTGAATCTTAAGGTTCTGATAAGATTGTTCAGGAAGAAGGAATGAAGGAGAATGCAGCTGAGGTTTTTAGCTAAAGCCATTTGGTAGAGTTACAGGAAAAGGATCCATAAATAAAACAGTTATATCAGACGGCTTACTCAGAAACAGAGGCAGAATGTATTCCAGTATGTTATTACCTTAAGAGATAATGTGCTAATGAGAAAGTGGTGGCTGTATCAGGTTTCAGCAGATGAAAACTGGGGGGAAGTACAGCAGATTGTTATACCATTTGCATATACAAATGAGATTCTGAGACTAGCATATGAAATTCCAATGGAGGAATATTTAGGAATTAGAAAGAAACAGGTGAAAATACAAAAACATTTTTATTGACCTGGATTGCATACAGAAATAGTCAAATTCTGTAGAACATATCACACATGTCAGGTGATAGGGAAACTACAAGCCAGCACCTTTAATTCCAATTCCAGCATTTGAAGAATCTTTTACTAGGGTCATTATTGACTGTGGAGGACCCTTCCCTAATACTAAAAGTGCAAATCAGTACTTACTGACATTAATGGATGTGTCTACAGGGTTTCCTGAAGTGTGTTATGACTGAGCAGTTGATAAAGCTGCGTTATTTAAAAAAATCCCAGGGGGAATCTTTAAACAACTGTCATAACCTATAATTTTAAGTGTTAAGTTTGAAATGCAACTCTAAATTCAGGAATCATACTACCAGTTCTCGAGAGATTTTCTATTAAGTTAAATGAAACATTTTATTAATTTATGCACGGTAAATATATACACATAGCAACAAATTATTACAATCATAACTTTTAACAAATTCCCAAACTAACTTCCATTAAGGCAACAGCAACCCATAAACTTAACCAAACACCAAGCAAAGCATTTTCATCTTACGGATTCAAAATTATGTTCTTTTCACTTTGGTCCCTGTGAAGACAGTTGGAGGCTTACAGCTGCTTTTGATCTCACATTGTCTCTGCTTTTCACATGAAAAATGGTCACCTTGTCAGACATTTTACAAGATATGATTTATCAAAAGAAATACAATCAGATCAGGGTTTAAATTTCATGTCATAGCTGTTTAAGGAAGTAATAAAAAGTTTGGGGATAAAACAGTTTAAGTCAACAGCTTATCATCCTGAATCACAAGGGGCATTGGAAAGATGACATCAAATTTAAAAAACTATGATGAGGGCGTATAGTCAGGAGTATCCAAAGGATTGGGATAGGGGAATTCCATTCTTGTTATTTGCTATTAGGGATGCACCTAATGCATCAAGTGGATTTAGTCCTTTTGAATTAGCCTATGGTTATGAGGTAGGGGAACGACTGAAACAGATTTATGAGAAATTGGTGGGTCAAAATTCAGAAACCAATCTCCTGGATTATGTATCAAACTTCAGAGAAGGATTGGACAGAGTATGTAAGTTAGCTCGGGAACATTTAAAGATATCACAGCAAGTGATGAAAGTGAAGACAGATAGGAAAGCTACAGCTCATAGTTTTGTTGCTGGGGGAAAAGTGTTAGTACTTTTACCAATACTGAGTGACTCATTAAAGGCAAGGTTTGGTGGGATTGAAAATAAACTGAGTGAAGCAAATTATTTAATAAATACTCCAGATAAAAGAAAAAAGCAAAGTGCATATAAATATGCTTTAAAAATAGTTTGCCAGGGAAGAGGACCAAAAGGAGGTATTAGTAGTGGTAGATAAGTTGAAAGAGGAAGAAATGAAGGATTCTGAAATTGATTTTCCTCTCATCAAATTGGATAATGAGAGGGTATTTGAAAATTTAAATGTAATATTGAGTTACCTTCCAGATAAGTGTCAAAATGATTTGGAGAAGATATTGCACTCATACAGAGCTATTTGTTGGAATAAGCTGGGGAGGACAAATTTAGTTACACATGATGTGAGTGTAGAAGTTTCATCTTTGATAAGGCAACATCCTTAAAGATTAAATCCAGCAAAGTTATCGCAAGTACAGAAAGAAATTGAATTAATACTTCAAAATGACATCACTGTGTCTAGTTGCAGTAATTGAAGTTCACCTACTGTGCTGGTACCAAAACCAGATGGAACACAAAGACTGTAGCTGGGATTTTCCCCCGCCATGGGCAAGGTGGCACCCCAGGCCACCCCAAGTCTATTGACTTGCGACGGGACTGAAAGACCCCTGCAGTAGCCAAGTGCAGAAACTCCCGCCCTGTTTGTGGATTATCGAAAGGTGAACGCAGTGACAAAAGCGGATTCATATCCTATACCACAGATGGAAGATTACATCAAGAAAGTGGGACAATCAAAGTTTATCACAAAGACTGTCTTGCTTAGAGGATATTGGCAAGTACTATTATCAGAGAGAGCAAACAAGATATCAGCTTTTGTGATGCCAGATGGACAATATCAGCTTAAAGTCATGTGATTTGGTATGAAAAATGCACCTGCAACATTTCAAAGACTGACAAACAAAGTAGTTGCAGGGCTGAGCAATTGTGCTGTTTACTTTAGTGACTTGATAGTTTTCAGTCAAATGTGGGAGGAGCGTTTACATTGCCTGGAAGAATTATTTAGTCAATGACAAGGAACTAATTTAGTGATGAACCTGGCTAAAAGTGAATTTGCAAAAGCATAAGTTACACATCCAGGTCATACCATCGGATATAATAAGGTAGCTCTGTGGGAAATGAAAATGAAAGCTATCGTGGATTTCCCCGTGCCTATAACAAAACAAGAAGTTTTGAGATTTCTGGGCATGAGTGGGATCTACTGGAAATTTGCACTACATTTTAGCAGTGTGGTTGCTCCATTGACTGAACTATTAAAAAAGAACGAGAAGTTTCAATGGATACTGGAGTGTCAGAATGCATTTGACAGTTCAAAAACTGATTTGACTACATCGCCAGTTTTCACAGTACACAATTAGGCCAAGCAATTTAAGTTGGCCATTGTCACAAGCGATATGAGCATTGGGGCCATCCTGTTGCAAGAAGATGAAACTGGAATTGAGAAACCGATAGGGTATTTTTCACAGAAGTTCAATGTACAACAGAGAAGACATTCAACGATCAAAAAGGAGACTCTGGGTCTAGTGTTAGTGTTGCAGCATCTTGAGATTTACATTGCAAACAATTCATCAGAAACAATTGTTTATACGGACCACAATTCTTTAAAGTTTCTGGACAAATTTCAAGACCAAAGTGCAAGGCTATTCAGATGGAGTTTATTACTGAGACCATTTAATTTACAGATTGCACATGTGGGCTGGATGAGAAAATCAAGATGGCTGCACGGCCGCCGACCTGAGAATGTAAGTGACGCGGGGTGACATTGGGACACCCGCCCGATGTCACCCCACGTCGTTTAACGCGTCGGCAAGCAGGCCCTGCCCTTCACTCATCAACCGAAAGATGCAGTCTGTAATATTATTGTGATTTATTGTAAATGTAGGTTAATAGTGGGGTTTGGATAGAGTTTGTGTGTGTGTGTGTGGGATTTAATTGAATTGGAGACAGCTGGTCTGGAGGCTTTGACTCATCAAAAGGGGCTAGGTTTGAAATGCTAAATACGTAAACACGGCTAAAGTCTTAGAATGTGAGGCAAATTTGCATTTTTAGATAAATCAGGGTAGTTTGAATTTCAAAGATACGGTAGGATGTTATACCTATCCAGAGAAGCTAGGCCAAGCAGTATGTTTATTTTTCCCAAAGATTACTGATAATATTGGCACCATGAAAAGATTTATATTATGAGAAAGGGAAATTTCCAAAGACATATGGGAATAACGGGATTTACATTAAAAGGGAGAACCATGTGTAAAGGA
This sequence comes from Carcharodon carcharias, assembly GCF_017639515.1. Classification (NCBI taxonomy): domain Eukaryota; kingdom Metazoa; phylum Chordata; class Chondrichthyes; order Lamniformes; family Lamnidae; genus Carcharodon; species Carcharodon carcharias. The sequence goes on from NC_054469.1 coordinate 200,213,368, forward strand.
GAATGAAACTATGTGTTAGGAAAGGCATTGTAAGATCTACCAGAAGTGTGAAAAGCCTCCAGTATTTGTGCATTAAGATTGCTGTCTACCGAAACCAAATCTGGGAAAAACCATTTTGAATTCTACTTTCCATGGTATTGTGTTGACTTGTCCGGATCTGTTTAAAATTTTTTTTTAACCGTTGCCTTAAAGGGGGTGTAACTAGAAACCAGATTAATTATGGGTTTTAGGAGTTATTATAGAGTAATTTGTAGACTTTTGTATGTGCCTGAAATCTTTTATTTTGTTAATAAATGTTTGATTTTGTTTTCCAAAAAAATCTCTAAAGCCTTGGTGGATTTATTACAACTGAATTCATGGCATGCATCTCAAAATAAACACAATTTGCAAAACCATTGTGATAGCGGGATCAAGTTTCCCTTGTGGATTTGATCCACTTGGCACATATCATCTGTCACGTCATGACAACAGTTATGAAAATGAAAAAAGATCATTTCAAAGCATGAAATCATCTAAAGCAATATCAACAGTTCTTTAGTATGATCCTTAGTTACAGTTAAAGTCAGAGTTTTTCTACAGACTGCTCAATCTGTCTCCTTGCTCCCTCCAGATAAGCAGGCCAAAGTGAAATGAGTTTATCTAGCCCACAATAGTGGCAATTCTACTTTCTGTGTAATAATTGTGTGTGTTCGCACATGTATCTATGTATGTGAGAGTGTGTAGACTATCTATGTTTTCATGTTTGTGTATCTGTACACTTAGGGAAGCTACCTATCTCTCTGTGCCAAGATTCCCCTTCTTTATTCTATAGTACTTTCTCAATTGAAGGTAATATTGCCACTTTATTCCATGCTATTGTATGCTACCCAAAATGATCATCCATGAAAGCTCCATGTCTATACTACTGAACATATATAGACAAAAAGAATTTGCATTTATAGAGCCTTCTATGGCTTCTATGACTTTAAAGTCAATGAAGAATATTTTAAGTGTTGTTATTGTTGTAATATAAGAAAGACAGCAGCCAATTTGCACATAGCAAAGTTCCATAAACAACAATATCATAATGACCAGATAAATTGTTCCCTTCTCTTCTTTGAATATTGCCATGAGATTTCCTGCATCCAACTGTCGGGGCAGACAAGGCCATGGTTTCAACTTTCGTCTGTAAATATTCTGCTGACAATATTAGTAACATCGCACAGTTTTCAGTGCACTTTTGATAAGGTAGGGGGTGGTCACAGAGGCTTTCTATGCAAAGACAGACAGCAAATGTCCTTCCCTCTTGCTAGATAGGAGCACGTGGAGTGACAGGAGAGCGTATAAGGATTGCATACTTTGGTGCAGGATGCCACTGATTGCATGCAGATTGCTTTGTGGGTGCTTCATGCACACTGTGCCTTCTATCTGAGACTGAAGGGATTCCACTTCCACATCGTGCAGCTGCTTTGTCACCATAGGCAGTGAATCATGCAGGACAATGTTTGCTATCTCGGCAGCTGTCACAGAGCATTCATCTGGCCGCAGTCCTCTGTGCTAGATGTATTTCAAGCACCACAATAAATTAAAGGCTGTCTATTGGGCAATAAGAACTACCTTCTCATGACATGGCTCATAACTCTGGTCTGCAATTCACACATACACACAATAGGAGCTATGCTGCCACAAGAGGCCTGATGCAGCCAACCATTGGTGTCCTGAAGCAAAGATTCTGCTGCCTGGACCATTCTGAAACAGTCTTGCAGTACTTAGTGAGTAGGTCTCAAAATATCATGTCATGCTGCAAAATCTCTCTACTATGAGGAAAAAGCCCCAGCCACCAGCAATTGGCTGAGGAGCTGAACAGCCAGGAGCATGAGGATGAGGTGATGGAGGAGAAGGAGGTAGAAGAGGTGGAGACAGAAGAGGAGGAGACAGAAGAGGAGGAAGAATAAGGGAGGCTGCAACTTAGACAGCCCCTTTATGCTGGGGATCCCTGCGAACCAATAAATCAAGGGTGATACCAGTGACCTCAACCCCAATTCCATTTCCCAATTTCCATTCACTAATATTCCCACACCAGGGTAGTTTGAATTTCAAAGAGATGTTAGAATGTTGCACCTAGCCAGAGAAGCTAGACCAAGCAGTGCTCTGACCATCGTATCATCCTCTTACACATAATGCAAAAATTAAAAACCAATACAAACTCCACATTCCAATCCATATTTATAAATTAAATCATGTCATATTGCATACAAAAATAATCACCTTTATGCCTTATCTGTGTGATTTTGCTTGACCAAGTGCCACTACGATGTGTAACCCCAGTGGCTGCAGCATGGCTAGTGGAAGGCTGTTTTCAGTGGGGGAGCTGGCAAATGGTCTTGGAGGACAACTTCAATCAGCTTTGGGCTGAGAACACCTGGCTTTAGGCTGCACCATCTAGGACTGGGCTGCAACAGTCTGGGCTAACAGTTAAAGGCAAGAGAAAGGGCATTGGCAGGCTGACAGGAGTGTAAACATGAATGCTGTCTTCTTAAGAGAGGACAGAGGTCTGTACTCCATGGGGTCACTGCTACTGGCCCAGGGCAGTGCCTCAGCCACCCAAGTAATCTGTTGGATTGCTGGGACAGCTTGCATGGCCCTATGGACACTGGCACCCAGAGCTGTGATGACAGCAGTCTGAGTTTTCAAGGCAGCAGTCTGACTTTCACCTGTAGGACACAGATATTGTGCTTCAGTGGAAGTGTGCTCCAGCTGCAGTGTGTTTATTTCTGGTATCCCACTAGGTGCAAATCTCGCCCCACACTATCCTCTAAATTACATGCAGTGTCAGTACCTGAGCTGATGGCTGCAACTGTGGAATCAAGTGCCAGTGTGCCCTTCCTCACTGTCTTCTTACTCTTCCTCCAATTACTGGACAGGCTTCAGTTCCTGTGTATCTGAAATGAAAAAGGGACAAGGCTTGGGTTGTGGTGAGGGGGGTGGAGGAGAAAGAAGAAGTACATGTTTACACCATCTGTAACTTGTAAGTCTGAGGAGATTGTGCAATGAGGGGGAAGTAAGAAGAAAGAAGAGGCTTAGGTATCAGGATATTATCATCTTCAATAGATTCAGTATTGCCAAAGGCCACGGTGTCGGAATTGCTCCTCCCCAAATTGCAAGCACCGTCTGTTCCCTAGGGGTCAGAATATGCAAGGCCGCCTCTCCCCCTCTAGTCAGCTCCTGTTGCCTTTGTCTGTGCGCCACCTTCTCCTGCAAGAGAGAGGGAAGTGTGTCAGTGAATGCCATGTGATCTGTTTGGGCGTGTGGCAGCCATACAAACATACGGATATACCAGTTAGAAGCAGAAGTAGGCCACTCGGCGCCTCGAGCCTGCTTCACCATTCAATAAGGCCATGGCTGATCTGATTTTAACCACATATTCCTGCCTACTCCTGATAACCTTTCACCCCTTGCTTATCAAGAATCTACCTACCTCTGCCTTAAAGATATTCAAGGACTCTGCCTCAACCACCTTTTGAGGAAGAGAATTCTAAAGTCTCACAACCCTCCAAGGGAAAAAAAATTCCTTATCTCTGTCTGTAGTGATTATGGTTTTATCGTTGTAATAAGGAATAATGTTGTTAAGGAAGATCACATGACCTTGAGTAATCAATATCAGAGTAGTGTGGGCTACCTCTGTAGTTATTAGTATGGAGATAGAGTTTGAAGTGAAAGCACACATGTAATTGCTGCTGAGTACCTTTGTAAACAAATATAATGTTTTCCGCCTAAGAAGTGTCTGCTGATCAACTCTATCTATAGTGCCAACTCAGCCACCCTGCAACAAGCGTGCAGCTAGGATCCACAAGATCCAACAAACTGATGATGAGGATAACGCGAGGGTAAAGTGAGGATAAAATAAATTAATGGAAGAAATCAAGAGAAATGAAATTGGGCTGTACCTCACACGGCAATTGTAAAAAGAAGTTCTGTTCAAATCAATGAAATAACTCCCTCTCAGAATGCCGCAATTTGGAAGAATTGATCTTTTCGATTCAGCCATGGATGATTAGTCTCATTACATAGAATACCTCATGTTCTTTTTCCAAGTGAATGAGGTTATGGGGGAGAAGAGCCAGGCAATCCTCTTAAGTACTTGTGGGAATAAAGCCTACGGATTGATTCGAAGTTTGATGTCACCCAGTGCCCCAGATTTGAAAACTGTTGATGAATTGGTGGACCTCGTGAAGGGTCATTATCAGCCAAAGCCCTCAGTAACAATGCAACAGTTCAAGTTTAAGTCGAGAAATAGAGACCCAGGGGAGACAGTTGCTTATTAAGTAGCAGGTTTGAAGCAGCTAATGGAACATTTTGAGTTTGGTACATCCCGAAATGACATGCTCAGACATCATTTAGCCTGGGGTGTGAATGAAGACATGATTCTGAAGAGATTATTGTCTGAAACAAATTTGGATTTTAAGAAGGCACTCGAGAAAGCAGCGGGCTTGGAAAGCACAGTTAAGGATTCATAAGACATACAGGGAGCACTGACCTCCACTTTGGGAGGGAAACTCCAGCCAAAAAGAGTGCAAAAATGCAAGACTCTGACGAGAAGCAGGAAATAGACCCCGCTAACCAGAAAATGGGAAAAATTGACTTAGCAGCGAAAACAAGAAATAATTTGAATAGAAGTGGAAACAAGCATTTCCAAAAAAAATGAATGTTTTTATTTTCACAGAAATGAACACATAATGAGATAGTGCAAGGACAGAGCCAGGCTGACATTCAAACAAAAGAAAAAAACCTAGTGAGATCTACAATGTAGAAGAGCCTGAAGCAACAAATTCAGATATTTATTCATTGTTTAATTTGAAGATTGGAAAGACAGAACCATTATATGTAACAGTGAAAGTAAATGGCAGACCTGTTAGGATGGGTGTGGACACAAGAGCTTCCACTACAGTAATTGGGAACATACCTTCAGATATCTGAATAATAGGGAACATAAATTAAATTTAGAAGAAACAGATGCCAAACTAACAATATACACGGGTGAAGACATTCAAATCAAAGGCATAAGCAGAGTAACTGTCCATTATGGAAGCCAATCACTAAAGCTACCCTTGATGGTCGAAGCAGGCGAGAGGTCAAACCTCCTGGGGCGAAACTGTCCAAAGGAGATTAAGTTAGAATGGGCTGAAATTTTCCAGTTGAGAGTAAGTGGGTTACCAGAGCTACTGAGAAAGTATGCCACAGTATTCAGGGATGAACTTGGGAAGATCCAGGGGCTGCAGGCAAAAATTCATGTGAATCCAGAGGCAATGCCCCGATACGCATTGCAAGAAAATGTCAACACTGAACTGGACAGAATAGGAAAACTGGGCATTATACAAACTGTGAAGTTCTCAGGATGGGCAGCGCCCATAGCCCCCGCCCTTAAACCCGACCAAAGCGTCCGAATTTGTGGAGACTAAAAATTGACGGTTAATAAAGCAGTTAAGCTAGACAGACATCCCATGCCAAAAATCAAAGACCTGTATGCCAAGTTGGCAGGTGGAACCACCTACACGAAGCTTGATATGAGTCATGCTTATCAACAACTAGAGTTAGAGAATGCTTCCCGGGAATTTGTCACAATTAATACCCACAAAGGGTTGTGCCAATATACTCGATTGCCTTTCGGCGTCTCCTCAGCTTGTGCCATCTTCCAGAGAACATAGAAAATTTACTGCATGGACTGCCCCATGTTGTAGTCCATTTAGACGATGTTTTAGTGACAGGATTCACTGAAAAAGAGCATTTGACGAACTTAGAAGAAGCCTTAAAATGATTTTTGCAGGCTGGAGTGCATTAAAAAATCAAAAGTGAATGTTCAAAACAAGGGAGGTAATCTATTTGGGTCACCGGGTAGATTCACAGGGCCTCCACCCGTTTGAGGAGAAAGTGAGAGCCATGAGAGAGCCACCAGTGCCAAAGAACACCTCAGAGCTCATATCATTCCTAGGAATGATCAATTATTATGGGCAGTTCTTACCCAATTTGTCTACAGAACTGGCACCCCTACATCATCTACTCAAAGAAAACCAACATTGGTGTAGTAACCTGATACATAATACACCTTTAAGACAAGTGTTGTAATGTAAGATCACATGATCTTAATATCCAATTGAAGAGTGGTGTGGGCTACCACTGGGGGAGAGAATCTTGAGTTGTACACTGAAGAGTGAAGAAAGACTTTTGAGTTGTGAGCACACACATGTAGCTACTGAGTTTAGTTTGTACATAACAACATGCGTTTATTCTAACACCGATCTCCTGATATTCTCTGTCTCTGTGCTGACTCGGTCACCCTGATTTAAGCATGCAACCTGGACCCTTTAGCCCCAACAAATTAAAGGGCACTAGATCCAACAGCTGGTCTTGGGAGGCACCCCAGAAAGAAGCTTTCATAAAGGTGAAACATTTGTTGCACTCATCCATCCTATTTGTACATTATGACCAGAGGAAAGAATTGGTATTGACATGTGACGCATCCCCCAACGGAGTGAGAGCAGTGCTCTCCCACCAGATGGACAATGAGATGGAACAACCTAAAGGTTACGTAGCAAGAACGCTCACCACAGCGGAAAAGGGGTACTTGCAGATAGAAAAAGGAGGTCTGTCAATCATCTTTGGTGTCAGGAAAGTTCACAAGTATGTACAAGGCTGCCATTTTACAATTATTTCAGACCACAAGCTAATGCTAGGATTGCTCAGCAAGGACAAGGCTATACCACCCATAGCCTCGGCAAGAATACAACGATGCTCTTTAATCCTGGCAGCGTACGAGTATATTTTTCTACATAGGCCTAGAAATCAAATTGCAAACACTGATGCACTTAATCATTTGCCTTTACAAGAAAATGTCAAGTATATCCTAGTTCCACAAGAATTTGTCTTACTGTTAAATTTCTTAGGTTCCTCGCCAGTTTGTGCTTGACAGATTAGAGGCTGGATAAGTAGGGACCCAGTCCTATCCCAAGTACAAGAACAAGTGCTTCATGGTTGGTCCCAAGAGCCTGTATCTGACAAAATGAAACAGTCCTTCAACAGAAGACATGAAATAACCAGCCAGGATGGCATCTTATTCTGGGGAGCACGAGTGATAGTTCCTTCAAAGGGGAGGTAGCCACTGTTAATTGAACTACACAGTGCACATCCAGGAATTTCCTGATTGAATAACATGATGACCTGGAAATGAAATAGAGAATTTAGTGAAGGATTGTGTGCAATGTCAGCAACTGAAAAAGTTACCTTAACAGTTCCGTTACACCCTTGGGAGTGGCCAGGAAAGCCATGGGTGCGGTTACATATTGACTATGTGGGACCTTTCATGGGAACAATGTTTCTGCTCATTGTTGATGCCCACTCAAAATGGATGGCCATATATGAGGTGAAGTCACCAACGTCTTCTGCCACAATTGAGGAGCTTATGTCAAAGTTTTACCATTGACAAACTACCAGAAGTAGTCACTTCTGATAACGGCATGACATTTATGAGTGCTGAGTTTCAACGGTTTATCAGCCTCAACGGTATCACTCATGTAAAAACTGCACCATACCACCCTTACGCAAACAGACTGGCTGAAAGGGCAGTTCAAACATTCAAGACAGGCATCAAAAAGTTAACTGGAGATTCCTTGGCAACCAAGCTAGCATGTTTTCTTTTTCATTACAGGACTACCCCTCACACAACAACAGGTGTCCCACCTCAGAGTTATTGTTGAAATGCCATTTCAGGACGAGATTGAGCTTAATAATGCCAAATTTAGGAGAAAAGGTGGAAAGGAGTCAGGGAAGTCAGAAAACTGGACATGACTGGCATAGTCATGAGAGGAAATTTACCATGAGAGGGATGGTATTGTGAAGAACTTGGAGAAGGACCAAAGTGGTTACCAGGTGAAATAATTTCAGTGACTGGACCCCTATCTTACCACATGGAGGTGGAAAGCAAAGCTACATGGAGCCATGTGGATTATCTAAGGAAGAGAGAAACAAATCCCCAAGAAATGATTCCACCAGTGTTCACGACCAGGTCAACGTTTTCTGTTGAGAGAACCCAACCCAGGGCAGATGTGCCTGATGTACCTGCAAGAGGTGAGGATACAGATCTGCAGCTGCCCACCGAAGCACCTGATGTTTAGACAACTCCAGAAAAGGAGGATCCTGACAAAGCATCTGAAGTTGTGGAGCTAAGATGTTTTACACACCTAAGGAAACCCCAGAAAGACTGAATCTGTAAATTACTTACCAGTGTAAATAATTTGCTATCTTGAGAAAATTGTAATTGTAAATATAAAATGTATTTCCAAGTAAATGGGGGGGGGGGGGGGAATGTGATAATTATGGTTTTATCTAATGTGCAACATACACTTAAGAAAGATGCTGTTAAGGAAGATCACATGATCTTGAGTAACCAATAGAAGAGAAGCGCGGGCTACCTCTGTAGTTATTAATCAATAGCGTGGAGATAGGGTTTGTTATTGCTGCTGAGTACCTTTGTAAGTAAACATAATGTTTTCCATCTAAGAGGTGTCCGTCAATCAACTCTATCTATATTACTAACTCAGCCACCACATACAACAAGCACGCAACGAGGACCCACAAGATACAACACTGTCCTAAATGGGCAACCCCTTATTTTGAAACAGTGACCCCCGAGTTCTAGATTCTCCTGCAGGAAGAAATATCCTTTCCACATTCACCCTGCCAAGTGCCCTCAGCTCAGGATCTTATATTAGTTATGGTTGAATAGCTGTCATTGTGTGCAAGCACCAAGATGCCAGTTTGAAGTTTGCACAGTTCAAAGTGTGTGAGGTTGATGTAAAATATATGAATGCTAGGGTTGATTCCTGATTGACAGAGACTGTTGGCAGGCAGGTGCTTGGGTGTGGAAAATTGAACAATGGCTGAGCTTAACAGCACAATTGGTAGGGTGTGATATTTGAAGATGCGTTGAAGACCCTGATGTGTGAGATCATTAAACTTGAACAGGAACTGCATCCAGATCTTCAGGACTATACTTCTGGCATTGACCTCTGTGAATATCTGTTCCCACTGCCTTCGCATCATGATGGGATTTTCCCTCACCAACCCACATCCTACCCAATCCTTGAGGGTACAGGACATCTCTCCTCCTTTCCGTTCCTTCACCAAGGCTTCCTTGCAGCATCCTTAAACCTTGGTGCCTTCTCTCTCTCATGGTCAGCCATTGTTCATTCTTTCCCAGGTCAGATTTACCAACAGATGACTCCCTACACCTGCTTCAGCCACAATGTACCACCTCTTTGAGAGGTGGAGGCTAGCTTTAAATAGTCCAGACTAGCATTAAGTAGCGCAAGGCATTAATGGTATTGGGCCCCTTTTTGATTCATACAGCCAATGAAGAGGGTGAGAAGTGCTGGCTGCATGCAGACATCATTAGAATAGGCAGCATGAAGTTGGTGTGCAGCCTGCATTCCACTTAACAGGCATGAGTTAATCGCACATTGCAATCCCACCTGTTTTGGGAGCTAACTAATTTAACCCCCTAAAGATCCCATGACATTCGAAAAAGGAAATGAGGAATCATCCTGGTGTTCTGGCAAAACTATATCCCTCAACCAATACCACCCTGAACAGTTAAGTCATTGCCGTTTGTGAAAGCACAGAGAGACGTTTGATATTGAAAGAATACTGATGCATAAAGGGCATTCATATGAGTTTGGAATTAAGGGTAATTATTGTTGCTAAGTAAAGAAAGCTCAACTATGAACTGGTCATGCTAAATTTGACCTGAGTCGAAATTTCTTTAATTAGCAACAACTTCTAAGGTAGGAATAAATCTTAACGTGCAGCAACAATCACTTAGCTGACCCAACTATTGCTTACTGCATGTAATTTCTGTCCTCTCTGCAGTGCCTGGGTGAGGTTTTACAGAATAGTCCACCAGTTTTGGATGGAGATGGTGGTGCAGTTTGTATATGCTTCGAAACTTCATTGCTTGTTCGTGGTACAGATGACAATGCATGCGCAATAGGCCTAGGGGAGTAAATACAATTGTAGTGGTAGCAGGGGACAGTATAGTCAGGGGGATAGACACAGTGCTCTGCAGCCAAGAGTGTGAATCCAAAGGCTGTGTTGCCTGCCCGATGTTAAAGTTCAGGACATCTTCTCAGGGCTGGAGAGGAACTTGCAGTGGTGAAGGTGGCAGTGGGGGGAGGGAGGTGGTGGGGAGGATCCAGTAGTTGTGGTCCACGTAGGTACCAATGACATAGATAGGACTAAGAAAGGGGCTCTGCTAAGGGATTATGAGCAGCTAGCAGCTAAATTAAAAAGCAGAGCAACAAAGGTAATAACCACTGGATTACTATCTGAGCCATGAGAAAATTGATGTAGGGTAAATAAGATCAAAAAGTTGAATGACTGGCACAAAGATTGGTGTGGGAGAAATGGATTTTGATTCATGGGGAATCAGGACTGAGTAAAGTGGAAGCTGTACCGATGCAATGGTCTTCAGCTGAACAAGCTGGGACCAGTATTCTGGCTAGTTGTATAACTAGGATGGTAGAGAGGGCTTTATTTAAATAGTGCAGGGGGAGGGATCACGTGAGGGAGATGTGGTAAATTAAGGAGAAAGCCCAAGGCAATAGAACAGAGTAGCAATAGGGATAATGATAATTAGTGTCTGGCAGGAAGGGACAAAGTTTACAAATATGATTCTGCACCAGCAGATAAGGCCAGAGTTTGCAAGAATGGTAAAAAGACAAATTAAAGTCTCTGTATCTGAATGTGCACAACATTCATAAAAAAACCAACTGAACTGACAGCATAAATAGAAATAAGCGTGTATGGCTGCATTCAGAGAAGTGGTTGCATATTGACCAAGGTGGGGACCTAAATATTCAAGGGCATTTGACATTTAGGAAGGACAGGAAGCTAGGAAAAGATGGCAAGGGGGTGGCTCTGCTAATTCAAGATGACATCAGTGCAATACTGAGAGATGACCTTAGTTGAGAAGATCACGATGTAGAATCAGTTTAGGTAGAGATAAGAAATAGCAAAGTTAAGAAGTTGCTTATGGGAGTTGTTTATAGGCCTACAAAGTGATTTAGATAGGTTAAGTGACAGACAAAAATTTGGCAGATGGAGTATAATGTGGGAAAATGTGAAGTTGTTCACTTTGACAGTGAGAATAGAAAAGCAGTATAATATTTGAATGGAGAGAGACTGCAGATTACTACTGTGCAGAGAGACCTGGGTGTTCTGGTATATGAATCACAAAATGTTAATATAAAGGATCAGCAGCTGATTAGAAATGCAAATTGAATGTTGGCATTTATTGCAAGGGGAATCAAGAATAAAAGGGAAATGTTGCCACAGCTATGCAGGCCTGTAATTAGACCACATCTGGAGTACTGTGTCCAGCACTGGCCTCCTTACTTAAGAAAGGAAATAACTGCATTAGAAGCAGATCAGAGAATGTTCACTGGCCTGATTCCAGGGATGAAGGGATTATCTATGAGGAAAGGTTGAGAAGGTGGGCTTATATCCATTGGAATTTATTAGAATTTCAGGCAATCTTACTGAAACATTTAAGATTCTGTGGGACCTTGAGGGTGGATGCTGAGAAGATGTTTCCACTTGTGGGAGAATCTAAAACTAGAGGATGCAGTTTAAAACTTAGGGGTTTCCCACTTAAGACTAAGATGAGGAGAATTATTTTTGATCAGATGGTCATTAGTCTGTGAATCAAAAACAAAAATAGCTGGAAAAACTCAGCCGGTCTGACAGCATCTGCGGAGAGAAATGCAGTTAACATTTCGAGTCCATATGACTCTTCATCAAAACTAAGGAAAAATAAAAATGAGATGAAATATAAGCTGGTTGAGGGGGGTGGGACAGGTAGAGCTGGATAGCGGGCCAGTGATAGGTGGAGGCAAAGAAGAGATTGCCAAAGATATCATAGACAAAAGGACAAAGGGGTGTTGACGGTGGTGATATTAGCTAAGAAATGTGCTAATGGTGACATTAAGGGTAGAAAGCAGGACGAGCAAGTGACAGATAGCCCCAGTGGGGGTGGGGTAGGGGGAAGGGATCAAAATGGGCTAAAAGGTGGAGCTAAAACAATGAATGGAAATACATTTAAAAATTATAGAAATAGGTGGGAAAAGAAAAATATATATATATATTAAAAATATATAAATTATTGGAAAAAGGGGGATCGGAAAGGGCGTGAGGCTGGAGGAGAGAATTCATGATCTGAAGTTGTTGAACTCAATGTTAAGTCCGGAAGGCTGCAAAGTGCCTAATCGGAAGATGAGGCCATTTCGATCCCTTCCCCCCACCCCACCCCCCGCTAGGGCCATCTGTCACTTGCTCGTCCTGTTTTCTACCCTTAATGGCACCATTAGCACATTCTATAGCTAATATCACCACCGTCAATGCCCCTTTGTCCTTTTGTCTATGACAACTTTGGCAATCTCTTCTTTGCCTCCACCTATCACTGGCCCTTTATCCAGCTCTACCTGTTCCACCCCCCTCAACCAGCTTATATTTCACCTCATTTCTATATGTCCTTAGTTGTGATGAAGAGTCATACTGACTCGAAATGTTAACTGTATTCCTCTCCGCAGATGCTGTCCAACCTGCTGAGTTTTTCCAGTTATTTTTGTTTTTGTTTCAGATTGCTAGCATCCGCAGTATTTTGCTTTTATGTTAGTCTGTGGATTTGGGTTCCCCAGAGAGGCTGGATCATTGAATATATTCAAGGCTGAGTTAAGTAGATCTTTAGTCGACAAGGGAGTCAAGGGTTATGGGGGATGGCAGGAAAAGGAAGTTGAAGCCACAATCAGATCAGCCATGATCTAATTGAATGGCAGACCAGGATCGAGGGGACAAATAGCCTACCCCTGCTCCCAATACTTTTGTTTTCTCCTGTAAAGACTGATTTTGCATTTTGTTTTGTACGTTCAAACTGTTAAAAATATTGAGTGATGATTCACATGTTGAATAAGGAATACATTTTAATCTTTGTTTACAAAAAAAGGACAATTTTTGTTGAATTTGTAAAACCTTGTTTTATAAAGCAAACATTTAATGATTAGCAAAAATATTAAGTTAATTTATTAATCAAGCGTTTTAACATTTAAGGTATAAGGCTTCAATAATTTTGATAAATTTTATGCAAGCTGCTTAGCAGAGTGGAATATGGTATATACACCCCATTGATTGGTTGTATGTTCTTATGTATGTACGTATGTTTGTTTTGGTTGTTTTGAATCTCAGTTGTGCAGATTTAATTTCCAGCTGTCAATTGTGGGAATTGTTTCAGTATTTTGTTGAATTTTTAAATATTTTAACCTTTGTGTTAGAGGTATTTAATCTCTGTTCATTTTGCTGTAAGCTTGGTGATTAATTTAGCAGGAGGAGCATATTAATCATTACAAGGCATAGCTGAAAGGTGTTCGGAGCTCAATCCTTCAAACTGAGCACAATATGTAAACCCATGAAATCAAGGTATGGTAACTGGCGCATTGTCAAGGCAAATCAATGTCAAGAGTTGAGGAGACACCTTGCGACGGGTACCCCAATGGGAAGCCACGCTGATAGAAAGGCTTGATTTGTCAGTGGAAGCAGACCCATGGGAAGTCAGCTTCTGTTGGAGGTCCACCATTAAAGAACCACTGTTAGTTGCAGTTCTGTCTGAAGCAAGTACAGGAAAAGGTAAGAAGTCTATTAAGCGCACCAACAATGTGGGTTTAAGTCCCACTTCAGAGACCTGGGACAGAATTTTGCCCTTGCTGTGCGGGCTCGGTGTGGTCGATTGGGAAGCCAACCACCACCTGCAGTTGGGCTCGGAAGGCAATTTCATGCTGGACAGCTAATTAAGGCCCGCCCAGCCTGAAACACGAGTGTCAGTGCTCAGCGCCGCCTGTGCGGGGGGGGGGCGGTGGGGGGAGTGCAAGCTAGGCAGGCTACCTAATCTGCCTGAGGCTGAGAGTTGCCTCAGGGAGGTGAACTGATTTCAAAAATAAATTAATGATTTTATAAAAGTCACAAGAGGAGGGACATGTTATAAATGAAAAAAGTAAGGTTTTTATTTGATTTTTATTTGCTTTTGGAAACCTTATCCCACCCATGGATGAGGTTTCCAAAGAAGTGAAAGATTTCCTTTAATTAACTTTTTAATGGCCTTAATAGGCCTTTTAATTATTGGCAGGTGCGCTGCTGACTCCAGCCTGTGCCCATCGACCAAAACATGGTGCGAGTGTGCGATAACATCGGGATGCACACCCGATATCATTGCACGTCATTCTATGCTCAGTCGGATTGGGCACGCACCCGCCCACCGAGCTAAAAATTTTACCCCTGACACTCAACTGCAACAGTGAGGGAGTGTAGAACTATTGGATGGACAGAAGATTGCTATTCAGCCCATCGTGCCTTGTGATGGTTTTTTGGAAGAGTTATCCCATTAGTCTTTCATGCTTGATCTTTCCCTATAGCCCTGCAAATTTCTTGTCTATAAATATGCATCCAATTCCCCTTTGAACGTTGAACTTGTTTCCACCAACCTTTCAGGCAGTTCATTCCAGATAACGACTCATTGTATTAAAAATGTTTCTTCATCTTCTCACCACTAGTTCTTTCACCAATTACCTTAAATCTTCACCCCCACACAGTGGAAACCCTATCTCTTCATTTACTGTCACTACAATGAAATCTCCCCTTAATCACCCTTGATCTAAAGTGAACAATCAATAGAGCATCTTACAGTTTAGTGCAGCAGGTTTGGAGAGTTGGTAGATCAGTAGCGTCACCGGAGACCTGGCAGCTGAACTTTCGGTGAATTGGATTCGACAAACCATTTAAATCTCCATTCAGTTTGACAGGACCATGATATCCAGTCGGCAGGAAGGGTCGTAAAATACTGGCCATCGTCTTTTTAACAAATTTCAATCTATTTCATGCTGCAGAGAAAATAACAAATTGTGTTACCCTGCCATTGTCAACAGGCTAGATTGCTGTTGCAAGCTAGCAATCCCTGAAACTACCTGGTACTACCCTTTCTCTTCCAGTACTTTTGCATTCATATATAAACCTGAAGGCTTTCTATCCCTCAATACCAGATTCAAAAGGTGGGCAGGGGTGTAAGTCTTTGTCATCCTAACATTTTTCCAATTCAAGCTTATGCAGACTAGCCAAAGAACTAGGGAGGAGATGAAAAGAAATGCTATTATGCTATGGGCTGAATTTTCCATTCGTCAGGCGGGCGGGCCTGACCCAATCACAGGCGGGCACGGAA
This sequence comes from Carcharodon carcharias, assembly GCF_017639515.1. NCBI lineage: Eukaryota > Metazoa > Chordata > Chondrichthyes > Lamniformes > Lamnidae > Carcharodon > Carcharodon carcharias. The sequence continues at coordinate 200,228,657 of NC_054469.1, forward strand.
TTGGTCGCTGCCAGCGATCGGAGCCGCACTGCCATTTTACGTGGGCGGGCCAATTAAGGCCCGCCCAGCGTGACATCCGCCGGGAAGTGCTCTGCGTTCCCTAAAATCGAGAAAGAGCACATTCATCTCCCTGAAGCTAAGTGCAGCCTCAGGGAGATCGCATCGACTTTTAAAAATATTAAAAATAGGGAAAAGAAAAATCCCTTACGTGTCCCCTCATGTGACAATGTCACATGAGTTGGGACATGTTCGTAATTTCCATGACAACTTTATTTTAATTTTTACAACCCTGCATGAAACCTCATCCCGCTGCTGGATGCAGTTTCATGTTTTTTCTATTTGCCGCTGGGGCTCCTGGCTGACCTGCCAACCTTAAGGGGCCATTGACAGGTCAGCGGGCCCGCAGTCGATTTTGCTGCGCCCCCACCTTCCTGAAGATTTAAATGGGGTGGGGTGACGTCAGGGGTGCCACACAATGTCATCCCACGTCATTTTACGTGTCGGCAAGTGGGCTCCGACCTCCGCTCGCCGATGGCAAAATTCTGCCCTATTTGTTGTTAAGAGATGGAATATACTGCCTGAAAGGAAAGTGAACAGAATGTTCAGAAAGGGACTAGGATATATATTTGGAAAGGAAAAACTTGAAGGGTCATTGAGGAAGAACAGTGGAGTGCAGCTAATTGGAGAGCTCTTTCAAAAAAAACAGCACAAGCACAATAGGCCGAATGGCCTCCTTTTGGCAGAAATCTCTCCATCTCACGGCATCCAAGGGACATGTTCAAATAAGTCTCTTTGCTGGGCACAGTTGGAGAAGTCATTCGAACATCATATCCAATTTCCTCACTAGTATTGTGTTACAGATTCCATTGTCTGAAAAAGCTATCATGAACAAAGCACAACTCTATTAGGCACTTTGTCTGGTCCTGGCTATTGCGTTTAATCTAGCTTTCCAAACAGCTACCGTGTTGTGGGGATTTAACTACTTTTTCTTCTTTCATGGGATGTGTCATGGCAAGGACAGGATTTGTGCACATCCCTAATTGCCCTTGAGATGTTGGTGGTGAGCCACCTTCTTGAACTGCTGCAGTGCATCTGGTGTAGGTACACCCAGAGGTCTATTAGGAAGGGAGCTAATACCATCTGAACTAAACTTAACTGCAGTAGCAGTGTTTTTTCAAATTACATGCTCAAGTCTTTGGAGTAGGACTTGAACCCACAAACTTCTGAACCAAAGGCATGACTACTACCACTGTGCAAAGGCTGACATCTATCTAATAAATGTGCATGTATGTTATTAAAATCAATATCTCAATTATTGGGAGGATATTAGAATATGAAGGAGACGAGTCCCATCAAGGCCGCACTGTGAAAAATAAAGAGTACGTTGGTGTTTGATACAATTATATAAGTGCAAATATTAGCAACATCAGGAATCATTTGCAGAAATTTCATGAAAACATGTATTAGCTATAACTGAACACTAAATCAGTCTGGAAATAAGAAACTTTGGGTGGAATCATCCCAGATTTGCACTAAGTGCGGTAATGGGTGGGTACAACAGCATTTTACCCGTCAGCCGCAATGGCGTTTTTCACACTGCATCGTCCCAAACTCTCCACATTAATTATGCATTCGCAGGAAACACAGCACTTCCATAGCAGGCAAGCTCTCATTCACCCACCATGCCATCACCTCACCACTTCATCATGCTGGGCACCATATTTAAAGTGCAGCAGTGCGCACACCTCTCAGTGCTTCCAGCCCACGAGTTCTGCAAATAAGACATGGCCCTGAAAGGCAAAAAGATTCCCGGTGTCAGGTTCAATGATGCATCCCTCGAGTGCCTTTTGGATGCACTGAAGGCTCGCCGTGATGTCCTCTACCCATGCTCTGGCCGCAGAATGGGCAGCAACATCACTAATCTGGCTAGAGAAGTGGTGGCAACAGCGGTCAATGCCAATGTCCTGCAAAGGAGGACAGCCACCCAGTGCCGCAAGAGGATGAATGACCTCATCCGTACCGCCAGGGTAAGTCACTCTTCTCATCACTCTCAACTCTCACATTCACAAACCCATCACACATCCACAGGGCCCTCACTCACTGCCAGTTCAAGGGACATCCCCATTCATTCTCTCACACACACCTTCCTTGTCTTCATCCCATCGGGACAACACACCACCCATACATGCCAGGCACTTATCATCTGGCCTGGCAGGCACCTGCTTAAGCTCTCTCCATCTCTTTTCAGTCAGGTCAAGCTGGCACACAACAAGAGGGAGGGGTCGCAGACCTGAAATCAATGTCCTCACAGACTTTGAAAATAGAGCCATCCAGCTGGCCAGTCATGATCTGGACCATTACTGTGCTGACGGTGAGGTCAGCAGTGCTCTACCAAGTGAGGATCCAGCAGTGCAACGTCCATCAGACAACCATGCTGTGAGTGATGTGCCCCATTTCACAGGGCACTGCCATGTACTAATTATTTCTCCTTGCTTTCACAGGTACAACTGGGAAACAGCCAATGGAGTCCATGACCCAGGGCCTCCAATCAAGCTCCGATGGAAGCTTAGCAGACGAATCCATTGAAACCCTCCCTGAAGTCTTGTCACAGTGCTTATCCACACCCTCCACCAGCGCAGAGACACACATCTCAGTGGGACCTAGATTTAGAGCAGCCTCAAGATCACAATCTGGTGATCACATCACAACTTCTGATCCACAGCAGATGGTGGCAGGAACTTCCCAGGTGTATGGCACTCAGAGGCCAGAAATTTTCGGACTCCGAGTCAAGTGACGAGCCTCTGGATTCGGCCATTTCCCAGTTGCTGGAGCTGCAAAGGCAAGCTCAGGGACATCAGGAAGGGATGTCCACTACACTCCTCAGATTGCCAAGCACGATGGAGGAGTCCGTCCACCTTCAGGCTGAGGGGATAGTGCCAGCATTGCAATGCACCAAAGTCAACACTGGTAGGATGGTGGCCACCATGCGACCGTGGTCCAGGATTTCACTGCTGCACTACTCCACAGGCTGAATTCCATCACTGATGCCATAGTTGGCCTCCAATAATGTGTACGGAGTATGGGTGACGGGCAGCTCGATCTCACTCAAGCTACCCCTTTTCCTCAAGGAGTCAGCCATGGGGCCCTTGGACTCCCCTAGGGAGTAGGATCAGCAGGTGGCCCCCCCCAGGGCCATCCATCCAGGTGACTCAGGGAATCCCCTGTTTCTGTGACCCCAGCAGCCCCAGCTCCACAGGCCGAGGAGGGTGCCACAGCCACACAACAGGACCCCGAAAGCACGTCGGGCACCCCATATCTCAGCCCTCCAGAGGACACCCGCCAAGGTCATCACAGATGGCATAGCAGTCAGCAGGCTGCCTCTACCTCTGCTGTGGATGTCTCGAGAGCACGAAGACGTAGCAGCAGGGTTAAGAAAGTTAAGGAGATGTAGTTGCACTCAAAAAGAATGTTCACTATTGTCAATAGCTCCCAAGAGTGTCTCCCTGCCTATGACTCCTTGTTCTGATGTGCAGTGTTCATGTCACCCAGATGTGAAACCTTTCTGCAAGAGATAAAGGCAAGTGTCTCAGTCCAGACTTTTCCCTGTGCTTTGAGCAGCCTTTAGACCAAAGTGATGATCCAGCCTCACATTCCCTGGGTACATTAATGATGCCAGCACCTCGATGGTGCTTGTCATTGCTGCCAGAATGTTGTGGGCAGACATCACAGAATTCCATCATTCTCTCTGTGTGCTCTCAGCACCTTTAATATGGGGCAGGCTCCCATATCTTCAGCATCTGTGACCAGTGACGCTATGTGAAGATCTATGGGGTGTCCTCACTGCTTGTTGTCATCGTCCTCCTGCAATTAAGCAACACTGCACTGCACACGCACGCCACACCCCAACTACAGTGGCCCATCTGAGGCCTCCAGCGGCTCCTGTCCACACTACTGGTGATCAGTCCCCAGAAGATAGTATGGTTGGTCCCAACCCCCTCCCCCAATGGCCACCTTGGACACATCAGCGTCCATCACTTTGAATATCACACAGGTCTTATTGCCCATGGCAAGGAGGTGCAACTAGGTGCGGCGCTGAGGCCAGCAGATGGCACTTGCCCAAAACACCTTGAAGCACCCCTTGCACCATCTCATTACCATCAATATGACATGTGTTGGAGTTCTGAGTATGTGTCCAGCGTCTCCCCTGCAGGTTGCCCCCAGACTACTCAAAAGCCACAAAGGCCAACATATAGTGCGGGGAGAATCCTTCTTCTCCTCAACCACCAAGGCTGATGTAAGCATGGTCAGTACCTGTTTGCCCACCCAGCATGTGCCAGATGCCCTGTGCAGTAACGACAGCAAGACATGGTGAAGGGACTCAAAGGCTAAGGCTGCCTACTAGGTCAAATGGCCAGGACAGACATGGTACTCATCCATCCAGAGCGCAGCAAATCATTGAATCTTTTTCTGCACTGGGTGCCAGTGCGCTGCACATCAGCATGGGTGCTTACAGCGTCACACACCTCCTCCCACGCCTGGCTGGTGACATGGAGGGACCCTCTTCCTCCCATCCTCTGGATACAGAAGGTACTGATGGATGGCCACCTCTTGCAGGAGGACAGCAAGGCATGCATCAGAAAATCAGGGAGCACAGTGGCACCTCCGCTGGTCTCTCCTGCAGCCTGCCCCCCTCCTCCTGCTCATGCTGCTCTCCACTCGCACCTCCCTCCCTCTCTCCACGAGTGGCCATGGTGCACTTCCTCAAGCAGGCTGCCTGGCCACGCTTTATACAGGCTGTTGGTTCCCCATTGGAACCGACAGTCTGAGGCCACCCGCCCCAGCGACTATTTTCCCGTTCTCCACAGGAGTCGCTAACCCGCTGGCCGGGCCTTAATTGGCCTGCCTACAGAAAATGGCGGTGCGGCCTATTTCGCCAGCGGCAATCAGCCGCCTGCCCGCTGCCGAGTCGGGCCCGACTGACAAACGGAAAATTCTGGCCTATACCACAGTCCTTGTGCCTGATTTCCATACCCACATTGTCACTCTCACTTGTGAACCAACACAAAGTATTTACTTAGAACCTTACCTAAAACTTCAGGCTCCACACACAAATTACCACAATGATCCTTAACGGGCCCTACTCTTTCCCCCGTTATCCTCTTACTCTTAATGTACTTGTCAAATAACTTTGGATTTTCCTTTATTTTACCTGCCAATGTTTTCTCATGCCCTCTTTTTGCTCTCCTAATTTCCTTTTTAAGTTCCCCTCCACACATTCTATACTCCTCTAGGCCTTCCACTGTTTTGGTATCTGCATAAGCCTCCCTTTTTCTCTTTATCCAATCCTGCATATCCCTTGACATCCAGGATTCCCTGGATTTATTGGTCCCACCCTTTATCTCTGCCGGAATATGTTGACCCTGTTCTCTCCTTATTTCCTTCTTGAATGAGTCCCACTGCTCTGACGCAGATTTACCTAAAAGTAGCTGTTCCCAGTCCATTCAGGCCAAATCATATCAGATCTTATTAAAATCGGCCTTCCACCAATTTAGAACTCTGATTTCTGGCCCATCTTTGTCCTTTTCCACAACAACCTTGAATCTAACGGAGTTATGATCACTATCTACAAAATGTTCCCCCATTGATACCTCTACCACTTGCCTGGCTTCATTCCCTAAAATTAAGTCCAGAACCACCTCCTGTCTTGTACGGGCTTCTACGTACTGAAAAAAAATGCTCTCCTGGATGCATTTTAATAATTCCATTCACTCTAAACCTATCACACTATGACGAACCCAGTTAATATTGGGGAAGTTGAAATCTCCCACTATTACAACCCTATTATTTCCATACCTCTCTGAAATTTGCCTCCACATTTGCTCTTCTATTTCTCTTTGACTGTTTGGAGGCCTATAGTACACTACCAGCAATGTGATTGCTCCTTTTTGTTTTTAGGTTCTACCCATATGGCTTCATTTGAGGAGCTTTCTAAGATGTCACCCCTCCTTACTGCTGTAATTGATCCTCTTTCACCACCTTCCCTGTCTCGCCTGAAGACTCTATATCCTGGAATATTGAGCTGCCAATCCTGCCCCTCTCTCAACCATGTCTCTGTGACAGCAATGACATCATACTTCCATGTGTTAATTTGTGCCCTCAACTCATCTGCCTTATTCGTCAGATTCCTTGCATTAAAATAAATACCATCCCACCTTGCCAAATTCCCTTGTACCTTAACTGGCCTATAATTTCTAAGCCTTCCAGACTCACTTCCTCTCTCTTCTAATTTTGGCTGTGGATCTCCCCTTGCTGAATCTCCTCTCAGGACCCCATCCCCCTCCAACTTCGTTTAGACCCTCTCCAACAGCACTAGCAAACCTCCCTGCAAGGACGTTGCTCCCATTCTGGCGTACAGAGAACAAAGACAATGGAGAAGTGAGTGACTGAGGTGCCTGGCTGTGCAGAGAGAGGAGCAGCACCCTCAGGAAGATAGGGCAGCTGGTGTTCCCGCACACGTTGCAGAAGAGCCACAACGATTTGTTGCTGGTCGGTGCCTAGCTAGGCCCAGGGTTTGTAGGCGCCGCCTTTCAATCCTGCAGTTGACAAACAACCAGTGTTGCCGAAGATTACGCATGTCTAGGCAAATGGTCAGTTACATTTACCAGCTACTGCAGGATTTGGCACCACATGGACATGGAGGGCATCCACTACCAGTGGGTGTGAAAGTGACCATGGAGCTTAATTTCTATGCCAGTGGCTCCTTTCAGAGCTCCACAGGTGATCTCTGTGGGATATCACAAGCCTCCAACCACAAACGCATCCATGAGGTCACAGATGCCATCTTCACAAGGGCACGCAACTTTGTGCATTTAGCCCAGGACCAGGAAAGCCAGGAAGCAAGAGCAATTGGATTTGCCCAGATTTCGGGTTTCCCACAGATGCGAGGTGCCAGCAACTGCACTCATGTGGCGCTCAGGTCTCCGATACAACATGTGGTCAACAATGTCAACCGCAAGTGCTTCCATTTGCTGAATGTGCAGCTGGTTTATGACCACCAGAAACTCATCCTGCAGGTCTTTGCTTAGTTTCCATGGAGTGTTCATGACTCCTACAGTCCCAGTTGGTCACAGGTCCCTAAAGTCTTCCAGCATCCACAGAAGCTACAGGGATGGTTCCTCAGGGATAAGGGCTATCCGCAAAGTACGTGGCTGATGACTGCAGCAGAAAGAAGGTATAACAAGGCTCATGCTGCAACTCATACCTTGCAAACTATTGGGATGGTGAAAATAAGGATCTGGTGCCTGGACCGGTCTGGTGGATCCCTGAAATATAGTCCACAGAGGGTGTCATGCATCATCATCACCTGTTGCACCCTTTACAACCTGGCGCTGCAATGGGGAAAGGAGCCGGCTGAGGAGCAGATGCAGGAGCTGGAGGTCTCCTCTGGTGAGGAGGACGTCAACGGTGATGAGGGTGAGGAGGTTCTTGAAGGCAATGATAATGGGGATGAGGCCCTCGCATTGGCCAGATGAGGCAGGTACCCTCAGAAGGTCTTCATAGTTGCTAGATTTGTGGAAGATGATGATGACATGCAGTGAGACTACACCATAGATCCTCACGTTGCATCTGTGAAAGTTTGACTCCAGTCTGGCTTTTGGCAGCGCACATCCACTCTGTGATGATGCTCCTGTCATGGAGATGCAGTGTTGCTAAATTGCCGGAGGATGATGACAACAAGCAGTGAGGACATCCCATAGATCTTCACATGGTGTCACTGGTCACAGATGCTGAAGAGATGGGAGCCGGCCCCATGTTAAAGGTGTTGAGAGCACACAGAGCGATCAGCCCCAATAAATCCTGTTCTCTGTTTTGCAGGCAAAAATTCACCACAATGCCCGGAGCGCCTGAGGACTGGAGGTGGGTACACCCTCCTCCAGCGCCTCACAAACTTTGAAGAGCAAACCATGGAGCTGGGCAGGAGGCAGGAGGCCAGGGCGGCCGGGGGCAGCCAGGCTGGGGTCCAGCGGCCAGGTATTTGAGGTCCACAGTCCTATCCACTCTGTCTGTCCACCATCCAAACCACTGATGGTTGCTGCAATCATTAATGCTGAAACACTGCTCATTCACAGACTGAGACATTCTGACGTGTGGGTCATACAGAAGGGGCCCTCGTCACCCTGAGGAATCGCGTCTCCACCACCTTCCAAAGTCACCGTATCCCATTTGTGACCACTATCACCATAGTGTAACATGCCATTGGATCGCTGCTGCACAGCCAAAGACTTATTCCATCTGAGGGGGTTTGGGACCTCCCTTCCAGCCAGGGCGCTCCACATTACTCTGTCTGAAAGGTCCTCAGTACCTCACCTGTGAACCTCATGGCACTCAACTTAGATAGATGCCACCACGTTAGTCATCCCTGCGCCAAGGGGAAATGTTGCCTTCTGCCCACCCGGTCTATGCCCCTCATAATGGAATGAAGGCCAATAATGTGACCTCTCAATATCCTGTGATCGACGGCAAATGTCGCAAGTGTTTGCGATGTTCCCTCAGCACCGCAACTATCCAGGCCACAATGTATCCAGGTCAGGTACCTCTGCACTCTCCCCACTCCTATGGCACATAACATGCCATGTGGCATTCCTGAGGCCATCTGACCAGCCTGTCTGCATGTGCATTTAATGGTTCCTCTTGATTCTCTCCCACCTCACCAATGTTCCTCTCCTTTGGGTCTTGAAGGGTGAGCGACTTATGAGGCTGGGGGGGAAAGGGATGAAAGGTTGAAGTGAATGTATGCTAACTGATGCACTGTCCTTGTTAATTTCAGCATCACCACCAGAGCACCTCGACACCACAGCTCCCCCTACACATCTGAGGGCCAACATGTAAAACTTGCAACACATCATTTCAGCCAGCCAGGCACCAGCACAGACACACACACCTCGGTGGGGACTTAACCATCAGCTAGTGTCCCGGGTCACAGTGGAGAGGGTACATCACGATCGCTGGAGGAGATGGTAGGGGCAGAGAGTGCCATTGGCGCCAGCCACCGGAGGGCTGCAGGGGACGAGGCACATGCTGAGTCCAACACTGATGACGCGCCTCTGGAGTTGTCCCCAATGCAGCAGCTGTAGGACAGGCGGCAGGAAGTGCGTTTACATCTGGCAGGGTTGCATGAGGAAATGCTTCGGTTGCTCTCTGCGACGGAGGAGTCCAGGCAGAGTGCACGTAAAGGTTTGGTCCTCAGGGCAGAGCTTCAGGCTTCCTCCAATGAGAGATTGGCGACTCTCATAGAGGGGGGGCTTCAATCGAATGGAACATTTTATGATTGGGATATGCTCTGACCTGCAAGCATTCACAGTGGTACTGGCCACGGGTGGTCATTCCCAAAGTGGGAGATGTTGTGGACACCAAGCGTTGGCACTCAGTGCCCATGCATCTGTGGTGAGCAGGGAGGTCGAAAGGGACCTCACGTTGGAGCAGCAGCTGCCGGTCATCGCTGCGAGTTCCTCTCAGGGCACTCCGGATGAGGGCAGCAGCTCCTCCGCCCCTCTGCCAGTCAACGTTTCTTCCATTGAGGCTGCGACAATGGGGGAGGTGCCAGTTCAGGAACTGGCCACTCCCTCCCAGGCAGAGCCATCACAGGCTCCACGGGCTAGAGGGCGCCTGCCAAGGTCATCAAGGCTAATAGGACAGCAAAGTCAGCAGGCTGTCTCTCAAGCCACTCCGAGTGATGGGGCGACACCTAGACCTAGCACCCGAAAATGTAAGCATAAGGCACCTTAGGCACTCCATGGTTTTGTCACTGGTGATTTTGTGTTGGCCTTAGAATAGGGACCCATATTTTTGTGATCGCTAACAAGTGTGTTTTTGTTTTGGACAAAATAAAGTCCGCCTTTGTAACCATGGCTGTGGGTCTTTTGTTTGTGGTGCATTTTTCTTTTTCACATATTTATCATGAGTATTTGACTGGACATTGATGTTTCTGTACTAAGCCCTTATTTGCAGCTGAACAGGTGGAAGATGTAGCTCCGAAGTGCCACGTGTGGAAGTTCCAGGCAATGTTGTTCCTGCTGATCCATGTGTGTGGAGTTAGCTGAAGGTTCTTTAGATTAAATTGTCGTGGGTGTCCCTGCCTCCTGAGTGTAAATGCGGGTCATCGTTCTGCCCTTCATCATTGCCCTGTGCTCCCTCATCCTCTTAGGTACTGCTGGATTCAGCATATACAGCCTCATCCAGGGTGTCAAGGTCTTCATCGTCAACTGCATCCCCCCTTTCCAGCACAAGATTGTGCAGAGCGCAGCATGCTACCACTACCAGAGAGACGCGATCTGGGGGGTACTGGAGTGTGCCCCCTGAGCGGTCCAGGCAATGGAATTGAATCTTGTGAAGACCGATGGCTCTCTCCACCACAGCCCTTGTGGTGCCCTGGCTCCTATTGTACCGTTGCTCAGCTTCTGTTATTGGATGGCGTCATGAGCCAACTTCTGAGAGGATAGCTCTTGTCACCCAGCAGCCAACCACCCAGCCGAACCGGACCACTGAAGAGCCCCGGCACCTGGGAGTGTCTGAGGGTGTAGGCATCATGGGAGCTGCCTGGGTACCTTGCACAGACTTGTAAAATCAGCATCCTGTGATCACACACTATCTGTACGTTCATGGAGTGGAATCCCTTCCTGTTGATGAAGACACTGGGCTCACCTGCTGGCGTCTTGATGGCCACATGTGTGCAGTCTATTGCACCCTGGACACGGGGGAAGCCAGCAATGGCCACGAAGCCTCTGGTTCGCTGTGCCTGACTTGCCTGGTCGCAGCGGAAGTGGATGAATGTGGATACCCCTCTGAACAGAGCGTCTGTAACCTGCTTGACACAAGTGTGGACAGCTGATTGGGAGACACCACAAGGATCACCCACCGAGCCCTGGAAGGAGCCAAAGGCATAGAGGTTGAGGGCAACTGTGAGCTTCAGAGCCGCTGACATGGGGTGTCCATCCACACAGTTCGGGGAGATCTCAGGGCCAATCATCTGACAGATATAGTTGACTGTCTCCCTTGAGAGATGGAGCCTCCTTTGGCACTTCACCTTGAGGTAGCTGCTTCACCGCCTGTATACCCTGGCAGCAGGCTAGTGGTGTCTTCTGCAGCCCTTTGCACCTTGGACAACCTCTTGGCTCTGCGCCCCTTGTGCCTGCACCTGGCCTCCCAAAGGTGGCTCCCCTGGAGGCTGATTGTCCATTCCTGGCCTCCTCCTTATTCTATCCCTCCCTTCCTCCTCAGGGGAGCTGCCTCCAGTGGAGAGGTCAGAACCCATACTCCCAGGCTAAATGGAGGCCTCCGGAAAGCTGCAGACCCAAGAAAGGTTACTGCCTGCAGACTGGTTTCAAAGTACACAAAAAGCTCTTGGAAACCAATGAGAACTGCTAACAATCGCACAGGCAACTTTTAAACACTTTCATCAATTAAAACTTTGTGTAAAACATGAACAACCCCTCTGAGTCCACATATCCTGGCATTGCATTAATTTTCTTAAAAAATCTCCTACCCGCCCACTCGTTGGGCCCATGCTCTGACCCAAAGTTCGCACGGACCCCTCAAAATCCAGGACAATTGGCAAGTTAAGGGCCTTAACGAGGCCTTTAATTAATGGCGGGTGAGTGTCCCTCTGCTGTGCGTACCTGCCGACTGAAATATCGCGATGCTGCGCATCAGCCGGAAGATTCTGGCCATAATTAAAGAAATTAGCATAGAAAGGGAGGAGGTTCTAAGTGGTCTGGCAGGCTTAAAAGTAGATAAATCTCCAGGCCCAGATGAAATGTATCCCAGGCTGTTGAGTGAGGCAAGGGAGGAGATAGCAGGGGCGCTGGCAATAATTTTCAATACCTTTCTGGCCACAGGAGAGGTGCCAGAGGACTGGAGGACAGCCAATGTGGTACCGTTATTCAGGAAGGGAGGAAGGGATAAACCAGGGAACTACAGGCCAGTCAGTCTAACCTCAGTGGCAGGGAAACTATTGGAGGGGTGTTTTTGTGACTGGATGTCTTTGTCCAGTGGGGTTTCACAGGGATTGGTGTTGGGTCCCTGCTGTTTGTGGTATATGTAAATGATTTAGACTTGAATGTAGGAGGGTTGATCAGTAAGTTCGTGGATGACACGAAAATTGGTGGGGTGGTAAATAGTGAGGAGGGTAGCCTTAGATTACAATGTGATATAGGTGGGCTGGTCAGATGGGCTGATCAATGGCAGATTGAGTGTGAGGTGATGCACTTGGGCAGGACAAACAAGGCACAGGAATACATGATGAATGATAGGACCCTGGGAAGTACCGAGGATCAGAGGGACCTTAGTGTGCATGTCCATCGGTCCGTTAAGATAGCAGAACAGGTGGATAAGGTGGTTAAGGAGGCATATGGGATAATTGCCTTTATTAGCTGGGGCATAGAATGTAAGAGCAGAGAGGTTATGCTGGAGTTATATAAAACGCTGGTTAGGTCACAGCTAGAGTATTGCATGCAGTTCTGGAATCCGCATTATAGGAAGGATGTGATTGCACTAGAGAGAGTGCAGAGGAGATTTACCAGGATGTTGCCTGAGCTGGAGAGTTTTAGTTATGTGGAGAGATTGGATAGACTGGGGTTATTTTCCTTGGAGCAGAGGAGGTTGATGGGGGACATGATTGAAGTGTATAAAATTATGAGGGTCATAGATAGGGTAGACAGGAAGGAACTTTTCCCTTGGGTGGAGGATCAATAACCAGGGGACATAGATTTAAGATAAGGGGCAGGAGGTTTAGAGGGGATGTAAGGAAGAATTTTTTCATCCAGAGGGTGGTGGGAATCTGGAACTCACTGTCTGAAAGGGCGGTAGAGGCAGAAACCCTCATAACATTTAAGAAATATTTGGATGTGCACTTGTGATGCCATGGCATACAAGGCTATGGGCTTAGCGCTGGAAAATGAGATTAGAATAGTTAGGTACTTGTTTGACCAGCGCAGACTCAATGGGCTGAAGGACCTTTTTCTGTGCTGTAGACTTCTATGACTCTATGACTATGACACCATGAGGCATACAGCTCGTTCATCAGGCTCCATGATCCTGATGTACTCCTACTGCAGGATGAAAGAGAGAGACGTGTGGATTAGCATGGGTGTACTAAGAACCTCTCTTGGTTAAGTCTGAAGACCCCTTAATACATCCCAGAGAGCGCTGGCCACCACTAGGATGGCCAGTGCGCTGCATGGCTGCTGAAACTCCACCTTCCTCCACTCCACTCCACCTGACAAATTGGTGGCAGCTTTGCCCATTGGACTGCATGCTGTGCTCTCAGCTCAGGTGCAGACATTCTCCTAACCCGCACTGCAAGACTGCACTTTTAGCTTCAGCCATGGGGGAGATAGGGCCAAACCAGAATGATGATGTAGCAAAAGGCTCTGAGTGCCTCCACCAGTGACTGCTCCACGACCTGCTTAAGCAAGGAGATTGTACAACATGCTCAGTTATCCAACTGTTCTGCAGTCCACCAAAATGCTCATTAGTTTGCAGTCTGTGCCCAAGGGGTGCAAAACTCTGGAGCACTTGGTGGCACTTTCATGCCTTTGTGTTGCTTGAATGGGCAGATAAACTGGAGGCCTGACTCCAATCATATCAATGTGGCTGCATCTGAACTGTCTCAGCTGCAGAGGAGTGGTCACTTTATACAAGATGTTCCTAATGCTTGGCCACTTCCTTCACCCACTGCCCCTCCAACTCCATCGCACATGCTTGTGCACTACTGCAGAAAAACCTTTCGCCCCTCCCTCCCAAAGTCACTTCAATCGCAGGGCAGCCTTTCCCCCTTACCTAAGTTGCCTCAGCCACAGGGTAGCCCTTGCCCCCGCACCCCCAAGTCGCCTCAGCCTTGAAGACCAACAGGTGTCCCTCATGAGTGCTCAACAACTTTACTGTGCACTCACCTCCAAGTCCCCCTCAAAGTGCAGCCTGCCAAGTTCACGCCTTTTATATGCTGTTGTGAAACACGTCAGTATGCAATCACGCTAATGCGGGCGGACGATCCAGCCTGGGAGGGGAATGATTCCAATAGGCTGGCCTTGTAATGATATGCAGATTTATTACAATGCGTTTCCCAAAGTCCGATGGTGGAAAACGCGGCCCGCCATCGATGGGCTGAGCAGACGATCGCAAACTGGTTTCACAACATCGTGAAACTGATTTTTAGCCTTCTCGCCATATTGTCTGCTCACAACACTGAGCACACACCTGTCGCCAGCGGGCACGAGCGATTCTCCCCCTTTGTCATTCTTCTTAACAAGCAAAAACTTGACATAGCTCAAAATAAAGACATATGGGCGCAAAATTCAGATCTGTATCATCACTGGAGACTGTTCTAGATAAACCCGAGACCTTTCCCCAGGTGAGGTGTGCAGTACCCCCAGTCACTTCCAGTCAGTGCCCCCTGAGTGTGTCAACAGCCTCCCAGCTGGCACTGTCACACTGTCAAGCAGTCGCACTGGCTGATGTGACGGTTTATTTACAAACTTGGACTGTTCAGGTCATTTTAACATTTTCACTTGTCACCAAACAAAGAACATGTTTTCAGCTACAAGAGAGGTCCAGCACTAGAATTATTTAAGTAGCCAGGCATCCTGCTTTCAGGTAAGGTAATTTTAAAAAAACTTCTCCCATGTCAAAGTCTCTGGAAGTGCAGTGTTTTCGGAGGTGTTGTGGTGAGTTGTTGGATATGGCAGGGAAAGTTGCTGCATCCTCACAGGGAGGGCTGAGGATTTGGTCACCTGCCCTCTCAAACACTGCAGAGGGTTTGGGGGCTGAAGTTGCAGTGCCATTGGGGTCTGCAATACAACAGGGAGATGGAGTCAAGGCTGCGGAGAGAGCAAGCTCTGAATCATGTTCTCAACTAGTTTGGAGTTGGATTCCTCCATGCTCCTTTACAGTGGCAGGAGGCTGTGTGACAGGCCAGCCAACACATCCAGCATCTCAATGCACTCTCATCAACATTCTCCTGTACGCTGCTCCATCAAACTCCTTATCTGAGTCTCCTGTAGCAGAACTCGTTTGTTCGTCCGCCAGTGAGCTGGTACATAAACTATCATTTCCTTAGCCCCCCCACCCCCACCGGTGTGGCTGCAACCCATTCATTCCAAGTGACTTACCAGGTGCAGATCCCATCCCTCTAACACATGTGCTGTGCCAGTATCTGAACTGGTATTGTTGTATTGTTGCTCTCTCTCCTCCTTCGGGGGTTGCTGTGACTAAGCAGGCAGAAGCTTTTGGGTGTCTGAAAGCAGGAAATCAGAAAGGGGAAGGTTGCGGTGAGGGAGGTGCAGTGTGGGGGGTGCGGGGTGGTGGGTGGGGTGGAAAATAGAGGTCGATGGTCATACCAGCTGCAGCTTGCTCATATGACAAGTGTCAGGATAAGGGTGAGCTGGGAGTTGAGAAAGGGCATAAGGCAGGAACATACAGTCACCTCAATGTTCTCAGCAAATGACAGGTGTTATGTCACAGCTGGCCCTATGATACAGAGAATCATCTCTTCTGTCGGGTTAAGGACGTATCAATGTCCTTTTACCCCACTCGTTTGACTGTGCTCTCTTCTTTCTTATGCTACCTTGTCCTGCAAGAGAGAGGAAAGAATATCAGAGATTTGGTGGAATGCTTTTGGATGATGCACTCCCACATCTGAATAGTTGGAGGCATGTGGAAGCAGCAGCATGGTGTGAGGCTGACAACATTGCAAGGAGGGTGAGGTTGAATATGTGGATGTGAGATCTGCGTCCTAACTGCTAGAGATTACTAATGGGTGAGTGATGTGCATGTGGAGTATTGATCAGGGTAAGAGGTTGGTGGAGTGGTGGGTATGAGATGTCATGTGAAGGTACATTCACCGACCTTTACCACCAATGTGAAGCCATTACACTTCTTGTGGCATTGCTGCCAAATCCTCAGGGCTAAACTCATTTGATCTTCCTAGCTACATGTACCTTCTGAGCATGGTCCTTGAGGGCACCCTAGCTCCCTTGGGGCATCTCTTCTCCAGTCCATCTCCATCAAAAAGATCTCTGGTGAGACATTCATGAACATAGGGACCATCTTTCTTCCCTCGTGGTGATCCACTTGTGAAGCTCCATAATGCAGCCCGTGATACTACAGGCAATCCGAAGCAACTCCCCTCCACTGCATGCAGCTCTCCTTTAAGAGGAACAGACTGCCTTTAAGAGGAGCGATTGGCTACACCAGGTGAGATGAGTGATCAATTCCCAGCCCCCTGCTGAACCCTCAGGAAGCCAGCAGCGACGGCCCCACTTGGGCCAATGCTACAATCAGGAAAATGAGGAGGAAGCATCTAATTTGTGTGCTGCTTACCTCCATGGGAACAGTCATGGACAGATCACAAATCACTACCCCTGAGCCCAAAAAAGCAGCACGAACAATTTTTAGGCTATAGACTATGAAAAGAAGTATCACTCTAACAGTGTTATCGATTAACATTTAAAATCTTTGGCACAGTCTCAATGATTAATCTAATTATGTATTAGTTCCTAATATGAAGAATTGTATCTGATGCACAAAAACTAATCTTGAATTCAAAGATTTTCTGCATTAACAATCAATTGTGTAATGGGGAAATGTGAAAAGAAGCTATTAATGGGGTCCAATGATCTTTGAAATACACTGGCCTATCCTTGTATAAATGCAACTAATGAATAACTGTCTGTCAACACAGAAAGTTATATAAGATGTGTCTAATAGTAACTGGACAGATAAAAAATCCAAACAGCACTGCTTAAAATTTATTACATTTGCACTGATCACCAGTTCTTTCTCTCTGCGGGTCACCTAAAAATTAGCAGAAGCTAAACATTTTCCCTGTTAAATACAGACTGAGTCCATAGTTTTGAGCACAGCTGGAGGACTAGGACTAATGCACAGACACTGCCTTGGGCATGCCACACAATCAATAAAATTCAATACTTTGCTTCACTACAATTCATCTTCATTCTCCCTGCATGTGTGCATGTTCATTGTGTACTTGTTTAAAACAGAGAGTGGCAGAATGGACTTGTACCAACGTAGGCTGTTGCATTAGGAACACCTCCATGGGGAAAAGGCAGGCAAATGGCACGAGGTCGCAGGCTAATGGCACGAGGTCATAATGGTCTTTTGGGGAGCCAGCGCAGACATGATGGACCAAATGGCCTTTTTCTGTGCCGTTAAAATTCTGTGATTCCAACCTTACATTAATATAAAGTTTGCTGAAGGAATTTCAAATTACTGAAATGTTAATGAGTGAAATTTGCAATAGTCATCACAAGTACTGATTGAATACTTTACTGAGGTGGAAAGATAGCATGGCACCTTGATGGCAAACTTGTGGCTCAGTGATAGCATTCTCACCTCTGAGGTAGAAGGCTGTGGGTTCACGTCCTGCTCCAGAAACTTGAGCACAAAAATCTCAACAAACATTCAAATGCAGTACTGAGAGACTACTGTACTGTTAGAGGTGCTGTCTATTGGATAATATTTTAAATTGATGTCTGTCCTATCTCGTGGAACTGGAAGATTCAGGAGCAATATTTGAAGAAGACCAGGGCAGGTCTGCCTTCTATTCTTGGCAAAAATTTTCTGTCAACCTGCTTCACTGGGGGAAATAAATTCTGGTCATTAGCACATTGTTGTTTGTGGGACCATGCTGTATGCAAATTGGTGGCTGTATTTCCTACATTACAGCAGTGCCTACGGTGCAGAAATATTTTACTGGTTGCCAAGCACTTTAGAACATTGTGAAAACTCAATATAATTGCATCATAAGTCTTTCTTTCTGTTTGATATGGCACTTCGCCAGTGAAGAACAAAGCTGTACCTTTGGCCTTGTTTGTTATGTAAGGACTTTTTTTGCCAGGAAAAGCCTATATTTTCTTTTGTGTGATGTCCCTTTAAGAATAACGTGGACTGGGGAGTATTTTGAAAGAGGGTTAATTGGCTTCCTGACTATGGTATCATTACATCCCAAGAAATGCCTGTGTAACCTTGGGTTTCCATGGAGATGAGTAACTGAGAAGTAAAGGATAAATAGATAGCCAATTGCTGGAGGGTTGGGTTTCAACCTGTGTTTTCAGTTTGACAGTTCAGACTGATAATGTGTGCAAAGAGAAAACAAGCAAGACTCTGTCTGAATTGAACAGTTTCCTGTTTGGTAGTCTTTTTACAGATCTTAGTGTTGAAGCAGATCTCTGAAAATAGAGCAGAGATACTGTGTGTGCTATACAGTTGGAATAGACAAAACTCTGAAGACAGGGAGAGTGAAGCTATTGCTAGTCTGTGGTTTGCAGGTCCAAGCACAGCTGCAGAATCCCCTGATTCTGTTCCTGCAGCTGCGTCTCCATGAAAGTCGCCATTCTCTCAATGGAGGAAGCTGTGCGCTTGGAGCACGAGGTGAACTCAGTTCTTATGCTGAACATAGACTCCTCCAAGTGGCCGAAAGAGATATTAATGCACATAATGTTATTGGATTTTTTTTTAAATAGAGGCTTAGTCTGTGTGCGTGTTAATTGGATTAAAGCCAGCTAGTCTAGGTGCTTTGATATGTAGTAGTTTTGAGATGTAAACAGTAGGTAGAGGGTACATTTGCATTTTGTTGAATAGAGAATTCAAGACTGGGAGTAGAAATTTTACACCTAGCTAGGACACACCAAGCAATGTTTATATTGCTAATAAAATTGATACTATGAAAGGGGTTCAAAGGGCCTGGTGATACAATGAGAATTTACATTTAAAGAGAAAAGCTGGGTATAACAGAAAGGAGTTTGTGTGTGTAGGTCAGAAGTATATAAAATCTAAACAGCTGTAAGCCTACAACTGTCTGCAAAGGAACCAAATTTAAAGGAAACTCATTTTGAATTTGTAAAGTGAACAATCCTTCGTCTTGTGTCTGTTTAAGTCTATTGGTTATTGTTGCCTTAGTGGAGATTAATTTGGGAATTTTTTATAAGTTATGATGGTAGTAATTTGTAGCCATGTATATGTGTTTAATTTGTTGTAAATTAACAAATGTCTCATTTAGTTTGACATAAAACCTCTCGTGAACTAATGGTCTTATTCCTGAAATTAGAGCTGCAACTCAAAACATGCCAATTGAAAATATAGTTTATGACAGTTGTTTAAAGGTTTCCTCTGGGATTTTAAATAACTCAGCCTTTACAAACTGCTGTGTCATAACAACTGGGGGCTTATCCAGGAATAATATTTATAACTCCTTGATTGGTTTGGAATTGTTGAAACTTAAGGTTATGAATATGAGAAATACTTTGAATTCAGGAGTTGGTTAGGTTTTTTTAGAACTGGTGAGACTGCAAGACAGCTTTGGCAATTGCTAAGACTTGTCTGGGAGTAGCAGATATAACTGTGATTGGATTGCAACAAAAAACCAAGAGTAAATTAACAGTGTTGGCAGATAACTTAAAATTGGGGTTACCTGAGGGGCTAGGATATCAGATATAATTAAAATTATAGGACAGCATCTACAGTTGGAAATGATACCTGACACTAGTGAGTCACAGCTGGAGGTAGTGAGACTTCAGTTACAAATGAAGACACTTGAATTTGAACAAGCAAAAGAACTGAAAAAGTTTGAATTAGAAGCAAAGGAAAGAAAACAGGCATTCCAAAGGGAACAGGTAGAAAGGCAAGAGAGAGAAAGAAAACAGGAAAGGGAATTAGAAATTAAGAAGATAGAGTGGGAGGAAAGAGAAAAAGAAAGAGAAAATTCCAACTGAAAGTGTTGGCAGTTAAAAAAGAGATGCCAGAAGGTGAGGAAGGACTTATCCCCAGAGTAGAACCCACTGGGGAGATGTTTAAATTTGTACAAGCTCTTCCAAAGTTTGAGGGAAAAGATATTGAAGCATTCTTTATTTAATTTGAGAGGCTAGCTAAGCAGATGAAATGGCCACAGGAAAACTGGACATTATTATTACAGTGTAAGTTTGAGGAAAAAGATATTGAAGCATTCTTTATTTAATTTGAGAAGCTAGCTAAACAGATGAAATGGCCACAGGAAAACTGGACATTATTATTACAGTCTAAGTTGGTGGGTAGAGTGCCTGAGGTATATGCTTCGCTCTCAGAAGAAATGTTGGTGAATTATGATGTGGTGAAAAACATTATTTTGATTGCATATGAGTTGGTTCCAGAAGCATACAGGCAGAATTTAGGAATGTGAGAAAATAGCCAGGGCAAATTTATACTGAGTTTGAAAGAGTAAAACAAAGTAATTTTGCCTGGTGGATACAAGCCTTAAAAATAGAGACACTGTATGCAGCTCATAGGGAAGTAATTCTTTTGTACGAATTTAAAGATTCAGCTCCTTCAGTAGTGAGAACTCATGTGGAGGAACAGAGGGTTGATTCTGTAAGACAAGCAGCAGAGATAGCTGATGGTTATAAATTAGTTCATAGAGCTAAACTTTTTTTCATCACACTTTCAAATTGGAAAAGGATAAAAAGTAGGATGGGGAAAGGAAGGTAGGTAGTCAGGGAAGAGAAGGAGTGGCTGGGAATTCCCAGGAAGTTTTTTCTGAGAATAAAAAGGAAGGTGCTGAAGGTAGAAGTGACATTCAAAAATTGAGGTGTTTCCATTGTAATAAAGTGGGGCACAGGACGTCAGTGTGTTGGAAATTGCAGGAAAAATCTGTTGGAATTATTGGGGTACAGAAAAGTTCTGGAAGTAAATGTACTGTGGGTTCTGAGGTTCAAGCACAGGAAAAACCAGTGGTTTGTGTACATGTGAAACAGGGAGAATCAGTAATAGCTGAGGAAGCGGGAATGTGTTCACAGCTTACTCAGAATTCTAAGGAGCAGGTTGCAGAAATGTTTAAAGGTTTTTTGTGTGAAGGGAAAGTCTTTCCATGTGTACAGGGTGGAGTGGGTAAAGATGTTAAAATTTTAAGAGACACAGGGGCTAGTCAATCTTTAATATTGCAAGATAATCATATTTGTTGTTCAAAGAGAACAGGTAATAATAAGTGGGGTTCATGAAGATGCTAAATCTATTCCATTGTGGAAGGTAAATTTAAAGAGCAAATGGAGGACAGGTGAAGTTATAGTTGGAATGGTGCAAAAATTGCACATTGCAGGTGTTCAGTTTACTCTGGGTAATGATATAACGGGATCACAAATGTGGGTGATGCCTATGGGAGTTGAGCAGCCTGTAGAAGTGTTTTCAACAGAGGTGGTACAGGAGGAGCACACTTGATTGTTTCCTCATAGTGTTGTAACGAGATCAAAGGCTTATCTGGAAAAACAAGAAAAACAAGAAGGACAGGCGGTTCAAAGGCAAGAAGAAGGTATTGAAATCCAATTAGCTGGCACTGTGTTTGATAACATTGCTCAGGATGAAAGACTATAGGACAATTCAGCTGAAGTGCTTAACTCAAGGAGGTTAGTGGAACTACAGAAAAATGATTTGCAATTAAAACAGTTATGTCAGAAAGCTTACTCAGAAACAGAAGCAAAATGTATTCCAGTATTTTATTACCTCCAGGGAGATATTTTGATGAGAAAATGGAGGTTGGATCATGTCTCAGCAAATGAAACCTGGAGGGAGGTGCATCAAATTGTTATCCCATTAGGGTATAGAAATGAGATTCTGAGATTTGCTCATGAAATTCCAATGGGGTGACATTTAGGAATATGAAAACACAGGAAAAGATGCAGAGATTTTTTTGGCCAGGATTGCATAGGAATGTTGTCAAATTCTGTAGAGCTTGTCATACATGTTAAGTAACAGGACACCCAGAAGCAGTGATTAAGCCAGCACCTTTACTCCCAATACCGGCATTTGATAACCTTTTACTAGGTTCATGATAGATTGTGTAGGACACCTCCCTAAGACTGAAAGTGGAAATCAGTATTTACTGACAATAATGGATGTGTCTAGCAGGTTTCCTGAAGTGATACCTTTAAGAGATATTACAACTAAGAGGATTGCAGAGGAGTTAACTACTTTTTTTTTTACGAGATATGGTTTACCTAAGGAAATACAATCAGAGCAGGGGTCAAATTTCATGTCACAGCTGTTTAAGGAAGTAATTAACAACTTGGGGAAAAAACAGTTTAAGCCAACAGCGTATCATCTGGAGTCACAAGGAGTTTTGGAAAGATGGGATCAAACTTCAAAAATTAAGATGAGAGTGTACCATCAGGATTATCCACATGATTGGGATAAGGAATTCAATTTTAGTTATTTTCTATTAGAGTTACTCCTAATACATTGATTGGTTTTAGCTCTTTTGAACTAGTTTATGGTCATGAGGTTATGGGACCACTGAACCTGATTCATGAGAATTTGGTTGGTCAAAATTCAGAAGCTATTCTCCTGGATTAAGTATTAAATTTCAGGGAAAGATTGAAAAGGGCATGTGAGTTGGCTAGGGAACATTTAAAGATATCACAGCAAGTGAAGGCAGATAAGAAAGCTAACTCACAGCTTTATTTCTGGAGAGAAAGTATTAGTTTTGTTACCAGTACTAGGTGATTCATTAAATGTAACATTTAGTGGGCCTTACAGGATTGAAAAGAAATTGAGTAAAGTAAATTATTTAATAAATGCTCCAGATAGAAGAAAGAAGCAGAGGGTGTGTCATGTAAATATGCTTAAAAACTACTTTGATAAAGAGGAACAAAAAGAAGTATTAGTGATGGTGAATGATGAGAAAGAGGTAGAAATGAAGGACTGTGAAATTAATTTTCCTCTAGTCCAATTGGATAATGAGGGGGTGCATGAAAATTTAAATGAAATATTGAGTTACCTTGCAAACAAGTGTCAAAGTGATTTGGAAAAGCTATTGCAGTCACACAAATCTGTTTGTGGAAATAAGTTGGGAAAGACACATTTAGCTTTACATGATGTCTCTATACTAGTTTCATCTTCAAAAGGCAATACTTATAGATTAAATCCAGCAAAGTTATCACAAGTATAAAAATAAATTGATTTCATGTTTCAAAATGATATCATTGAGTCTAGTTGCAGTAACTGGAGTTTGCCTATTGCAAGAATTTTTGGGTGAAGTCTATTATTACAACCATTTAATCTATACATGTTGCTGGTAGAGAGAATCTGTTCGCAGATCAAGAGTTTGAAGTTTAAAGGGAAATTGGACATTTTAAAAACTTGAACACTGAATTGGAGTGATTTCTGTCAATGCCAAGGGCTTGTGAATATATATTGTTATGTTAATGCATGCCTCTGGTAATGTAATAGGGTAATAAGTATAGGCGATAGTGTGACATGTGTTATTAAAAAATGAAACCGTATTTTAGAATTATGACTGTTCATTTTTTGATAGGAAGGGGGATGTTGGGAAGAGACATTAATGTATATAATATTATTGGAAATTATTTTTTTAAATAAATGTTTAGTCTGTGTGTGTTAATTGGATTAAAGCCAGCTAGTCTGGGTGCTTTGGTATATAATAGCTTTGAGATGTAAACAGTAGGTGGAGGGTACATTTGTATTTTGTTGAATAGAGCATTTTAGACTGGGAGTAGAAATTTTACACCTAGCTAGGACACACCAAGCAATGTTTATATTACTAATAAAATTGATACTATGAAAGGGGTTCAAAGGGCCTAGTGATACAATGAAAATTTACATTCAAAGAGAAAGGCTGGGTATAACAGAAATGAGTTTGTGTGTGCAGGTCAGAGACATATAGGATCTAAGCAGCTGTAAGCCTACAACTGTATGCAAATTAAAAGGAACCTCATTTTGAATTCATAAGGTGAAAATGCTTTGTCTGATGTCTGTTTAAGTCTAATGGTTATTGTTGCCTTAGTGGAGATTAATTTGGGAATTTGTTAAAAGTTCTGATGGTAGTAATTTGTAGCCAGGTGTATGTGTTTAATTTGTTGTAAATTAACAAAAGTCTCATTTAGTTTGATATAAAAACCTCTTGAGAATTAGTGGTCTTATTCCTGAATTTAGAGCTGCAACTCAAAACATGTCAATTGAAAATATAGGTTATGACAGTTGTTTAAGTTTCCCTCTGAGATTTTAAATAACTCAGCCTTTACAAACTGCTGTGTCACAACACAAGACCCTCAGGAATCTCTGCCAGGTCTTCACATGCAGGTGTGAGTTGCCCTCACCACTGTGCACTACCAACTGATTGGACGCGCTCTTGCCCACTAACGTGCCTGTGCCTGCACTGGTACTTGGAATGAAGAGATGATGTGACAGGGGCGCATCTGTCCACGCCTCCTCCTAAGGTGTCAAGGGAGGGTCCTCGGGGTCTCTCAGGCATTGTGAGGATGGAACATCTATGGGAGGAAGAGAATATGTCAATTGATTACACTGTAACAAAGTGACTGTGGATGATGGTTGCTTGTCACAATGGACAACTGCCTCACTGAGGCACTGTGATTGGATGAGCAATGGGGACTGTTGATTAGAACTTTTCATTGGAGATGCCATGATCCTACAGCTCTTACACACTTCCCCAGTTTCTCACCTGTCCACTGGGCTCTTACCTTCCTCCAAGTCCCCTGCCTCTCCGCGATTTATAGACCTTGTTCCACGCTTGTGTTCCATGTCCAGAGCGTTCATCTCGACCTTGGAAAGTACCTGTATGTTCAGCAGCCCACCACCCATTCATACGTACTCCAGTGCATTATGGCTTCTCACCTCCTGTAAGGACAAAAGTGCATTCATTAGTACACCCTCTACCTCCCACACAATCCCAACCTTGCCCCCTTCACCCCAAGGAGAGCTAGGTTGAGGAGCCTGTCAGATTAGCACACCTTATCCTTCTATACACCCAAGATAAGTGGGCACATCTCCCAGCCTTGGCTAGCACAGGGATATGTCCCATCTGGCACTCTGCATCTCACACCTCTGAGTGCCACAATGAATGGCCATCCTCCAAGATATCTATACACAATTCCATACCAAGTCAGTACTCACCCTTGTGCAGCGCAGAAGATCGTTGAACCTTTTCTGGCACTGGATCCATGTGCAGCATACAATATCATGCCCGCCCACCTGGGCAGCCCCTCTGCCCAGGCCTTCTTCACCTGGCGGGGTAGCCTCCTCTTGTTATCCCGTGCCATGAGGATGTCACATCGGACACTCACTGCCTCCATGAGAGTGCGCAGGCACTTGTCATAGAGCCAGTGTCAGATTGGTCACCGGCATTGCCCTCCCTCCTGGCATGCCCAGCATGTGCTGAGGCCATAACTCCTACCAAGTAGAAAGCTTTGCATTCTCTCATTGACAGTTCCATGAGGCTCCTCCTGCTCACGGCAGAAATTAGGTTCAGTCTCCCACTCACTATGGAAATGAGGTTCACTTGCCTGCTCTCTACAGGAGCGAGGTTCACTCTCCCACTAACTACGGGAGCGAGGTTCACCATCCAGCTCACTATGGGAATGAGGTTCACTCTCCCACTTGCTACGGAAATGAGATTCACTCTCCCACTCAGTATGGAAATGACATTCACTCTCCCACTCAATATAGAAATGAGGTTCACTCTCCCACTCACTATGGAAATGAGGTTCACTCTCCCACTCACTATGGAAATGAGGTTCACTCTCCCGCTCACTATGGGAGTCAGTTCACTCGCACACTCACTATGCGTGAGGTTCATTCTCCTGCTCAATACGGAAATGAGGTTCACTCTGCTGCTCACTACTGAAATGAGGTTCACTCTCCCGCTCACTCCAGAAATGAGTTTCACCTGCCCGTTCACTAGGGGAGGAGGTTCACTCTTCTGCTCACTACGGGAGTCACATTCAGTTTCTCGCTCACTACAGAAATAAGGTTCACTCTCCCACTAACTACGGGACCGAGGTTCACTCCCCTGCTCACTATGGGAGTGAGGTTCACTCTTCCGCTCAGTATGGAAATGAGGTTCACTTTTCCACTCACTACAGGAGCGAGGTTCACTCTCTTGTTCACTACGGGAACATGGTAGGGTGAAGGCCTGAGGAGCCTCTGATTGGCACATGGGGCCGGAAAAAGGGCCCCCCACTTGCTGAGTTAAAATCCTGCCAAGTTACACTGGGCGGGCTGAGCACCTAGTGCTGGTTTCCTCCCGCCACGGAAAAAATCTCAGCGACAGAGCGATGAGGTCCTGAAATGACCATAAATTGGGCAGGTGAGCCTCCCGACAGCTGCTCTGCTGTTCATGAAATTTCAGTGGGGGAAGAGGTGGTGCCAGGAAAGGCACCGCTGTCATGGCACCAAATTTTATGACTCCCCACCCCACCACACCCCTGCCTGCCACTCGCCCCCGACGGGGCTGTAAAATTCTGCCCAATATCTCAATTGTGGCCAAATTCACATATCACAATACTTACAAGCTTTGGATCATTAATATCGTGTCCTATACATCGACATCTAAGTCACTATATATATCAAGAAAAGCAGCGGACCTAGTTATGACTCCTGGGGAACTCCAGTAAACTTTGCTCCAGTCTGAAAAACAGCCATTCACCACTACACCCTGTTTCCTGTCACTCAGTTAACTTTGTTTGCAAGCACTTTATCAAATGCCTTTTGGTAGTTCATGTACACCACATCAATTGCATTGCTGTCATCAATCCTCCCTTTACTTTGTCAAAAAACTCAATCAAGTTAGTTAAAGGAATTAGGAGAGAAGTCAGAAAAACAAGTAGGAAGGCAATGAGGTATCATGAAATTACATAATTAAAGAACTTAAGACAAACTAATAAAATTGCAGAATAGTAAAATATTCTATGGGCACGTAATTATAAAAAGAAAAATCAGGTTGGGGGTGGAACCAAGTGATGGGTAGATTAAAATCAAAAGCATCAATAGGAAAATGGCAGAAATATTAAATCATAAATAAAGTACTACAGATGCTGGAAATCTGAAATACAAACCAAAAAACAAGCAGGAAGAACTCAGCAGGTCAGGCAGCATCTGTGGAGAGAAATGAAGGGCAAAAATTTGCGCTGTGCAGTCGGGTGAGCACCCGACCCTCTCGAGCGTAAAATGACGTGCAGTGACATTGGGCGAGTGCCCTGACATCATCCCGCTCTTGTGCGATATTTTGATCAGCAGTTGGGTGCCTGCTGACAATTAAGAGGTCTATTAAGGCCATTAAAGTTGTAATTGAATAAAATTTCTTGCTGCCCGTCCAACCTTATGGTTGGTGAGCAGGTGAAAAGGCTAAACGGCCTTTGCATTTTTTAGGAAACCTCATCCATGGGCAGGGCGAGGTTACCAACAGCAATTAAAAATTAAATTAAAATTTTTAAATTTCATTTATTACATGTCCCTGCTCATATGACACAGTCACATGAGGGGACATGATTTTAACATCTTCAGCTCCCTGACGCAGCTCAGTGCCTCAGTTCTGTGCCTCAGAGAGCTTTCATTGCGCGCACTTGCACGTGTGCGTGAACTTCAGTGTTCGCCCTCCTCCCACCCCCACCCCGGTAGCGCTGCAGCACGCGTTTCATGTTGGCTGGCTGTTAATTGACCATCCACCATGAAATCAATGTCAAGGTCCCAATCGCGGGCGGTGATTGGTTTTGCTGCTGATCCTAGGCCCACCCGCTGTGCCTATCCGTCGAGTGGAAAATTCTGCTCAGAGTTAACATTTCAGGTCAATGACCTTTCACCACAATAGAAGGAAGATAGAAATGTGGGAGTTTTTAAATTAGTAGAAAGGGAGAGGGGGCAATGAGAACCAAAGGGAAGATCTGTGATAGAGTGAAGGGCAGGAAAGAGTAACTAATAAAAGATTTCATGAGGTAAACACCAATGGGAGTAGTAATCGGTATCATAAAGGGGCAAAGGGTGTGTCCAGATGAGGCGTGAATGGCTATACAGTAGCCAAATGCATCATGAAGGGATAAAGAAAGAAACAAGCCAGCAAAAAAAACGCCACATAACAAGATGGAGGCAGAGGTTACGATCTAAAATTGTTGAACTTAGTATTAAGTCCAGAAGGATGTAGAATGCTGAGTCAAAAGATGAGATGCTGTTCCTTGAGCTTGCATTGAGCTTCATTGGAACACTGTAGCAGGCCATGGACAGAAAGAGTGGGGACATATGGTGGAGAATTAAAATGACAAGCAACAGGGAGCTTGTGATCAGGCTTGCAGGCTGAATGGAAATGTTCCACAAAGTGGTCACCCAGTCTGCGTTTGGTCCGCCCAATGTAGTGGAGACTACATCATGAACAATGAATGCAGTATACTAAATTGAAAAAAGTACAAGTAAATTATTGTTCCACTTGGAAGGAGTGCTTAGGGTCTTGGATGATGAGAGGGGAGAGGATGAAAGCACAGGTGTTGTGTCTCCTGCGCTTGTAGGGAAGGGAGGGTGTGTTAGAGATGACTGTAGATTGGACCAGGGTGTCGCAGAGGAACAGCCCCTTTGAGATGCTGAAAGGGGAAGGCAAGACAAGATGCGTTTGGTGGTGGCATCAAGCTGGAGTGGCAAATCTGGCAGAGGATGGTCTGTTGAAATCTGAGGCTGGTGGAGTGGAAGGTGAGGACAAGGGAAACCCTATCATGGCTCTGGGAGAGAGGCAAAAGAGTTAGAGCAAAGTGCATGAAACAGATCGGACTCAGTGGGGTCAACCACTCTTGGTGGGAATCCTCAGTTGGGGAAATAGGAAGACATATGAAAGCACTGGTGTGGAGCGTTGCATCATCAGAGCAGATGAGGCAGAGATGGAGAAGCTGAGGGAATGGAATGGAGTCCTTTCAGGAAGCAGGGTGTGAGGAAGTATAGTCATGGTAGCTGTGGGAGACCACGGGTTTGAAGTGAATATTAGTTGATAGCCTAGCTCCAGAAATGGAGACAGAGAAGCCAAGCAAGGGAAGGAAAGAGTCAGAGCTGGACCTGGTAAAGCTGGGAGAAGGATAGAAATTGGAAACAAAATCAATGAAATTTTCCAGTTCATGGCGAGAGCAGTAGGTAGCACAGTTACTAATATATTAGAAAAAGAGATGAGGGAGGTCAATTGAGATCAGAGAGCCAGTGCAGATACGATGGACTGAATAGCCTAGTTCTGCACTGTAACAATTCTGTCATTCTGTGATTGGGAGGGGCCTCAAACAGGACAAGAAAAATGAACGTTCCACATATCCACAAAAAGGCAGGCATAGCTACAATCCATGTGGGTACCCATTGCGACACCATAGATTTGGAGGAAGTGAGCAGAGTTGAAGGAGAAATTGTTTGGAATGCGAACAAGCTTGCCCTGGTGGAGGAGGGTGGTAGTGGATAGGGATTGGTTGGGCCTCCATTTGGGGAAGAAGCTGAGAGCTCTGAAACCATCCTGGTAGGGGATAGAGGTGTAGAGGGATTGGACGTCCATCGTGAAGAGGAAATAATAAGGGCCTGGAAAGTGGAACTGTTGAAATGATGCAGGGCATTGGAGGAATCGTGGATGTAGGTAGGAAGAGACTGTACAAAGGGAGAAAAAATGCAGTGATAGGAAGAAATAAGTCCAGTGGAGTAGGAGCAGGCTGAAACAATAAATGGGTCAACAAGGGCAGTCTCATTTATGGATTTTGGGAAGGAGATACAAGCAGGGTTTTTGGGGATGGTGGCCTATGAGGTTCAAGGCTATGGAGGGAGGATTTCCAGAAGAGGTGAGGTCAGTGACAGCCCTGGAAACAATTACTTAATGTTTAATAGTGGGATCATGGTCCAGAGTTGGGTGGCTGGGGGAGGGGGTGGGGAGGGGCTGGTGGGGAATGGGGGGGTGGGGGGGATGGGGGCTGATGGGGGGAGAACCGTGGGGAAGGGGCAGGGCAATAGGAGAAAGTGCCGGAGAGTTGGCCTTCAGCCGCTGTTAGGTAGAGCTCAGTAGGCCAGACAATTGCACCACCCTTGTCCAATAGGTTTGATGATGAAGTTAGGGTTGGATCTGAAGAATGAAGTGCAGTAAATTCAGAGAGAGACATATTAGAGTGAGTGAGTGAGAGGAGCAGAAAAATTGAGACGGCCCATGTCACGTCAGGGAAATTATTAAATAATTGCTTTGCTTCAGTGCTAACCAGGGAATCAGATCAGGTGATCAAGACATTGGAATGTTAGGTTAGAAATTATAAAATCACTTCTAAAATAAAAAGGAGAGGTAATACTAAATAAGCTAATCAGGCTGAAAGCTGGTAAAACCCCTTGATCCAGATGGGCTGCATCAGTGCATTTTAAAAGATTCGAGAGATGAGATATCAAAGGCACCACTCCATATTTAACATTTCATTAGGAAAAGTTGTGGCGCCAGAGGACTGGTGGATAGCTTAACACTATAACTATGTTTAAGAAGGGAGATGGAAAATATCCAGGGAATTATAGAGTAGACAGTGTAACATTGGTGATAGGAAAAATAACAGAATCATTACTAAAGGAGGAAAAGAAGAATATCTAGGACAGAATTTTTCTCTCGTCAAGCAGGCGCACGCCAGATCTGAACAAACATTAAATGGCGTGCGATGACGTTGGGCGAGCGTCCTGACGCCATCACGCACTGGCGTGTTATTTCAGTTGGCGGGTGTGCGCGGGAGTAGACAGCAGGCCAGCCGGCAATTAAGCGGCCTATTAAGGCCATTAATCAAGTCATTGATTCAAATTTTTTGCTGCCCGTCCAACTGTTCAGTTGGTGGGCAGGCGAAAAGGCCAAGCGCTCTTGGCATTTTTGGTGAAACCTCATTCACAGGCGGGATGAGGTTTCGACCAGTGATTTAAAAAAAAACACTTCGAACACTCCTATTTAACACGTCCCTGCTCATGAGTGGACATGTTTTCATTATTTTAAATATCTTCATTTTTACTGTTAAAAATCTTTAGCTCCCTGAGGCGGCTCTGTGCCTCAGGGAGCTTTTACTATGCGCACCCGTGAGGATGCACGAACTTCAGCACTTGCACTCCTCCTGCCCCCAACCCGGCAGGGCTGCAGTGCATGTTTCACGCTGGCTGACCACTTATCACAGTCGGGGGCCAATCGCGGGCGGCGGTTAGCTTCACAACCGCTCCCAAGCCCGCCCACCGAGCCCGCCTGACGAGGGCAAAATTCTGCCGCTAGAAACCAAAAATATATGACCAGTCAGCATGCAGTACAGAAGGGAAATTCTTGCTTGGCCAATCTCATTAAATTCCTTGAAGGGATAACAGGTAGCAGACAAGGTTAATACAGAGAGGTGATTTATCTAGATTTCCAAAAAGGCTTCAAAAAGGTGTCATGTCATGGACTAATAAATAAAATCAGAGCATATGGAGCTGGGGCTCAAGTAGCAGAATGAATAGCTAGCTGGCTGCAAGGCAGAACTCCACAAATTTAGGTAAAGAGTAGCTTTTCAGAGTGCAGAAGGTGGAAAGTAGGGGCCTACAATAATCAGTGCTGGGACCACTGTTATGTCTGGTCAACATAACATGATCCAGACTTTGGAATCAAATCACATTTGCTAAATTTGCAGACAAAGTCAAGTTGACAAATTGTTGGTGGGGGTGTAATGGGGAGGAGATAGTCAACACTGAGGTGAACTGCAACAAATTACAACAAGACATTCATGCACACCATGTTTTTATAATGATATAAAGGCACCAATCACTTATAAGGGATTGCAGCATCACATCACTGGAAGGGAGTACATCATGCGATCCAGTTTTAGATTTTTTTTTGCTTTCAGCAGAGTACGTATACACAGCTCTTTAGTTCTGATGTGTCTTCAAGCTTTTTACCTCTGTACAGGTGTTCCTATGTGCCTAGTCTCAATAAATGAACCGACAATATGTTTACACAATCCCTTACGAGCGATTGGTGCCTTTATATAATTATGAAAACATGACAGATGAGGCCTTTAGATGGCCATTAATTGACCACATATGGGCCTCAATTGCTCCATAGGGGTGTGGGCTATCTGACGCCTCTCCCACCACAGGTAAAATACCCACATGTGTGGCTGTAGACAAGCAAGGGGAGACATGCATTGTTGCCTTGTTGCCCAAACAGCACCACCGCTCACCCCCCAGCCATGTATCCCAGGCATAAAATTCCAGTCACAGAGTCATAGGCCAGGATTTTCCTCTGCCGTTTGCGGTGGACGTCATAGCGGGTGAGAGCAGGATATATCGTGGGATTGCAAAAATCGGTTTTATTTCATTGTAAAATCAATTTGCGATTGTCTGTTTCTTCTGTCAATGGTGGGTTGCGTTTCCCGCCTCACTAGAGCCTGTCATACCTGCAGATGATGAAGAGCCACTGTTGCCGATGCTTCTGCATGTCCAGGGATCTGGTAACTCGCCTTTGCCACATTCTCCAAAAATTGGCACCACATGCACTTGGAGGACATCCATTGCCAATGGCAGTGAAAATTACAGCTGCACTCAACTTATATGCTTATATTCCAGGGCTCGATGGGGACCTCTGTGGGATCTCTCAGGCATCCAGACACAAATACATACATGAGGTCACAGACACCCTTTTTGCCAAGGCCCACAATTACATCAACTTTGACAGAGATCAAGCACACTAGGATTCCAGAGCACTGGCCTTCTCAGAGATTTCCAGGTTTCCATAGGTGCAGGATGCCATTGACTGCACTCATGTGGCTATCAAAGCTCCCTGGCAGCATGTACTACAAACAGGAAAGGCTTCCACTCAATCAACACACAGCTGGCGTGTGGCCATAACAAACAAATCCTACACATTTGAGCCAGATATACAGGAAGCGTTCATAATTCATATATTTTGAGTAAATCACAGGTCCCAGAGATCTCCAAGGGACCACACAGGTCCAGGGCTGGCTCCTCAGGGACAAAGGGCACCCACAAAGAAAATGGTTGATGAAGCCTGTGCAGCGGCCTCAGATTGCTACAAAAAGAAGGTACAATGAGGCTCGTGCCACCAACTGGACATTGGTTGAGCACACCATAGGGATGCTGAAAATACTACTCTGATGTCTAGACAGATCTGGTGGAGCACACCAGTACACACCCCAAGGTGGGGTCATGGATCATTGTGGCTTGCTGTTCACTATACAACCTGACACTGCAAAGGGGTTGGCTTGCCAGATGACAAGATGGAGGAGCTGCACGTCTCCTCCAATGAGGTGGACCTCAAAGGAGATGACAACACTGAATTTGAGGAAGCCAATGCTGCAGATGTAGATGCCATAGCACAGGCCAGACAAAGCATGAATTCAAGGGAGGGCCTCATAGCCACAAGATTCCAAGAGTGGGATGATGAGATGGAGTGAGCATCCTCTTGGACAAGTAACCTACATGAGAGGCCAGCATGAACAGGAGCTTTGCGACTCCTATTTTTTCAACTCTGCATTTCAAAATGAGAGTCAATAGTCCACAGCAGACTCCCCTTGGCGTGATCCTTTGATGGTTGATGAAGCCTTGGGAGCATTATTATTTGTTCATGGGATGTGGGCGTTGCTGGCTAGGCCAACATTTATTGCCCATCCCTAATTGCCCTTGTTCTCAGTTGTAAGGGTCATGAGGACTCGAAACATCAACTCTTTTCTTCTCTGCCGATGCTGCCAGACCTGCTGAGTTTTTCCAGGTAATTCTGTAGCTATACTTTGATGGTTGTCATTGGACTTTTAACTTCAGAGTTTTACTGAATTCAAATTTTACCATCTGCCATGGTGGGATTCAAACCCAGGTACCTAGAGTATTACCCTGGGCCTCCAAAATTGTCCAGTGACAATACCATTATGCCACCACCTCTGCTGGCTGGAGGAGGGTTTGTTGCCATCAAAAGTCCGCAGGTCCTGGCTCTTCAAGCAAGCCTGCAGCATCCCAGTCACGTCAGCAGCCTATATGATGCAGGAACAGATCCACCATCATGAGTGGGCTTATGGATGGTAGCCTTTAATCCCTCCTCAAGGCGATTGTTGTCCAGTGACTACATATTCTGAGTAACATCCATGGTGCAACTGATGAGTAAGACTTGAGCCAAGGCAACCGAGAAGGTTCGGAGGGTCTCAATCCATGTACAGATTGAGTCAATCCTCCATGTAACCTCTTCTCAATCCCACTGAAATCCGGCACTCTCACTCAGGGATGGTGGCCTGCATTTTTCTCACCTTACCAATGGATGAGGATGACAACATTCAAACAATTACATGCCAGTCATTAACATGCCTCATCTTTAATGCTGACATTGTGACCTCAAGGACAGCACTGGCCCTGGTGAATTGAAAAATCGCTGACACCATGAAGCTCTCAGGGTCATTCATAGTTTCCAATATAGAGCATACTTAAGCTTCAGTACTTTGTTGCTCAGACCCCATTTCACAACAATCTTCAGCCAGAAGTGCTGAGTGGATGCTCCATGTTGGCCTCCTCCTGAGGTCCCCAACATCACAGATACCAGCCTTCAGCCAATTCAATTCACTCCACGTGACATCAAGAAATGACTGAAGGCACTGGATACTGCAAAGGCTATGGGCCCTGATAATATTCCGGCAATAGTACTGAAGACCTGTGCTCCAGAACTTGCCACGCTCCTAGCCAAGCTGTTCCATTATAGCTACAACACTGGCACCTACCCGGCTATGTGGAAAATTGCCCAGGTGTGTCCTGTACACAAAAAGCAGGACAAATCCAACCCAGCCAATTACCACCCCATTAGCCTACTCTCCATCATCAGTAATGGAAGGGGTCATCAACAGTGCTTTCAAGCAGCACTTGCTTAACAATAACCTGCTCACTGCCCAGTTTGGGTTCCACCAGGGCCACTCAGCTCTTGACATCATTACAGCCCTGGCTTAAACATGGACAAAAGAGCTGAACTCCCTCAGTAAGGTAAGAGTGACTGCCCTTGACATCAAAGCAGTGTTTGACCGATTGTGGCATCAAGGAGCCCTAGCAAAACTGGAGTCAATAGGATTCAGGGGGAAAACTCTCCAGTGGTTGAAGTCACACCGAGCATAAAGGAAGATGGTTGTGGTTGTTAGAGGTCAGTCATCTCAGATCCTGGACATCATTGCAGGAGTTCCTCAGGGTAGTGTCCTGGGCCCAACCATCTTCAGCTGCTTTGTCAATGACTTTCCTTCCATCAAAAAATCAGAAGTGGAGATGTCGCTGATGATTGCACAATGTTCAGCGACTCGTCAGATACTGAAGCAGTCCATCTCCAAATGCAGCAAAATCTGGACAATATCCAGGTTTGGGCTGACAAGTGGCAAGTAACATTCGCACCACACAAGTGTCAGGCAATGACCATCTCCAACAAGAGAGAATCCAACCACAGACTCTTGATGTTCAATGGCATTAATATCACTGAATCCCCCCACTATCAACATCCTGGGGGTTACCATTGACCAGGAACTGAACTGGAATAGCCAAATAAATACTGTGGCTACAAGAGCAGGTCAGAAGCTAGGAATCAGTGGACAAGTAACTCACCTCCTGACTCCCCAAAGCCTGCCCACCATCTACAAGACACAAGTCAGGAGTGTGATGGAATACTCCCCACTTGTCTGGATGAGTGCAGCTCCTACAACACTGAAGAAGCTGGACATCATCCAGGACAAAGCAGTCTGCTTGATTGGCACCCCATCCACAAACATTCACTCCCTCCCCCACCGACTCACAATAGCAGCAGTGTGTACCATCTACAAGATGCACTGCAGGAATTCACCAAGGCTCCTTAGACAGCACCTTCCAAACCCTTGACCACTACCATCTAGAAGGACAAGGGCAGCAGATAGATGGGAACACCACCAGTTGGAAGTTCCCCTCCAAGTCACTCACCATCCTGACTTGGAAATGTATCGCCGTTCCCTCACTGTCGCTGGGTCAAAATCCTGGAACTCCCTCTCTAACAGCCCTGTGGGTGTACCCACACCACATGGACTGCAGTGGTTCAAGGAGGCAGCTCACCACCACCTTCCCAAGGGCAACAAGCGATGGGCAATAAATGCTGGCCCAGCCAGCGAAGCACACATCCCGTGAATGAATAAAAAAAAACATGCCTTCCACAATCACAGATATTACAGTTGAGGCATCACTGATGTCGGAATTGATATGAAAACAGCCAGACACTGTGGTGAAACGTAAGCAGATGACACATACAACATGCTCATGATAGCAACATCTACAACAAGTGGGTGGAGAGACCATGGTGTGTCACCTGATTGACTGCAACACAGCTCTTAATAAACAGGAGGCAAACAAACGAAATGAGGAACAGGTCATATTCTATTTACAGTTGTGCACATTATATACATCTTGTGAACACCCACTATGCTTCAAATATTTCATACTTTTCCTAACCCTACCGCTACATCTTGGTACTTCCCTGACATCCACAGTAGAGGTGGAGCAGCCTGCTAACTGTTACACTCTGTTGTCTGTGATGACATTGGTGTTGTCACGAAGTTATCATATTTTTCATAATAGCATTGTGGGATATTGTAAGGGAGGCTTATGTTTGTGTGTGTGCATGGTTCTGCCTGTGTGGCTGAGTTAATTGAGTTGGATGGACTGCAAGGCTGAAATTATCAGAGGAGTTAAATTTAAAAAGGGTATTTGAAACGCTAGTGAGTTAGCTTGGGTAACTTCAGTGGATAGGATGTGAATGAAATTTGCATTTTAAGGTAAGTGGATAGGTGTTTGGTTTTCAAAGAAACATGATAAAGTTTTACAACTGACAGGATAAATAGGGCAAGATTATTACATTTATTTTCCCATATTGACAATATGAAAGATTTTATAGTATGAGGAAAGTAAATTCCAAAGACATATGGAAACAATGGGATTTACAGATTAAAGAGGAAGGAATATATTTAAAGAAGGATGGAAGGTGGTATGAGGGATGGTCCTATAAGGTTTAAAAGATACACTGTGTGAAACTGACTCAGGGAAACAGCCTCTAGCCACTTTGCAGAAGTCGGCTGTTCTAGTAACCAAAGTTGTGTTAAAAACCTTTTGGAATTCCACTGTCAAGTGGGTGCTGTGGTAACCTTGCTGGATTGCCTCTCCACATTTAAAATCTTTTTTGGACTGTTGTCTTAAAGGGGTGTGTAGTTGGAAATCATGTTACTTAGGAATTTTGGGATTTGTTATAATATTAAGTAACGGTGCAAACTGTAATCCAGTTTATGTGTTTTAATTCTTTTCTTTTGTTAATAAATGTTTTAATTTAATGTTTAAAATCTTTAAACGTGTTATTGGATTCATTACTTCTGAATTCAATGCACAAGCTTTCTTGAAATCAATACAAATTGCAAAACAATTGTGATAGCGTGGCCAAGTTTCCCTTGTGGAGTTCATCAGCTTGGCAAATACCACCTGCAGTATCATAACAGCATCCTCTGGGGGAGCCAAGATCTAGAGGGCCTCAGCCTGCTTCAGGTGTCTTGCTGTGGAGCAGGTGCACCCTCCTCGGCCTGTGGAGCTGGAGCTGATGGGGTCACAGGAAGAGGGGAGTTGGATCGGTGCGCCACTCCTGGAGTCAACTGGCTGGATTGCCCCGGGGTTTTCAACTGCTGGTCCTCCTCCTTATGGATGCCCGAGGCACCCTGGCTGACTCCTTGAGGAAAAGGGGCAACAGGAGTGAGATGGAGCTGCCCCACAGCCCTCTCACATTGATGCTGTTGGAGGCCAACTATGGCTTCAGCAATGGAGATCAGCCCACAAGGCCGTGCAGGATTGATGTCCTGGACCAAGGAAGGCGGCTGCCTTCCTGCCAGTGTTGACCCCCAGTGCATTGGCATGATGGCGCGATTACCTCGGACTGAACACGGACAGCCTCCTCCATCATCCATTGCAATCTTAGGAGTGCGGCTGACATCACTTCCTGATGTTTCCATGCTTGTTGCTGCAGCTCCAGCAACTGATTTAGGTCCAAGTCCAGAACTCATCATCAGACTTGGACTCAATAGAATCGTGGCCTCCCGCAATCTTCCAAGTTCCGGCGAGCTCGGATGTCCCTGCCTCTGCCTGCTGTGGACCAGATTGTGTGATGTGCTCACCAGATTGTGATCCCAGGCCCACTCTAGAGCTAGGGCATGTGTCGCTGCACTGGTGGAGGGTGTGGGTGAGCGCTGTGACAGGTCCTCTAAGGTGCTGTCCTCGGGGTCCTCATTCAAGGTACTCTCGGGGCTGGGAATTGAGGTTCTGGTTGCCTGAAGGGGTCGGGAAAATGTGCCTAGGGGAGAAAGTGGAGATTACTAGTGAACAGCAGCCGAGGAACACACAGAACAGTTCACTCACAGTAGTGACAGAGGGATGATCAGGTGCAGGATCCTCACATGGGTGCTTGCCACCGACATCATCATCACTGCAGGAATGGCCAACATCATCTCCAGCCAGCTCGATGGCTGTTTTCGAAGCCACTTGAATTCCGGCACCCCGCTCCCCAGTCTGGGACCTCTTCCTTTTATTGTGCACAATCTTGTCCTGCATAAAGATCAGTGGAGAAGGTGTAAGCAATGCGCATGGCAGGGCAGATGAGAAGGCTGGTTGGCATCTGTGAGTAGTTTGTGGAGCCATGTATAGAATGGAGATGAGATCAGCAGAGGGGATGAGGCCATATGGAGATGTGAGGGCGTATGTGAGAGAGTGAGTGTTGATGTCCATGGAGCTGGCAGTGAGTGAGATCCCTGTGGATGAGTGATGGCCTTGTAAGTGTGTGAGTTGAGAGTGATTAGATGGTTGACTTACCCTGGCGGAACGGATGAGATTGTTCAACCTCTTTATACACTGGATGGCTGGCCTCTTCTGGACAGTGTTTGCACTGACCACTGCTGCCTCCACCTCCTAAGCCAGATTGGTGATGTTGCTGCCCTTCCTGTGACCAGACCGGGTGTAGAGGACATCGCGGCAGCCATCCGCGGCCTCCATCAGGCACTCAGGTGAGGCATCACTAAATCTGGGAGTAGCACTCTTGTTAGGTTTTGGGACCACCTCTTCAATTAAGCTGTCCTGGGCTGCAAGCATTGAGAATTGTGCATGCTGTGGCTCTTTAAATATGGCACCCAGTGTGAAGAAGTGGTAAGATCATGCCAGTGTGAGCGAACTGGAGGCCTTCCACCAGTGATCCCGCCAGTTTCACGTGGATACATAACTAATGAGGTGGGACGGGGATAGTACAGTACGAAAACCCGCCATTTGAGCCAGCGAGAAAAGCACCAATTTCCACGCCTGCTGCCACACTTAGTGCAATTCAGGAGAAATTTGGCCCATGGTGCCATTTACAGAACAGAAGGAGGTCATTCAGCCCATTGGGTCTAAGCCAGTTCTTCATGGAGCAATTCAGTTCACCCGATTCCCTCGCCCTCTCCCCTAGCCCTGTAAGTTTATTTCCTTCAATTGTCCAACCAATATCCTTTTTCTCATCTTAGCATCCACCACATTTGTGGGCAATGACTTCCAAATCATTATTACATGCTGCATTAAATATTCTTCCTCACATGACCCTGTATTTCTTGCTCAAAACCTTAGTCCCCTACTCCTTATGCTATCAGCTAATCAGAACAGTCTTCCTTACCCAAACTTGTCATAACCTTGTACACAGGTATCAAGTTTTTAAAAATTCATTCATGAGAGGTGGGCGTCGCTGACTAGGCCAGCAGTTATTGCCCATCTCTAATTGCCTTTGTTCAGAGGGCATTTAAGAGCCAACCACATTGCTGTGGGCCTGGAGTCATATGTAGGCCAAACCAGGTAAGGTAAGGCAGGCTTCTCTCCATAAAAGACATGAGTGAACCACATGGGCTTTTCTGACAATCAACAATGGTTTCATAGAATTCAAATTCAACCATCTGCCATGGTGGAATTCGAACCTGCGTTCACCAAAGTATTACCCCCGGGTCTCTGTATTATTAGTCCAGCAACAGTATCACGGTGCAATTGCTTCACCTCAATCTCCATTGCTCCATGGAGAGCCTCAGCTTCTCCAACCTAACCTTGTTGGTAAAATTCCCCATCCTGAGAACCATTCTAGTAAATTACCTCTGCGTCATCTCGAGGAGAGGATATGCCTATAAGGAAAGGTTGAACAGGCCTCTTTTCTCTTAAAGAAAAGGTTGAAGAGTGACCTAATGAGGTCTTCAAAATCATGAAAGGTTTTGATAAAGTATACACAGAGTGTTTCCACTTGTGGGAATGAACAAAGCTAGAAGCCATCAGTATAAGATTGTCACCAAGAAATCTAATAGAGAATTCAGAATCAACATCTTTTCCCAGAGAGCGATGAGAATGTGGAACTCGTAACCATAGGGAGTTGTTGAGGCGAATATTATAGATGCTTTTAAGGGGAGGCTGGATGAGCATATGAGGGAGAAGGGAATAGAGTTAAATTAGGAAAGTTGTGGGGAGGCTCAAGTGGAGCATAAGCTCATGCATGGACTAGTTGGACTGAATGGCCTTTTTCTTTGTTGTGTCTCCTATGTAATTCTATGTAAGTTAATTTAAGTGAGCTGGAAAAGCCTTGTTTGTGAAGTGCTGAGTAACAATTTTTCCAGCAGCGGTTACTTACAGAGGACAGACCTGGATAGTTAATGCACCACCCGTTAGACCTCACTCATACAGCTGGAGGTTTATCAAAGAATTAGTGCTAGTACACTCTCTAACTCCCTCTCTTTTTTTCAGACCTTCCTTAGCAGTTGGAGACTGGTTAGCTCAGTCGGTTATACAATTACTGTGTGGTTCAGAATGATGCCAATAGCGCAGCGTTGAATCCCCATTCCAACTGAGGTGGCTGTGGGGCCTGCCTTTCCTTGCCCTGTCCCATAGTACAATCACAGCATAAACCATGGTTCTGCAACCCTCGGATAATCAAGGATGCTACCTGAAGAAGGAACAGCACTTTCCCCTTCTAATATTTCCTTTGTTGGCTCAGAATTCATTTTATTTCCTGATTATGCCTCTGTGAATCAACTAATTGGGACATTTTTCTATGGTAAATAAGTTAAAAAGGTAAAATTGCATGTGCCAAAAATCTGAAATGAAATATCTTGGCCTGTATGCATATCTCTATTGTTCATACAAAATCTATATACTGGAACAAATGGTGGATAGGATTTCTGCTGTTTGCTATTTATGGCTAAATCAGAAATGTATATAAATTGAACTTATTAAGAATAAGTTTACAATCTATCTAAAATATCAAGCAGCATTCTTCCTCCAAGCTGATTCATTTCACAGGAACAATGTTGGTAATTAGAACATGGAAGCAAAGCACTTTAATCTTTGAAGTCATTGAAAACTGAAAATCTATAAATGTATCTAAGGATGTTTTTAGGCAACACTAATGTACTTGTCCTTCTACATTGTTAATACTTTATTTTTGTCAAAAGAAAATGTAGAGTCATTCTTGAGTTGCTGGACTTCAAGCCCAAGGGACATTTTGAACAGGAAATGAATGAGGGTGAATTGATTCCACTGTGAAACCTAACACTAAGGCTAAGATATACTGGCACTTTCATCTCAAAGTGGTTCCCAGTTTGCGAAATGTGACACTGACGGCAGCAAACTCAGAAGTCAGGTCTCAATCTAATAATGGGAAAAGTAGGAGTGGGGGCAGCAATACCATGGTGCACAAACCTGCTGTCCTGTCTCAGGAAGACAGCATTTGTTCTCCCACCACCTCCACTTTGCCAGTTCCCTTGCTGTTGCCTGCCAGAGGGCTTCTGCCAACGATACCGAGAAATTGCAGTCCGAAGCCGAGTGTTCTAGGCTCAGAGCTGCTTGATTCATCCACCAGCCATGCTGCAGGCACTAAAGTAGCACTGGACAGGAGCAATAGGACAGGCAAAAGCACATGGAAGACAGGCACTAAGTAAATGCAGAAGGGTGATTACAATTTTTCTATGTAAAATGACATGATTGCAATTATAAATTTGGTTTTGGAATGTTTACTTTGCAGGAGCTTTTATTTTTGCATTGAGACCAAGCAGGCACTATGATGATCAGTGACAGAGGGAAGGGAAGGTGTGAAATTGCTGGTGAACAGGAAATTAGGGTGTTGGGTATCGATATTACACTAAGATGATTTCTTCATGGACAGCCCTAAACCAGAAAGGGGCTGTTCAGATGTCTTCCTCCTTTCCACTTCTTCCTCTTCCCCCTCCTCATGCTCTTGTTCCTCAGCCACTCCCCATTTAG
Source organism: Carcharodon carcharias (assembly GCF_017639515.1). Taxonomy (NCBI): domain Eukaryota; kingdom Metazoa; phylum Chordata; class Chondrichthyes; order Lamniformes; family Lamnidae; genus Carcharodon; species Carcharodon carcharias. The sequence continues at coordinate 200,270,771 of NC_054469.1, forward strand.
TTAGTATCAATGGCCGTCATGACACTGAGGATGCGCAGCATTCAGTGTACCACCATGAATCATGACAAGCTGTCAGCCAAATGCTACAGGGCTCCTCCGGAGCTGCTGAGGTAGCAGAGGTGCTGTTTCAGCATGCTAATGATCTGCTCTGTCACATTTTGTGTGACAGCATGGTTTTCATTGTATGCATGTTGCCATTTGTGCATGAGTTGGACACCAAAGTCAACAGGCATGTCGTCAACAGAAAGCCCTTACTGCCCAGGAGCCACCCTTTGGTGTGCCATGGTAGCTCGAATGCAGCTGTTACAGTGGACTGCTGCAGAATGAAAGCACCATGACTGCTGCCAGGATAATGGGGATTGACCTGCTTGATACCTATAACCATTGGAGTTTGGAAGAATAAGAGGTGATCTTATTGAAACATATAAGATCCCGAAGGCATTTGATAAAGGAGATACCAAGACAATGTTTCCACTTGTGGGTGAAACTAGAACAAGGAGACACAATTTAAAAATAAAAGATCTTCCTTTTAAGGTGGAGATGAGGAGAATTTTTATTTCTCTCAGAGTGTTGTTAGTCTGTGGAATTCTCTTCCCTAGAAAGCAGTGGAGGCTGGGTATTTGAATTTGTTCAAGGCTGAATTAGATACATTTTTGGGAGTCAAGGGTTATGGGGGTGGAGACAGGAAAGTGGAGTTGAGACCATAATCAGATCAGCCTTAATCATAACAAATGGCCTACTCCTGGCTCCTAAGCCCTATGTTCCTATGTGGATGTGTTTGCCTAATGTCAGGCACTAGCTGGACATTAAGAAAGTGGAATCACTTTCAGTTTCAGAGGCAGGGCAGAGTCTGTAAAGGAATGCAATGCCTGCAAGTATATGCATGGAGCCAATAGTACCCTGCACCAGGTATACGCATAATCTGCACAACCTGCAGGGTGTTGAAAATATCTCCGTCTCCAGCCTGGAAGGAGCCAGATGCATAATAATTCATTGGCACGCTCTATTGCTTCTGGTAATACTGTCCCTGCCCTGCTGAGGCTGCAATTATGGCTGCAGCAGGTGGCAGAGTTCACTGAGGGTGTTCTGATTGAATTGCAGAAGTCTCACACATTGATCCTTGCTGAGGGTTGGGTAGGAGGATTTCTCTCCAAACAACCTGGGTTGATATAACCTCCTGCTGAGAGCCATTCCCTCCCTCCTCCTCCCTCCTCTAAGAACTTGTCTTGCTCTGTGTGGACTCTGTTCATTCTCCAGATTATGCTGCATTTCAATGGGAATCCCCACTGGCGGACCCATGACCGAGAGCAACTTACTTATGTAGAAACCTTGAAGCCAGCAAAATGGCATTCAGCACTTGCTGCACCATTCCTTGTGAATCTTTGCAAATTTAAACAACAATAGAAAGCAGCAAACACTTGCAGATTTGTAGCAACATCCAGAAGAAATCAGTCAGAAACTAACCTGTAAGCAGTTTATGATACTTTTAAACAACGCTTAAGGGGTGTTCGCCTACCTTCTGCTGAACGCAAGTGCAATTGTGTGAGCTTAAGAGATAATGTTAGCGAGAACACTGAGCTCCAAAATGACACTGCTGGCTTCAAATTAATGTTGCATGCTGATTAATACCTTGATCTGCCTGCTCTGGCTGCTCCACTGTGTGCATGCTAATGCCCTCACCAAAATGGCATCCAGCATGATTCACCTGAGGTGTGTACATGTGCACCATAGACGCCCTCGGTGCTCTAAGGGCAATCGTCGCAGCCAACAACAGATGCTACTAAGTCAAATTTCTCACTGATGATATGCAGAATTCACATAGCATGATAAAATACAATTTGTCACATGGGACCTGACATAGCGGGTCAAGTATGGGAGATTTTGGAACTAATGTTCCTAGTTGGAATATATCCAGGAAATATAGGGAAGAAAAAAAGAGTAGACATGGTGGCAGTATTGATCAAAGAAAGTATTATATCACTAGAGAGGAATGACATATGTGAGAAGTCAAAAACAGAGTCCTAAACTTACCATGAAGGCATATTTCAAGCAGAGGGGGAGGTCAATTTATGATCTGGAAACACAGAAAAATGAGTTTCCCAAATGTCCTTCAGTATTTAACTGCTGGCACCTTTTCATTTGTTTCCTGTAGGTCCCTATCCACAATCAGCCTGATTGGCATGTTGGCTACCTGTCAGATGGGAAAGTCTGCAGCACAAGGCCATAGCCAACCTGAAAGCAGTTAGGTCTCATGGAGGATAGGAAAGTGTTTGGTGGGTGGAGTGGGGCTAGGCTGCCCAATCGTGGAGGGCAGGGGAGGATGGTGGTTGGGCGGGGGTCCAAAAGCATGGGGGAGGAGAGGAAAAAGACATGGAAGGTGGGGGAGGCATGGGGCACTTTGATTTGTAAGCTTGTTTGGTCTGGAGTAAATGATCCTGCTCTCCTTGGCCCACAAGCAGTTCTGCACGGATTTACCTCTTGGATTCAGCCATCCTCAACTCCTTTCACCTGACAGACTTCTCTTGGCCAAGGAAACCCAGCCCACTGTGGTTAAAAATAGAAAACTGTTTAATAAGGCTGTATGCTTTCATTTTAAGTATTTAAATGACCAACCTGCCTCCTGCATTCCACAGAGTATACGTCACACAAACAAGCCGTTTAGCCAAACAAGTCGATACCAGAGTTTATGCTTCACTCAAGCCTCTTTCTTTATTCAACTGTATCAGCATAATCCTCTATTCCCTTCCTCATTAAATGCTTAATCTCGTTGTAATGCATCTGTATGATTCGTCTCAACAAACCACTGTGGTAGCGAGTTCCACATATCCACTATGCTTTGGGTAAAAATATTGCTTCTACATCCCTTAACTGATTTCTTAGTGACTTTCTTATATTGATGGCCTCTAGATTTCTCTTACCCACATTTGGAAATACTTTCTCTGTATCTACTCTATCAAAACATTTATCATTTTAAAGGCACATATTAGGTCATTCCTCAGCCCTCTCTTTTCAAAAGAAGAGACCCAGGCTGTTCATCCTTTCCTGATAGATATAACCTCACATTCCTTATAAACCTTTCCTGCACCCTCTTCAATGCCTCTATATCCTTATAATATGGCAACCAGAATTGTACACTGTATTCCAAGTGTGATCTGATCAATGTTTGATGCAAATGTAGTATAACTTCCATATTTTTCAATTCTGTCAAGAAATAGTGCTAGGTGTGTTTTTTTATGGCCTTATTAATTTGTATTGCTACTTTAGTGATTTGTATGTTTGTACTCTGAGATCCTTTTGTTTCTAAGAATAGATTTGTATTTTCTAAGTAACCTTTTTTTAACCAAAATGTAACACTTCGCATTTACCTGTTTGAAATTAATTTGACAAATTAACTCTATGCTCATTCAGAAAGTTGTTAATGTCCTCTTGTAACTTTTGCAGTCCAGCTCAGTGTTGAGTATCCCGTCCACAGCCCCTGCCACCCGCGATTTGGTGTCATCCATAAATTTAGAAATAGTGAGGGAGAGGGAATAGGCTGAGGCTTACAAGCGAGTCTGGGAATCACAATGTGCGATTAACATGAGCCTGATCATTGTGACACAGGTAGAATGCAAACTTTGTGCTGGTTGCTCATTTAAACAATAGTAGCGTGCAACCCATAACAAACGCACTGTTGTGTGGTTGTATAACTCAGCAGGAGGCTCAAGCTTGTGTGAGGCTAGCACCGCTTACAGCTGGCCTGCACAACTAAAGCCAACCTGTATCTCTTCAGGAGTAGGTGTATTCTGGTTGCAACAGGTGTTAGAAGTGGCTGGGGAATGGAGTTTTCCTGCAAAAGAACAATCAAGGTGGTGCAACAGAGCAGACCATGTGCTCCAAGGTTCTCTGACACAGCATTGAATGTGTTGATGCTTGAGGTGAACAGAAGAAGAGAGCTCCTTCATCCACAGAATGCCAGGAGGTCCTCCACATAGACACTGAGAAGGCAGTGGGAGCCCTCAACCATGGAGGTCAATGCCAGGATTCAAGCTCCAAGGACCTGGGAGAAGTTCAATTATCTCTCATAAGTGGTCAAAGTCAGTGAATGCATTTTCAAATGCCATATCTTTGCAAACAAACAACTAGCCTCATACACTGCTCCATTCACCTCAGCCTTATCACTCACCTAATAAAATTGTTGATCAACAATAACTCATACTTCATACTCTTAGCTTCATCTGACCCACTGCTGGAAGCCTTACGCCCACATCTCAGTTTGCCAGCTGACAGTAGGTCAGATGAAGCTATGACTGTGGGGTATGAGTCATTGTTGATAAACACATTGCACCTTACTCACTGTCTCACTTTGTGTTGCAGGACAATGTGATGCATAGGTGGTGCACAATTGAAGGTAGCAGCACCTGATCAACAGGGGTTGCATGTCCTTGTCCCCCTATAGGAGCAGCCCCAGCTGAAACTGTGGCTAATGACTGGACTGAAACCATTGAAGATAAGGTCATGTTCCTACATGACCTACGTTGTCAGATCTCATTTCCCCCCTTATGCCATAATCTTTTCTGATTTACAAACTGCAGATAGCGTAAGAATGCACCTCTTGCTTTCCCTGCCTACACTCAGCCCAATGCCACCCTTAGACCTTTCCCCTTTCAGATTCACAAGAACTGTCATCTGACAAGGCAGTAGTGCTATAGCGTGAAGTCCAAAACAACCAAGAGTCAGATGAAAGTGAAACATTGTCACTTAGTTTCACACTCGAAACAACCAGTTCAGAAACTGGCACTGAAAGTACTTTAAAGGATAGCATTGAGATGGGATCCGCAGATGGTGAGTCATGTGATGGGGTGCAGATGCCAGCTCCCTGGAACAAAATGTCATTCACGGGTAATGCTGCAAGGACTCAGATGAGGTCTTTGATGGGGCTGCGTGCAGAAACAGGCTGACGGGCATGTACAATGAAATTCTTAGTGCATTGAAATCCTTGATGTCGGTCAGAAGGCCTGCTGTCAAGGAGCATGGAGGAATCCGGCATCAACTTGGCACAGGGTTATTCATAGGCCTTGCAGCGCAACCTTTCCAGAGTGGGAGTGGTGACCAACTCCATGAGGACACATTCAGACCCAACCATGATGCATTCTCTGATAGCCGATGTCTCAGCTCACAACACAAGCAGGAGCTACTCAACAACTGAGTGCTGCAGTGTAAGCTCAGACTGTGGTCATGTAATTTCAGCTTGCTGCCATGCAAGTGGAGCTTGCAGCATTACAGGCCAAAACTGCTGCCATTATAGCTGCAGACACCGATGGTCAAAGGAGTTTCCAGGATCTCAGAGCAGTCCAGCAATTTGTCCTCATACAAATTACTAGCATTGCTGAGGCACTGCCCAGAGGAGTGCTGGTGGCTTCTTAGAGCTTGAATCAATTTATCTCAGGATGATAGCAATTGTTCTCCCACCACAGCAACTCTACCAGTGTCCCTGCTGTTGCCTGGAGTGCTGCTTTAGGTGCATTAGAGCTCTTAAGTTGGACTTTGGTGAGTGAGGGGGTCTTAATGATTAATTTTAAGGGTTAACTTAATTTAAGGGTTAATTTCTATCTAAAATCTAGTCTTTTCTTTAATTTAGCAATTAACTAAAAGATGCTCTTTGGGTTGGGAGAAGTTGAGTTTTATTCCAGCTTTGAAAAGGGGTTTATATGCTCTCCCTTTGGAGCTGCAGCTGGTTAACTAGGTAACTGGCTTAAACTGGCTTTCAGAAGCTTGAACCAGGAAGAATAAAAACAGACTTTCTTCATTGCTGCTTGTTTGCACTGGAGTGATGCTTTAGGTGCATTAGATTGCTTAAATTGGTGAGTGAGGGAGTTCGGTGAAGAGGGGAAGGAGGTGTTCCTTTCTTTTTATACCTTTTCCCAATCTCCTGTAGCTGGTTCTTACTTTGCTACAGGGAAAGAAGTTGATACAATGTTAAAGGAGCCCATAAAGCAGCAGAGAGAGGGAGAGCCAAGAGCTTACATATAAAATCTAAAAGTGATGCCACAGGAGTCTCATAAGTTGATTGGCTGGTAAGTATCAGCCTTTCTGGACTCGGCACAGAGGAGACGATTGGTGAGTGAATGGTGAGTTATTATATTATACCATGCTGTAGTAAACACTCCACATAAATTTAAGATATATCAGTGCAGCTTGGTCATGTGAATTGTGCATCCTTCAAGCTGTGGGAAGTCGTGCAGACACAAAATGCCCTCGATGACTACATATGCAGGAAGTATCACCAGCTGCAGAAACTTGAGCTCCAGGTTGCAGAACTCAAGCAGCAGCTGGAGTCACTGTGGTGTATCCACAAGACTGATGATTACGTGACTAGCATGCTTAGGGAGGTGGTCACACTACATTTAAGAAATACACAGGGACAGAAGAAATGGGTGACTGACAGAATATCTAAGAGAAACAGGCAGGTAGTGCATGAATCCCATGAGGCTATCTCGCTCTCTAACCATTTTTCCATTTTGGATGCTGGTGAGTGAGATGGTTCCTCAGAGGACTGTAGCAAGAGCCAAGTTTATAGCACCACAGGTGGGTCCGCTGCACAGGAGGAGAGGAGGAAGAGTGGAAGTGCTATAGTGGTGGGGGTACTCCATAGGTAGGGTGTCCATAGACAGGTGTTTCTGTAGCCGTAGATGTGATACCAGGGCCTCCCTGATGCCAGGGTCAGGGATGGTGGGAGGGTGAACAGCCAGAGGTCATGCTCCACTGTGGATCCAATGACATAGATAGGAAAAGCAATGAGGTTCTAAAAGCAGATTTTAAGGAGTTAGGAAGGGAATTAAAATGCAGGCCCTCAAGAGCTGTAATTTAAGGATTACTCCCATTGCCACATGCTAGTGAGCATAAGATTAGGAAGATTGAGCAGTTCAACACATGGTTGCAGAAATGGAGTGGAGGGAGGGCTTTAGATTTCTGAGGCAGTGCGACCCATTGTGGGGCAGGTGGGACCTGTACAAGAAGGATGGGTTACATCTTAACAAGAGTGGGCTAAGGTCCTTATGGAGAGGTTTGCTAGTGCTGTTGGGTTGAGTTGGGAATCTGAGGGGAAATTCAGAGTGGAGGAGAGAAAAACTAGCAGTGGGAAGTAGAGAAGTATTAACAAATAAGGAAGATATATCAGAGAGTAGCATCAAGGTAAATAGAATATTTGGAGAGTTTGATAGAATTAGAGTAGGCAACAGTAAGTCATTAGATGGGGTCAGAATAAGGGGGAAAGTAAAAAAGCCTAAATCAGGGTTAATGTGAATGCACAGAGTGTGACAATAAGATTGGAGAACTACAGGCACTTGTTGACAAATGGAATTATGATATTATTACTATAACAAAGACCTGGCTCAAAGAAGGGCAGGACTGGGTGTTAAATATTCCTGGGTACAAGGTGCTTAAGAGAGACAGAAAGGGAAGAATAGGTTGGGGCAGAGTGGCAGTATTGATGAAAAATGGCATTACAGTATTTGTGAGAGAGGATGTTCCAGAGGGGTCACGGACAGAATCTCTCTGGCTTGAATTAAGGTACCAAAAACATGGAACAACATTGATCGGTATATTATATAAACCACCAACTAGTAGAAGCGTTGTAGGGAAACAAATTTGCAAATAAATTACAGAGAGGTGCAAGAATTATAGATTAATTATAATGGGGAACTTCAATTATACAAATATAGACTGGGATAGGAATAGTTCAAAGAGACAGCAGCAAGAGTTCCTGGACTGTGTTCAAGATAATTTTCTGCAGCAGTATGTTTCCGGTCCAATGAGAGAGCAGGCACGATTGGGCCTGGCTCTGAGTAATGAGTTGGCCCAAGTGGATCAAATATCAGTGGGAGAGCATTTAGGGAAAGTGACCATTGTACTGTAAGGTTTAGGTTGGCCATGAAAAAGGACAAAGAACAATCCAGAGCAGGAATAATTAACTGGGGGAAAGCTAACTTCGATAGGATGAGAATGCGTCTGAGTCGAGTGAGTTGGAATCAAACATTAGCAGAAAAGACGGTGGTTGATCAATGGGCCACCTTCAAAGAAAAATATTTCAGACAATGTCAAGGTATATTTCCTTGAAGGGGAAAGGTAGGACAAATAAATCCATAGCACCCTTGATGTTGAGAGAGATAGAGGTGAACAGGATAGAAAATACAATTGAGAATCATGCTGAATATAGAAGGACCGGGGAGAAGAGAAAAAACTAATAAGCAAAACAAGTAGAGGGCATGAAAAGAGACTGGCAGCTAACATAAAAGGGATTCCCAAGATCTTCTATAAGCATATAAGTAATAAAAGGGTGGTAAAAGAAAGGATAGGGCCGATTAGGGATAAAAAAAAAGCGGACTTGCACATGGAGGCAGGAGAAATATCGATGGTATTAAACGAGTACTTTACATGAGTCTTTACAAATAAAGAAGATGCTACCCAGGCCAAGATGAGAGGAGGTAACAAGTACACTAGAAGAATTTACAATTAAAAAGGAGGACGTGTTAGAAAGGTTACCTTTACTTTACATAGATGAGGGAACTGAGGAAAGTGAGAGTGGAAACCGCAGAGGCACTGGCGATAATCTTCCAGTCTTCCTTAGACACAGAGGTGCTGCGAGAGGACTGGAGAATTGTGAATGTTACATCCTTGTTCAAAAAGGGGTGCAAGAATAAAGCCAACAGCTGCAGACCAGTCAGTTTGAACTTCAGTGGTAGGGAAACTTCTGGAAACTATAGTTCAGGACAAAATCAATAGTCACTTAGACAAGTGCAGAATAATTAAGGAAAGCCAGCATGGATTTATTAGGGGAAAATCATGTTAAACTAAATTGCTATAGTGTTTTGAGAAGGTTGATAAGGGCAACACTGTTGATGTGGTGTATATGGATTTTCAAAAGGCAATTGATACAGTACCACACAAGAGACTGGTGAGCAAAATTCTAGCTCATGGAATGAAAAGGAAACTAGTCACTTGGATAAGAAATTGGCTGAGTGACTGGAAATAGAGAGTAGTGATAAATAGTTGCTTTTCAGATTGGAGGAAGGTTTTGTAGTGGAGTTCCCCAGGGGTCAGTGTTGGGATCCTTGTTCTAACTGATATATATTAGTAACCTAAACTCTGATGTTCAGGGTGTGATTTCAAAATTTGTAGCTGATACAAAGATTGGAAATGTTGTCAACTGCGATGAGGATTGTCTTGAAGATCAAAAGGACATAGACATGTTGGTGGATTGGGCAGACAAGTGGCAGGTGAATTTCAATGCAGAGAAGTGTGAGGTGATTCATTTTGGCAGGAAGAATACGGAGAGGCAGTATAAAATAAAGGGGGAAACTCTAAAGGAGGTGCAGGAACAGAGGGACCTCAATGTATATGTACATAAGTCATTGAAGATGGCAGGATATGTTGAAAGAGTAGTTAATAAAGGATATAGTGTCTTAGGCTTTATTAATAGGGGCATTGAATACAAGAGTAAGGAGGTCACGTTGAACCTCATCTGGAATACTGTGTCCTGTTCTGGGTGCCATACTTGAAGTGGAGAAAGTACAGAGAAGATTCACAAGAATGATTTCAGAGGCAAATAACTGTAGCTATGAGGATGGATTAGAGAGGTTGGGACTGTTTTCCTTGGAGAAAAGAAGGCTGACAGGAGGCTTGATAGAGGCATTCAAGATCCTGAGGGGTATGGACAGGGTAAATAGTGAGAAACTGTTCTCATTCAAGTGAGCATCAAGGACTAGAGGGCACAGGTTCAAAATAATTGACAAAAAGAATAAAAGTGATGTGAGGAAACATCTTATCACTCAGAGGTACATCCAAAGGTAGGACTTTTAGGCCCAGAGCTGCTTGAGGTTGTTCTCCAAGACCATCTGCCCTGTGGAAAGTTAGCATCTTCCACCAGCCATTTTGCAACTCCGGGGCAGCACTGCTTAGGAGCACTAGGACAAGCAAAGGGAATACACAATGGTGATTAGTTGGCTTTTGTGAGGAATATTGGAATATTGGATAAAGTTGGTTTGGAATTGTGGTTTTAGGGGAGGTACACAGTACTGTTCCCCAGCGGTCACTGTTAGTTCCACTCTTTTTTGATATATATGACTGACCTGGACTTGGGTATACAGGGCATAATTTCAAAGCTGGCAGGTAGCACGAAAGTTGGAAATTTAATGAGGAGAATAGTAACAAGCTTCAGAGGGACATAGACAGACTGGTTACTTATTTTCATTTTTATTCATTTATTCATTGTTTTATCCACCTTTTTGTCCATTTTTAATCTTTCTTCACAGATGCTGTCAGACCTGCTGAGTTATTTTAGCATTTTCTGTTTTTATTAGTTAAATGGGAAGATGTATGATAGGTATAATTTAATGTCAAGAAGTGGGATAGGAAAAATGAGGGGCAAGTGATATAAACTAAACAGAAAATCTTTAAAGGAGGTGCAGGAGCAGAGCAACCAGGGGAAGTGATGTACACAAATCTTTGAACATGGCAGGACAATTGTTTGTTTTGCATATTTTCTTTCCTCCTTTGGAGAATAGTGATTGGCGTTAGATGGATTTGATAAGCTGATTAACGACCTACTTTGAGCCACTCCTTCCGTGGCCAACAAGTCTTGGAGTGGGACATAAACCCAGGGCCTTCTAGTTGAGATGACAGGATCACTATCAACTGAACCTCTCAGACTCAATATGAGAAGACTGTATAAAAGAGAATTGAATCCTTTGCTTTACTAATAGAGGAGTAGAGTGCAAAAAGGTTATGCTAAATTTATCAAACACTGCTTGGATCTCAACTACAGTATTATGTTCAATTCTGGGGACTACACTTTATAAAGATGCCAAGACTTTAGAAAGGGTGCAGAAAATATTTACTAGAATTATGTTAAAAATGTGGAACTCTGGTTATATGCAGAAACTGGAGAAGCTGGGAATGTTGTCCCTGGAGTAGAGGAGGTTGAGAGAAGAATGAATAAAATCATAAATGGTTTTGATGAAGTAAGTGAAGAAACTCTATTTCCGATGACAGCTGGGCCAGTAACTAAAGGGCATAGATTCAAGGTGATTGGTAGAAGAACCAGAGGCGACATGGAGGGCTTTTTTTTAACAGAGCCAGTTGTTGTGGTCTGCAATGCACTGCTAAATGGTGGTGGGCATTAATTCAATGGTAACATTGAAAAGAAAATTGGATAATTGTTTGAAGGGAAAATAATGATGGGGCTCTGGCAAAAGAGAAGGGGAATGGGGCTAATTAGATAGATCTAACAAAAAGCTGGCACAGGCACAACGGGCTGAATGGCCCCCTTCTCTGTAGTGTCATTCTATCATTCTGTCATCTTGTGCCCTTTAACCAAATTAACATTTTACAATCAGTGTTTATTTGTCAAGGAATTCTTTTTGCACCCTAAATAATTTAATTTTTAATAACATAAGATTAGGGGCTGAATAATATGGCGCAAAAATGGGAGCATGATGCCGCCTGCACCGACCTATGATCAGTACGATGATGTCGGGTCGAGTTCTCGATGTAATTGCACCAGATCCGATTAATACAGCAGGTGCGCGGGGCTAGAAATCAGGCGCCCGTCCACATTATTGAAATTTAAGCAAATGTGATATGTACGCTCGTTCATGTCTCAATTGACGTGATGCACACTATAAAACGTTTGCGCCAACCACAGGTTGAGGTGATTCACAGAATCCCAGCTGCCTGTGTTTTTTGCGGCCTTGTGGAGTCTGTGGACTACATCTATATTGGGTGTAATAGGCTTCAGCCCCTTTTTAGTTATTTGAAGGACCTTCTTCTTAATTCTTGGTCGCTCTTCAGCCCCATACTTTTGACCTTTGGGCACCCTGTGCGGAGAGGGGTGGGCAGGTCGGTGGGCCTCCCCTTGGGCCTGGTCCTGCAGGCAATGGAGGGGGTTGTTGCGCCCGACTGCCTGTCTCTCTACTGTGGTTATATCCACGCCTGGGTGTCCTTGGAGAAGGAGCACGCAGTGTCCGCTGGCATGCTTGAGGTCTTCCACTACTGCTGGGCACTGTGGAGGCTGGGGTGCATCATAACCCCGCAAAACAACATTTTAATTTTAATTTTTTAAAGTTTCCTTTGGTAAATTGATTTGTGTTTCAGTGCCCCTTTAGCGGAATGTCACCTCCTCAATTTGGTTAATTTTATTTGGTTAATTTTATTTAATTGTTGTCTTAAAAAGAGTATAAAACGCTTGCAGAGTGTTTTTCACACCAAGTGAATGTCTCTTTTTTTAACAGTTAGCTTGTTAGGATGGGTTTAAAATCTCCAGCTGAGCCCTGAGTTTGAACTCAGCAGCTCAGGGTCCTATCATTGCTGGCAATGTTTTATTTAAAAAAAGCAGAGTTTCCATTTCATATTTCTCTTATTTTGAGGCTCTATTCTCCCTGCTGAGAGGTCGATTTTAACTCTCACCAGCACCTCAGCCTCCTTGCCAGGGGAAACATGGGAATAGTTGTCTCTGTGGGGGACGAATCCTCCAGTGAGGTGGAGAGGAGGATGATGAGGAGGAGGAGGAGATTGAGAGTGAGAGGAAGAAGGGCAGGTCGAGAGGTCCAGAATGCATTGGTGGTACATAAGGGTGGCAGAGCTGCGCCAGACCCAGAACATGATGAAGCCATCATGAATCATCAGCAGAGGTGCAGAAAAACTTATGCAGTCCCTCGAGTATATAGGCAGAGACTGAGCTTCCTCCAGGTGTTGAAGACAGAATGGCAGAGCAAGTTCAGGCTCTCAAGAGCCACAGTCATCATTCTTTGCGACATGCTAGCTAGGAGATCTCATCCAACTGCTTTAGTAGTAACCTAATGTCAAGATAACTGTTGCATTGAACTTTTTGCAACAGGAACCTTTCAGGCAGCATGAGGAGACCTCAGTGGCATTACACAGCCTGCTGCACACTATTGTATCAAGGTCTTCACAGATGAAATGTTCAGAAGGGCAGGTCATTACATTGCATTCTCAATGGACCACTAGAGTCAATTTGAAAGAGGCAGAGGGTTTGTGGCAATTGCAGGTTTCCCCAGGACCCAGGGAGTGATTGACTGTACACACATCACCAAAAAGACTCCAAATGACCAGCCTATACACTTATTAATAGGATGAGATTTCACTCATTGAACGTCCAGCTAGTTGACGGATTATGCAGGGATGTGCAAGGTACCCGGGCAGCAGCCATGGCTCATACATTCTGTGTACTCTCAGGTGCCAAACCTGTTCAGTGACCCGAATGCCCCAGATAATTGGCTTTTAGGTGACAAGGTTTAACAACCATTGAAGAGATGGCTCATGACTCCAGTGAGGGCCACCAAAATAGATGCAAAGAGGAGCTACAATGACAGCCATGGGAGTACCAGGGCCATCATAGAGCAGACAATTGGGCAACCGAAGATGAGGTTCGAATGCCTTGACAGTTCAAGAGGAGCATTGCAGTACACTCCATCATGTGTGTTGCTCATGGCTGTAGTCTGCTGCGCCCTCCAGATCCCTGCCATACATAGATGGGGTGCACTTGAGGAAGAGGAGACGACAGATAGCGGGCATTCATCTGAGGATGAGGGGGAAGACAATGTGAGGGAACAATACCCTAGACATGATCATATGGATGGCCGTGACACAGGGGGTGCTTTGATAAGGCAGAGGTTCCAATAGGTTATGAAGTCCAAGTCTCAGAGATGCGTACACTGCATGTGTCACAACGTCATTCCATGTGGAATGTGAGATTCATATCACCATCCTGTCAGCACACTTACAGTGTCCAATTCTTGACATTCAATGCATCTTGCCCTGCCTCCAATCATTAAATCTCATGTTTATCTCCCAAAAGAAAAATCAATGATAATAACATATTGAAATAACCTCTGCATGAGGAAGAGTAAAGTTAGGGTTTATTCACATAATCAAAATAAGACATACCATGAACAACCAGACTAAACACACCCATGTGACCCACTTGGTGACTAGTGCGGAGTTTTCTTAAAGCATTTCCCAGTGCTCCAGCGGAGTGCTCCCTCCTTGCTTGCTGTTGCACTGGAGAGATGCTCCTGATCTGCTACTTCCCTTTTCCTGGATGACTTTTGCGGGCATCCACCGCACAGCTGAGGCCTTGAGGGCCCTGCCACGTGTAAAGCCTCCTGGGCAGGGGGAGCTTCTGTTACTGTGGCAGTAGACAAGGAAAATGTCAATGGCAGATGGACGGAGGATAGGCTGCCCCCAACAGAAGAGGCCTGTGAGGTGCATCCAGATGGCGGCAGCAGCTGCTCATCCTCTGCCACAGGGACCGCTTGGTCCTCCCTGAAGTCCCCCTGCTGCCCTGGCCTTGGGCCCCTTAGCTCAAAGCCAGGTCAATGGTGTACACGTCAGAAAGCATACCCTTATTGCCCCTCCAGGACAGTCACCAGCCTGTCAATGGAGGAAGCTTGGTGTCCTGAGGAGTGGGTGATCGTATGCCCATGGCCTGGATGGACATCTCCACAGTCCGGGCCAGAGCACGCAACCCCATTGTCTTAGCAAGGCATCCCCTGTGTCATGGTCATTTGTATGATCATGATGGGCCAGAGGGTCTCTTTCTGTGCTGTAAAGCTCTATTACCCCATGACTCTATACCAAATATTCATGCACCTCATGCTGGAGCACCAGCATCTGCCATCTTATGGACAATTCCAGAGGCTCATCATCTCATTCAGAATCTAACGGGGAGATGATGTTTAGTGTTGGACTTCCCAAGCCTTTGCCAAGCAGCTGAATTCTTCACTCGTGAACTGATGGTCATTGTCATTCATTACAACGTCTGGAATTCCGTAATAACTGAAGTGTGCTTTCAAGCATTCTACTATCTCCTCTATCATCCTTGGAGTCAGCTGGTCTACCTCCCAGTAGTTGGAGTAGTAGTCGACAGTGGCAAGGTAATCAGCTCCTGCTATAGTGAAGAGATCTACTCCCAGCTTCATCCATGGTCTGTCTGGGATGTCATGTGTCATCAATGGTTCGCTAGCTTGTTTAGCTTGGTGCTCATTACAAGCACTGCACTGGCCAATGTGGTCTTTAATTTTATTGCTCATGTTTGGCCAGTAGAGTCTTGCTTTCCTCAGGCTTGATTCAGTTCCTTGATGGCTTGCATGGATGCACTTTAGCATCTCGCCTCTCATTCCCTTCAGGATGATGACTCTACTTCCTTTGTACAAGATGCCATCTTGCGCTGTCAATTCATCTCAGTATGCCCAATATGGTCTTGTGACCACAGGTGAGTCCTTGATGCTCTCAGATTACCCTTTCATCACTACTTCTTGTAGCACTGGGAGAGTTGCATCTTGTTGAGTAGTTAACTTGATTTGAGCAAGGTGCTTATCTGTCAGATTCAATGTCTCTGCTAGGTTGATACTTGCAGAGCATGTCGAGCTTCTGCTTCACATTGAATCTGGAAGATTTCACACTCTGTTATAGCATCCTCAACTTTCTTCATGTGGAGTGCTGTTCTCAACAGCATGCCTGCTATGTACACCTGTTACCCTTGCTTGTGTGTCAGGTTCAGATGATATGTCTGTAAATGAAGCAAGATTCTTTGCAGATGCTTTGGAGCAGTTTGAGAAAAATGCTTTGAAGTGGCTTGTGGTTGGACTCCACTGTTACTTTGTCTTTCCTAAGCAGGTATTGATGGGAAGCAAAAACTCTTTCTCGATCTGAGCGCAGTGTCATTCAGTTTGCGTTAATGCCCCGAATGCAAATGCAACTGGTTATCCTTGCTGCATTAGGATTGCTCTAAGACCTCTCTTGCTGACGTCACACTGCTGTTGAGAGCAGCACTCCACATGAAGAAAGTTGAGGATACTATAACAGAGTGTGAAATCTTCCAGATTCAATGTGAAGCAGAAGCTCGACAGGCTCTGCAAGTATCAACCCAGCAGAGACATTGACTCTGACAGATAAGCACCTTGCTCAAATCAAGTTAATTACACAAGATGCAATCCTACCAGTGCTGCAAGAAGTTGTGATGAAAGGTTGACCTGAGCGCATCAAGGTCACACCCATGGTCGCAACAGCATATTGGCATACTGAGATGAATTGAGATCCCAAGAAGGCATCTTGTACAAAGGATGTAGTGTCATCATTGATGATATAGTACTTCAGCATTGGAGTTGTCGTCACTACCTGTTTCATTTTAGTGAATGCTGCATTTGTTCTGTGCCCCAACACCACTGTATATCCTTGGCATTGAGACTGCATAATGGTTCACACTCGAGTGACAAATTAGGCAAAAATTTTGCTAAATAGTTCATAAATAGAATAAATCATTTCACGCCTGTTGGTCACTGCTACAGCTCTCACCTTGTTAGGATCTAGGCGAAGACATTTTGCTGTCAGTACATGACTTCAGGCATCTTCAATTGCAATTATTTTCTTGTTCAGTTTCAGGTTCATCTGGCGAGCTCCCTCTAGTATTCATATTAAATTCTGATCATGGTCAGCAATGGCTTCCTCTATTGTGCCTCCACATCCATACAGTAGTAGATTTTCCATTATAGCTTCTGCTCTAGGAAGATCACTGACTATCTCATGCTGTCTACTCTTGATATCTTTCTGAAGCCAATGCCAGACAGCATGTGTGGCCATCTGTATCTCCCAAGCGGCACCCAGAAAATAATTGGAAAGTTGTTGCTTTCATCCAGCTTCACTTGCCAGTAACCATCCTTCGCATCCAGGGTAGGAAGGATCTTTGTCTTGGCAAGTTGCAGCAAAATCTCTTCAATGGTTGGCATGTGGTAGTGAGATCTCTTCAGCGCTTTATTTAGATCCTTTGGGTCTAAGCATACTCGTAGCTTTCCAGGTTGTTTCACTGCTACCATGCCGCTAATCCAGTCTGTAGGAATTGTCTCTTTCTTGATTACACCCTTCTTTTCCACCTCTTAAATCTTGTTTTAATGCTTGACTTGAGGGCAGCTGGAACTCTTCTCAGCAGATGCTGAATTCGTCTTACGCTCTCATCAACTTAGAGATGATATTCTCTAGGTAGATATCCAAACTCTGTAAACACCTCTTTGTATTCCCCTAGAATCTATTCATCAGTTAATGGTTTAGTGTGCTGCGACACATTGTGAATCTCTGTTGGCACGTTTAGGGTTGCCAGTCCAAGCTTTAAACTTGCTGAGACGAGTACCTTTTGCATACCATCTATGATCTGGAACTCCAGATCTACATTCTTGCTATATTATTGGGCTCTCAGACTAATTTTCCCTGTCAGTATGAGTATGGTGCCATCAAATAACCTCAACCTTACTTTCAAGGGCTTCATTTTTGGATCACCATGTTCCGTCACTTCACACAGGTCTGTGAAGGTCATGGTGTTGCATCACACACCAGTCATCATTCTAACAGTCACAAACCATTTATCACCTGTAGACTTGATGGAACCAGCCTGTTGTATGGTGTATAGTGCTTCATCAAACTCTTCTGCTGATAGCCCTCTATGGGGGCCATCTGTCTAGGCTTGTTTTGTCAAACACTTGAGTGCGAAATGATTCTGCTTCTTGCAGTTAAAACATTGCTTTCCCCACAATGGACAATCCTTCTTTTACTTTGACTGCTGTCCTCCACAGTATTTATATCCTGCCCTTTGCCCACAATTGCTCTGCTCTTTCGGCCTGGAATGTGTCTCAGCATTAATGTATATCCTGGTCTGTTCTGCCATACATGCAATCTGGCTGGCATTTTACAACCTCTGCGTTTTTGCACATGCCTATAGATTTCTTGAGAGTAAGTTTCTCCTCTCTCAGTAGCCTTGCTCCCACTGTCAGATCTCTTATACCTAAGACAATTCAAACTTTAATGAGATCATCTTTTAGTTGCCTGAATTCACATGTTTCTGCGAGCTGTGTTACTGCAGTCACATACTGACCGGTGGACTTTTTTTCACCTTGAGCACTAATGCTGAAAACATACCGTTCAAAAGTTACGTTTATTATTTTTAATAATTTATGGAATGTAGATGTCGCTGGCTAGGCCAACATTCATTGCCCATCCCTTGAGAATGGAGCTACCTTCTTGAACCATTGCAGTCCCTATGCTGTAGGTACACCCACACTGCAGTTAAGGAGGAAGTTCCAGCATTTTGACCCAGCGCCAGTAAAGGAAAAATGATACATTTCCATTTCAGGATGGTGAGTGGCTTGGTGGGTAACTTTTAGGTGGTGGTGCTCTCATGTATTTTCTGCCCTTGTCCTTCTAGATGAAAGCAGTCATGAATTTGGAAGGTGTTACCTAAGGAAGCTTGGAAGTTGTTGCAGTGAATCTTGTAGATGGTACACACTACTGCCACAGTTCATTGTTGGGGGAGAGAGGGAATGCTTGTAGAAGGGGTGCCAATCAAGCAGACTGCTTTGTCCTGGATGGTGTCAAGCTACTTGGATGTTGTTGGAGCTGCGCTCTCCAGGCAAGTGGAGAGTATTCCATCACACTCCTGATTTGTGCCTTGTAGATGGTGGGCAGGCTTTGAGGAGTCAGGAGGTGAGTTACTTGGCACAGGACTCCTAACATCTGACCTGCCCTTGCAGCCACAGTATTTATATGGCTAGCGTGGTTCAGTTTCTAGTCAATGGTAAGCCCCAGAATGTTGATAGTGGGAGATTCAGCATTGGTAATGCATTAGATATCAAGTAGTGATTGTTAGATTCCCTCTTGTTGGATATGGTTATTGCCTGGCACTTGTGAGTTGTAAATATCACTTGCCACTTGTCAGCCCAAGCCTGTATATTATCCAGGTCTTGCAGCATTTGGACTTCGACTGCTTTAGTATCTGAGGAGTCGCAAATGGTGCTGAACATTGTGCAGTCATCAGCAAACATCCCCACTTCTAACCTTATGATGGAAGGAAGGTCATTGATGAAGCAGCTAAAGATGATTGTGCCGAGGACACAACTCTGAAGAACTCCTGCAGTGATGTCCTGGAACTGAGATGACTGACCTCCAACAACCACAACCATCTTCCTTTGTGCTAGGTATGACTACAAATAGTGGAGAGTTTTCCCCCTGATTCCCATTGACTCCAGTTTTGCAAGCCTCCTTGATGCTACATTCGATCAAACGTTGCCTTGATGTCAAAGGCAGTTACTCTTACCTCACCCCTGGAGTTTCATCTCTTTTGTCCATGTTTCAACCAAGGCTGTATTGAGGTCAGAAGTTGAGGGACCCTGGCAGGACCCAAACTGAGCATCAGTGAGCAGGCTGTTACTAAGAAAGTGCAGCTTGATAGCACTGCTGATGGCCACTTCCATCACTTTACTAATGATCAACAGTAGACTGAAGGGGCGGTAAATAACTGGGTTGGATTTGTACAGGACAGGACCAAACCAACCCGGCCAATTACTGCCCTATCCGTTTACTCTCGAACTTGGTGTTCAAAGAATACCTTCAAAGCTTCCAAATTGTTGCAGTCTCTTTCTGATCTTCAGATAGATTTTGGGTGCAATACAATTTGTAGCAGTTTCTCCCCAGCAGTGTTAAAGTGTTGCTACTCTTATCAGCTCCAGCTTGTTAAGTAAATCTGTTGCAATCTCATAGTTTTGCCATTGCAAGTGGAAAAATTACTAGTTCTGCCACAAAGCTCCTTTCATGTCAACAGGAGACAGGAGAGGAACATTTACAGCCTGTTTTGTGTCATCCAGTATTTTACTTGCAGCCTTCAGCTTGTGTTAGCTTTTCCTTGTCTGTGTTTTTTTTTTCAGCAGCTCTTAGCAGGTTGGAACATTTCTGTGTTCCTCTTTTAGTGGCTGTGGATTCTCTTCCAACTTTTCAGAATGCAATCTTAGCTCCACTCCTGTCACCATGTTATAAGCTCAAAGACTACAGTCTTTCCAGTATAATGTCTTTATTGAACTGAATGTAAGATGGCTGCCTAGAGGGAGTTCCTCATGGCAGAGGTCACATGAACATGGCAAGCCAGATAGGACATGCGGTAATGATTGCATTTCAAAACGCAAACAGCCTGCTCCATCACACTCTGCAGCAGCTGAACGTGCGACTATGAAATGCCCTCACCAGATTATGCCTGTCCTTGTCCTGATGCACTAATCCTTCCTAAGGTGCCAGTATCTGATCTGGTGCATGGTGCAGAGAGAGGATATAACAGTGCTGCCTCTGAGGCTGCTTCTTCATCCTTGGAGGAATTGTCAGGCCAGCATTGATATTGTGGTCCACAGAAGAGACTTCACCTGCACAGGAAAAACAGTAAAAAGGGAATTAGTTGGCACTGGAAACCTTTCAATGGCTGTGGAAGGTCACAATGCTCAGCACCATTACAATCATGTGCAATGTGAGATATGACCCATAGCAATCATTATAGTACACTTGCAGCAACATCGCAAGCTTTCCACTAGGAAGCTTCACTGGCTTTGAGCACCAAGAAGACAATTTTTACATTCATTGAATCACACTAAGCACCATTGCCCCTCCCACCTGCCCTCTCCCCCGGTGTTGTGGTTTCAGCCACTTTCTATCTCATCAGACCCACGCTTTCCTCCAATCTTGCCTGTGCCCATGACCTTGAGGAATCAGCTGAGGAGAGCAGGAGAATCTCCTCCTCATACATCATCAGGATGGCCAGCTTAGGGACACCACTTCCAGTCCTGCTTCTGCCTGGCATTGTGAGTATGCTTCTCCTGAAAGTAGATGTAACATTGCAATGACTAACACTGTTAGGTTAATTGATGTCATCCTGCCTCCAGGAGAAATGCATGATCAGCACAATGCTTGGTAGCCAGGACAATGTGCACCTTCCTCATGTGCACAGGCTCCCCCCATTCCCACTGAGCCAAAACAACAAGTCCGCAGAGGCATCGGCGCTAAGACTAATGCCAGTGTTGCACATTGCTGCCTTGGACTTCTGAACACCTCATGAGCCTATAGCATTCTCAAGCCTACCCTGTAGCTTCCTGACATAAGAATACACATAATGAGGACTTATTCACCTTGGGCTACCTCAAGAGGTCATTGAGTCTCTTCTGGTGTTGCGTCCAAGTGTGGGGCACTCTCCCTATGCTGCTGACCTCCATTGTAGCTTCCTCCCAGGCTGCACGTCTGACTGAGGGAGCACTCCTCTTCCTTCCAGCTGCTCATGCCTGATGGACACAACCTGGAGGAGGGCACGGAAAGATTCTTCATCAGGCCTCGGGTTTGCTTTTGCCCTTCTTCCCTGCAATTTCCCTTGCTCCCTTGCCTTGGCCATCTGTGGAGGAAAACATGCTATAACTATGTGAAGTTCATGAAAACACATTCATGTTCAAATTGAATGCCATCTGTGGTCAGTGGCAAGAAACAACCCAGACCAAGGACATTTCAGAGAAATATAAAAGCATTCACACTTAACCCACACCAAGCCTGATACTATATCCTCAATGTTAAATCACTAGATCTATGTCAAAGGCATACATTTGCTGGGTTACCTGACACTACCTATGTCTGGTGGCCCTTTAAATGAGTGGCTGTGACCTCCTTCCAGGAGGTGATGGCATAGTGGTATTGTCATTGGACTAGTAATTCAGAGACCCAGGGCAATGTTCTGGGGACCTGGGTTTGAATCCTACCACAGCAGATGGTGGAATTTGAATTCTGGAATTAAAAGTCTAGTGACCATGAAACCATTGTCAATTGTTCTAAAAACCTATCTGGTTCACTAATGCCCTTTAGGGAAGGAAATCTGCTGGCCTCCATGTAACTCCAGAACCACAGCAATGCTGAATGCCTTCTGAACAAGGGCAATTAATGCAAACCTAGCCAAAGATACACACATTCAGTGAATAAAACAAAGATGGTCAGTGACTTTGGATGCCAGACATCCTGCCCTCCAGCACGGATTGGGCAGGACTGTGCACTCACTGTGGGCCTCCCAAGCTGGAAACCTGCCCTCTGGCCCAAATTTGCATGACTGCTTTTTTTATACTACGTACCTTTATGGTGGGCATCGGAAAGCTGCCCACCCCCGAGTGTGAGTCTCACTCACCACGACTGCACGTCTTATTCAGCCCTGGCTTTCTGCGTATTCCCCAAGGCTGGAGAAGGAGAAACTTACCCCCTTGCGATTGTCATTTGTTTTCGGTTTTGACATGTGTTCAAACAGCTCACAGTCAATCAAGTGAACTACTTGAAGCCAAAATACTTTCCCAGATTGTCACATTCCTTGACAAAAGAAAAATGGGAAGTAAACAAAAAGCTTAACCGAGAAAAGGACAACGTAAGCACTGAAGCTCGAAAGAAAAAAAAAAATCTGTTGCCAAAAATTTTAAAGTCTAAATATACTAGCAGTGTGGGCAGCAGGGAAATTTATATTCCAACACTATGCATTATGACGAATATACTGCAATCTGCTTTACCTGCTGGCATTTCTGATCTGTGACAGACAACATTTGGTGAAGCTTGAAGTTTACAGCATTAAAATAGACTGAGGCATTGGTATTTACCTCTGAGATCCGGGATGCATCAGGTCAGGTACATCCAGAAACATTCTACAAACAGTTTCATCTGATTTCCAGTATTTTCAGTTTTTTTAATTAAATATTTGTTGCTTTGTTTGATAACCTCAAGGTAAAAGCTGCTATTTGAATCAATACTGGAGCTGTTTTGGAAAATGCCTTTTTGATTTTTAGCAGAGGCTTAGAAACAGGACACAGCAATTTGCTTAAGTTTAAAGGCAAACAGAAATGGCTTGCTTAATGATGCATACCTACATGTCCATCTGTCTATTGGTCTGTCTTTCTATCAACCTACTAACATGTCTGTCAATGTATCTACCTATGTATTCCTTAGAATAGACAAGTGGATACAGAGTTGACATTAAAACAATGCCTATCAAGACATTGCTGTGCCTTTGTTTACCTGACAATGGCATTCAGCACCATCAGTTAAGAATGTCTCTAGAAAATCCTCTCCAGACAAATTAATTAAAATGGTCAAACAATTCCATGATGCCGTTATGGGTCGAGTGATGGAGGATCGGGACTATTGCATCATCTTTCCAATTATGAATGGTGCTAAGCAAGGTTGTAACCTTATACAATTGCTCTTCAGCATAATGTTTGATAATATAGAAAGTGCTGGAAATACTCAACAGTCTGGCGGCATCTGTGGAGAGAGAAACAGAGTTTACATTTCAAGTCGAATATGACTTTTTTTAAAGTTCTCTTCCAGCATGTGAAATTTGGATAATACACGTATGACATGTTACCTAATCTGCCCAAGATGACTGATGAAAATTAGAAGGAAAGGCAAAGTTCTTATCAAAGTTATGTTGCCAAGCATGGATGATCTGATCATGAAGGCACAGCTACGATGATTAGGATCATGTAATACGAATACCTGATGAATGAATGGTGAAGATCTTTCTGGGCACTTTGATAGTTGGGGAAGAATTTTGTTGCAGACAGCGAAAGAAATATCGAGACTGCTTAAAAGTGACTCTGAAATAGCACAAAATAAATGTCCGTAAGTGAGAATAACTTGCTTAAGATAAAAAAACGTGGCAAAAGCCATCCATGAAGACATGTCCTAATTGTTAATTGTATATGTTAACGTTAAGTGTATACAGGTGGGGGGGGGGCACCCACTGTATAATTACTGGTGCACATATAAAGAGACACTCATGGGGGTGTGGGGTGCAGGCCAGGCAGATCAGAGGAGCTCCTTACATGCCTGCTCCTTGACTTGGCCAAATTGGTCATTAATAGGTCCAGACAGCAGGCGGTTGAGGAGGACCCCACTGTCTGCCTTCTTCTACGGCTATGTTTGCGGCCGGATGCCCCTGGAGAGGGAGCATGCGGTGTCCTTCCGTGACCGGTGGGCACCACAGGGGGCTGGTGTGCATTATCGACCCCAAAAATCACATTTTAATCTGATTTTTGTAAGTGTTCTTTGAGATTTTGTCCTTTTTGTTGCAGTATCCTTTAAAGGGGCTGCCCCTTTAATTTGTTAATTTGTCCCTGAGTTAATTTGTTAATATTTGCTAATATGTTCTATTTGTTCACTGGTTCTATTGGCTATACTTCAAAAGAGTATAAAGAGACACTCGGGCCACAGACATTCGGTGCAGGCAGATCAGAGGAGCTCCTTGTTAGCCTGCTCCTGGGCCTGTAAAAGATGGCTGTAAACAGGTCCTGCCAGCTGGGGGAGGGCAGTGGTGGGGTGGGGTTCAGGGGGTCATCCGGCCTTACTGTCTGCCCCTCTTCCATGACTATGTTCGTGCGTGGCTATCCTTGGACATGGAGCATGCAGTGTCCACTGGTAGGCTTGAGGCCTTCCGGGGACAGTGCACACTGCAAGGGCTAAGGGGGTGCTGCATCAGCTCCCAAAACCACATTTTGATTTGATTATGATAAGCTTCCTTTAAAATTTTGCCTTTTGTCACAGTGTCCCTTTAAGGGGCTATCACTTTAATTTAATATGTGAATTTGTTAATTTGCACACCTTTCTGTTAAGTATAAAAGAGTATAAATGATGGGGCTGGGGGGTGCAGGCAGATTGAAGGAGCTCCTTGTTAGCCTGTTCCTGGGCCTGGCCATAAACTGCGGGCAGGTGAGGGGATCATTCAGTCTGGCCTCTCTTCCGCAGCTATGTTCATGCCCAGGTGCCCCTGGAATGTGAGCACACGATGTCCACTGGTACTCTTGACGCCTTCCAAGTGGGTACTGTAGGGGCTGGGGTAAATAATTTTCTCCCAATGTGCGATTTCAATTTTATAGATTTCTATTAATGTTTCTGTTTTTAGTTGCAATAACGGAGGAACCCTCCCTTTCTCCATCGGGGATTTGGCATAGCAGGCATTGAATGGGGCAGTCCAATGCAACCTTGGGTTACGTCAGTTCACAGACTCCCTGGTCCTCTGTAATTTCTACAACCCTGAGGAGTCCGTGTTCCATGTTTATATCTAGTGCAAGAGATTGCAGCCCCTTTTCCATTATTTGAGGGAGCTGCTCCCCAAGTTTAAATTGAAATTCAGCCCCGCGCTCCTGATCGTTGGCCTGCTGGTGCGGAGGGTTCGTGGGCAGATCATAGGACCTCCTCACTGGCCTGCTCCTGGGCCTGGCCAAGATAGCCATAAGCAGGTCTGGGTAGTGGGCAGTTGAGGGGACCATTCATCCAGAATTCTTTCTTTCCTGTGGTTATGCCCACACCCGGGTGTCCCTGGAGAGGAAGAATGCGGTGTCGAGCAGTGCATTTGAGGCCCTCTGTGACAGTGAATACCGGGGTTGGGGCAGGGGGTCAGTGCTGGAGTGCGTCATCATCTCACTGGTGTTCTTTTAATTTGGCAAGTTTTGTTTAAAATTTTGGGGTTTTTTTGTTAAAGGGATTGTTCATTTGTTTACTTGTTCATTTGTTTGGTTTCTCAAAAAAGATTATAAAGAGACACTTATTGACACTGGTGGTGTGTTGTATAGGTAGGAGCTATGCATTTGTTATACCTCACTTTGTGAATAAATCTAAAACTGAGTAAAAATTGACTTCTGGTCTCCTCCTTCACCAACTGCTGTGAGGAGTCTAACAAAACTATGGGCTGGATTTCACAGGGCACTAAGGTTCCCCATCCCCGCCTCCCTACATTCTCCCGGCTAAAAAGTGGGGACGGGAAACCTGGGCACAATCATGAAGGCTGCCCCGCTTTAGAGAGCTGCCAGGCAATCGAGTGGCCAATATCTCTGTAGTCCCAGTGGCGCCAGCTGTGAGTAATGGCCACAGCTTGGACTACAGGCAGTCCCACTGCACTTCAGAGCCCAGGTAGGTCTGGGGTCAGGGGTCTCAGTGAGAAAGGTGAGGGGAGATGTTACTGTGTTCAAAGTCCAGGGAGAGGGTTAGGGTTAGGTTTAGAGTTAGGGTGATGCCTCGGAGGAAGGAGTGCCTATGATGGGCCCAGAGAATCTGCAATGAAGTCCCTCCCTTGCCCAAACCTAGCCCACGCAGCTAAAGCTGCCGGCTTCCCACATGCTGTGGGCAATGTAAAGTACCAGCAGCGGCAGAATGATGCCCTTAAGTGGCCATTAACTGGCCCAATTCCTGCCCCCATCCCACCCCACCCCGACCCACCAACACCCCCACCCCATAAAAATATCAGACAGGTCGGAGCCAGCCAATGAGCAGCTAGACAGCAGGAAGGCCACCTGCTGGGTTTTACACGTCCTTCCACCTTCAAACCTGCCAGTGGGGGAGTGTAAAATCCAGCCTAATGTGTCCCCTTGCATTGATAACAGTGAGAGTAAATATCAGCTGGGGAAACCTTACCTGAGAAATCAAGATCCTCACCCTGGTGTGTCAGGCAGCCATTGTTGAATCTGCAGGTTCTCATTAACAGCAAGAATTGATTCCTTCAGTCTCCAAGAAAACGAGATAATAGTTTGGTTGTCTTCTTTGATTTGAAGGACATATAAAGGAATGATCAAGAGCAAAAGACTCTCCTCAAACAATTTCCCAAACTATTGTGATTTATCCATTGGCATAATTTTTTTCTCTCTGGATAATGAAGAAACAAATAAAATAAGATAATGAATATACATATGGAACATTTAATCACACCAAGAAATGTTTAGGGAGAGGGAAAAACCTGTTTGAAAAGTAAGTAAAGGGTTGTTCATTCACATGTAAAGCAATGCCACCCTGATGAGCTAAGCCTGCTAAGGGTCATACATTGTGATCTGATTGTTTCCTAGTAATTAACTGTTAGCTGTCATTCCTCTCTTCCTGTTGTGATTATGGCACAATCCTTTATCCTTCAATGTGAAACTCATCACACATCAACAGCACAGAGTGCACCACCTGCATGCATAAAATCATCCTCATTATAGAGTGTAGGACAAAATTTACTGTTGGTGGTATTAGCAGACAAAAGTTTAGTGCATTCATACCAGAAATCTTTGCATTGCATTTTAATGCAGGCATTAATATATTTTTAGCAGTAGGTTAATGCCTCTGCTAAAATAGGAGACAAGGGAATGTAATATTTTTGATGTTAATTAATTGTCTGGAATTATTCCACAGTAATGTCTAAGCTTGGTTTCATTTACTGCAAGTAATGTGACTTGGGCTGGCTTTCTGTGCTTTATTATCATTTCATATTTTCACATAATTCCTTTGGAGAATAGCGTAGGCATATTAACTGTCTGACAACCCATGATGTTAATGTCCCTTCCATGGCCACAACCACATTTTCATAATTGCTAAAGGAGTATTTAGTTCTTTACTGGAGGTGGGGGATGTGATCTCTGGTCTCCCATGACGTAAACAATTAGTTTAGGGGCACGGGGAGGGGGGTGATTGTGGTGGGCACCCATATAAAACAAGCAGTAGGAGTAGGCCATTCAGCCCCTCGAGCCTGCTCCACCATTCAATAAGATCATGGCTGGTCTGATAGTAACCTCAAATCTGCATCCTGCCTGCCCCGATAAGCTAGCAATCCCTTGCTTACTAAGAATCTATCCACCTCTGCCTTAAAAATATTCAAAGGGCAGAATTTTCCATGCCCGCTGGCGCTGGGCGTGATAGGTGGCGAGCGTGGACAATATGGCGCGATCGGTTTCACGACGGTGGGAAGGCAGGTCGCGATTGTCCGCTCAGCCTGCCAACAGCGGATCGCGTTTCCCAACAATGCTCGTCCGGGAACTCATTGTAATACATCAGCGTATCATTAAAATGCCATCCGCCCAGGCTCTTGGACCCCCACCGGATTGTCCGTCCACGTTGGCGAGAAAGCATGTCGATGTGTTTCACAACAGCACGCAGGCGACGTGCACTTTGTGGAAACTGGAGGTGAGTGGACAGTATCGTTTTGCAGAGCTCGCCAGGGTCACCTGTTGCTTTGCAGGCTTCAGGGGCACCAGGGTGAAGTGTAGCCCTGCCACGGAGGCGACTGTTGTTGGGGGGTGGGGGTCCAGGGGCAACTACTGCCCAGCCTCGGTGGCGACTGTTGTTGGGCAGGGGGCAACTACTGCCCTGGCATTGGACCCCGCACCCAAGAAATCAAGGTGGGGAGCGGGGTAGGCAAGGGAATTGGCCACGCAGTAGGGACACCTTCATAAACTGCCCATTCCTCTGTAACTGAGACAAGAGATTCCACTCACTGAATGTACAGCTGGTATGCAACCACCAGAAACACATCCCGCAGGTGTGCGCACAGTTTCCAGGGAGTGTGCACGACGCCTATATCCTCAGTTGGTCACAGATCCCTGGTGTCTTCCAGGGTCCACAGAAGCTGCAGGGTTGGCTCCTCGGGGACAAGGGCTACCTCCAGAGGCTGTGGCTGTTGACACCTGTGCAGCGGCTTCAGACTGCAGCAGAGCGACGGTATAGTGAGGTTCATGCAGCAGCTCACATCTTGGTGGAGCAGACCATCGGGATGCTGAAGATGAGGTTCCGGTGCCTGGACTGGTCTGGTGGAGCCCTGCAATACAATCTGCAGATGGTGTCCCGCATCATCATCATCTGCTGTGCCCTTTACAACCTGGCGCTCCAATGGGGTGTCAAGCTGGCTGAGGAGGAGATGGAGGAGCTGCACATTTCCTCTGATGAGGAGGATGCCAACAGGGATGAGGCTGAGGAGATCCTCGAAGATGACGATGATGGGGGTGAGGCCCTCGCACTGGCTAGATAAGGCAGGCATGCATAGGAGGCTCTCATAGCTGTTAGATTTGATGGAGGATGATGACAACATGCAGGTGACCTCATAGATCCTCACATAGCATCTGTGAACATTTAACTCCAGTCTGGCTTATGGCTGTGTGAATACCATTTGTGATAATGCTCCTGTCAAGGAGGTGCACTGGAGGCCCTAACAGTCGCTTGATTTCAGGAGAATAATGACGACATGTAGTGAGGACCCCCCATAAATCTTCAGATAGCCTCTGAGAATGTCTGACTCCTGTCTGGCCGAGGGCGGCTCGCATGTGCTCCGTGCGGGTCATATCACAGAGGCGCAGCCATGAAACTTTAGAAGTTCAGATGCTTTGTCTGTCTTCAGCACCTGAGCCCTTCAGAAGCTGGAGCACTGCATCACTAGTCACAGGTGCTGAACAAATGGGGGACAGCCACTCCTTAAAGGTGCTGAGTACACACAGAGAGAATGAGAGAACTTTATGGCTCCTGCCCACATTGTGGCAGCAATGACAAGCACCATCGGGATGCAGACATCAGTCACGTTTCCAGGGGCTGTGAGGTCGGACCATCACTTTGGTCTGAAGGCTGCACAGGGCACAGGGAAGAGGCCCTGGACTGAGACACCTGCCTATATCTTGTGCAGAAAGTGAGTGACAAGAACACAGCTCATCAGAACAAGGAGCCAAAGGCAGGGAGCCATTCTTGGGAGTTTATTGACAACAATGAATGGTATGTACAAGTGACGAACACCCATGCCCAGGTTGTGCAACTAATTCTCCTTACCTTTACTAACACTGCCGTTACGTCTTGTTGCTCCTTGGACATCCACAGTGGGGGTGGAGGCAGCCTGCTGACTGCATCGCTCTGTCTGTGATGACTTTGGTGAGCATACTCTGGATGGCCGAGACTTGGAGGGTCCCGGGCAGCTCTCGGACTCCTGCTGTGTGGCAGAGGCACCCTCCTCAGCCTGTTGAGCTGGAACTGCTGAGGTCACAGGAAGAGGGGAGTCGGATTGGCCGGACACTCTTGGAGTCACCTGGATGGATGGCCCTGGAGTGTGCAGCTACTGATCCTCCATCCTATGGGTGCCCGGGGGCCCCAGGCTGACTCCTTGAGGAGCAGCGGCAGCTGGAGTGAGATCGAGCTGCCCGGCACCCCTCTCATGCACACACTGTTGGAGGCCAACTATGACATTAGCGAGCGTGGAGTTGAGCCCGCACAGCAGTGCAGGAGCAAAGTCCTGGCCCAAAGTCTCCACGGCGGCCGCCACTGTACAAGTATTGACCTTGCTGCATTGGTATGCTGGCGCTATCACCTCAGCCTGAAGGCAGATGGACTCCTTCATCATACCTTGTAATCTGAGGAGTGTTGCAGACATCCCTTCTTGAGCTTGCCTTTGCAGCTCTTGCAACTGTGACATGATCGAGTCCAGAGGCTCATCATGTGACTCAGACTCAGCAACATTCTGGCCCCCAGCAGTCCTCTGAGTGCTGGACACCTGGGAAATCCCTGCTGCTGCATGCTGTGGATCAGACAGTGTGATGTGCTCACCAGATAGTGATCCCAGGGCTACTCTAAAGCTAGGTCCCACCAAGGTGTGTGTCTCTGCGCTGGTGGAGGGTGTGGGCGAGCGTTGTGGCAGGACTTCAGGGAGGGTGCCTCCAGATTCCTCTCCAGAGGTTTCTGCGGGGCTTGTTTGGAGGCCCTGGGTCATGAACCCTGTTGGCTGTTTGACATATGTGCCAGTGAAAGCAAGGAGAGATAATTAGTGCATGGCAGTGCCCTGTGAAACAGGACATATCAATCACAGCATGGTTGTCTGGTGGATGTTGCACTGCTGGATCCTCTCTTGGTAGAGCACCGCTGACTTCACCGTCAGCACAGGACTGGTCCAGATCGTGGCCGGCCAGCTGGATGGCTCTCTGTTTTCAAAGTCTGTGGGGACCTTGATTTTGAGCATTCTGCCACCGGTCTGTGACCTCTCTCTCTTGTTGTGTGTCAGCTTGTCCTGCATGGATAGAGATGCAGAAAGAGGAAGCAAGATGCCTGCCAGGCCAGATGATAAGTATGCTTGGCCTGTGTGGGTGGTGAGTGGTCCCATGCACAAGATGAAGACAATGACGGTGTGTGTGAGAGAGTGAATGGTGATGTCCCTTGAACTGGCAGTGAGTGAGGGCCCTGTGGATGTGTGATGGGTTTGTGAGCGTGTGAGTTGAGAGTGATGAGAAGAGTGACTTACCCTGACGGAACAGAGGAGCTCATTCATCCTCTTACAGCACTGGGTGGCTGCCCTCTACTGAAGGGCATTGCCACTGACCACCGCTGCCACCACCTCCCAAGCTGGTTTGGTCACGTTGCTGCCCATCCTGCGGCCAGAGTGGGGGCACAGGACAGCCCACTGGGCCTCCACAGCATCCAGCAGTCGCTCGTGGGACCCATCATTGAAGCAGGGGTCGGTGGTCTTTTTCCCTTTGCTGGCCATGCCTTCTGTGCAGCCGCGGTGAGCTGGAAGCAATGGGCGCTGTGCTTGCGGCTGGACTTTAAACATGGTGCCCAGCTTGATGCAGCAGCGGAGTGATGGCCGTTGGGCGAATGAGAGCCCGCCTGCCATGGAAACAGCTTGTTTCCCGGGAGTCCATAAATAATGAGGCGGGTTTGGGACGATGTGGCATGAAAACCCACGATCGCGCCCAACGGGTAAAACATCGTTTTACCCGCCCACGACTGTACTTAGTGCAAATCTTGGAAAATTACGCCCTCAGACTCTGATTCCACCACCTTTTGAGGAAGATAGTTCCAAAACCCACAACCCTCCAAGAGAAACAATTTCACCTCATCTCCATTTTAAATGGGTGACCCCTTATTTTTAAACAGTGACCCCGGTTCTAGATTCTCCCACAAAATGAAACATCCTCTCTGCATCCACCCTCTCGAGGCGCCTCAGGATCTTATGTGTTTCAATCAAGTCACCTCTTACTCTTCTAAACTCCAGCAGATACAAGCCTAGCCTGTCTAACCTTTCCTCATAAGACAACCTGCCCATTTCAGGTATTAATCTAATAAACTTTCTCTGAACTACTTCCAATGAATTTACATTCTTCCTTAAATAAGGTGACCAATAGTGTACACAGTACTCCAGATGTGGTCTCACTAGTGCTCTGTATAATTGAAGCATAACCTCCCTCCTTTAGAATTCAATTCCCCTTGCAATAAATGATAACATCCTATTAGTTTCCCTAATTACTTGCTGTACCCACACTATAGCCTTTTGTGATTCATGCACTAAATCACCCATATCCCTGTGCGCCTCAGAGCTCTGCAATCTCCCACCATTTAGATAATATGCTTCTCTTTAATTCTTCCTGTTAAAATGGACAATTTCACATTTTCCCACATTATACTCTATTTGCCAGATATTATTCACTCACTTAACCTATCTATGTCCCTATATAGCCTCCATATGTCCTCTTCACAATTTAGTTTCCTACCTATCTTCGTGTCATTGGCAAATTTGGCAACCATCCCATCCATTCCTTCATTCAAGTCATTTACATCAGTTGTAAACAGTTGAAGTCCCAACACTGATCCCTGTGGTACACCACTTGTTTCTTCTTTCCAACTTGAACAAGACTCATTTATACCTACTCTTTGCTTCTTGTTAGCCAGCTAATCCTCTATCCAGGCCAATATGTTACTCCTTACATCATGAACTTTTATCTTCCGCAATTACTTTGATGTGGCACCTTATCAAATGCCTTCTCGAAATGTAAGTACAGTACATCCACCAGTTCCCCTTTATCCACAGCACATGTTACTTCTTTAAATAATTCCAATAAGTTGGTTAAACATGATTTTCCTTTCACAAAACCATGTTGACTCTGCCTGATTACGTTGAACTTATCCAAGTGCGACTGCCATAAGTTCTTATAGCTTCTAACATTTTCCCTATGACCAGATGTTAAGCTAACTGGCCTGTAGTTTCCCGCTTTCTGTCTCCCTTCCTTTTTAAATAGTAGAGTCATATTTGCTATCTTCCAATCTAATTGGAACTTTCCCTGAATCTAGGGAGTTTTGGAAAATTAAAATCAATGCATCAACTATCTCAGTAGCCACTTCCTTTAAGATCCTAGGATGAGCTCATCAGGACCCGGGCTCTTGTCAGCCCACAGCTCCAACAATTTATTCAGCACCATTTCCCTGGAGATGGAATTTTCTTGAGTTCCTCCCTCCCTTCCATTTCCTGATTTAAAACTGCTTTTGGGATGTCATTTGTATCCTCCATAGTGAAGACTGATGCAAAATACCTGTTCAATTTGTCTGTCATCTCCTTGTTTTCCATTTTTTACAGAACCAGCCCTCACTTTGTTAACTTGTTTCTTTTAAAAATATTTTTAGCAAACCTTACCATCCATTTTTATATTTCTGGCTAGTCTTCTCGTGTATTCTAATTTTTCCCTCCTTATTAACCTTTTAGTCATCCTTTGCTGTTCCTTATATTCTGACCAATCTTCCGACCTTCCACCTGCCTTTGCACAATTGTATGCTTTTTCTTTAAGTTTGACACTATCTTTAATATTTCTAGTTACCCATGGATGGTGTGTCCATCTCTTGGGCTCTTTCTTATTTGTTGTAATGTATCAATTATGTGTATTCAGAAATATTCCCATAAATGTTTGCCACTGCATCTCTATTGACCTATCCATTAACCCAATTTGCCAATTCACTTTAGCCAGCTCTGCTTTCATGCCCTCATAATTGCCTTTATTTAAGTTTAAAAACATGGTCTCAGATCCACTCCTCTCTCCCTCAAACTGAATGTAAAATTCAATTATATTATGGTTGCTGGTGTCTAGGGTGCCTTCACTATGAGATCCCATCTCATTGCACAGTACCAAGTCTAGCATAGCCTGCTCTCTGGTTGGCTCCAAAACATGTAGTTCTACGAAACTATTCTGAAAACATTCTAAGAACTCCTCAGCTAGGGTACTTTTGCGCATCCGACTTTTCCAGTATATAAGTAGATTAAAATCTCCCATGATTAACGCCATGCCTTTATGACAAATTCTCATTATTTCTTCCTTTACGCTCCACCCTACTAGGTGGTTACTATTAGGGGGCCTGTACACAACTCCCACAAGTGATTTCTTGCCTTTACTATTCCTCATCTCTACCCAAAAAGTTTCCACATCCAGGTTTCCTGAAGTTAGGTCATCCCTCTCTATTGTGCTAATACTATAATAACTAACAGAGCCACCCCTTCACCTTTTCCGAGCTTCCTGTCCTTTCTAAATGTCCTGTACCCTTCGATATTCCGGTCCCAATCCATGTCACCCTGCAGCCATGTCTCTGTGATGGCTATCAAATCGTACTTATTTATTTCTATGTGCGCCCTCAGTTCATCTGTTTTGTTTCAAATGCTTTGTGCATTCAGATACAGAGCCTTTAGTTTTATCCTTTTATTCTTTTTTATAACCTCTAGTCTCATCTGTTAATTTACTGTTAGGTTTGTACTCTCTATCTCTTACTGTCACAGTCCGTTTTTCATTCCCTGTAATGACACCATTCTCTTTTGCCTTGTCTCTACTCTTTGATTTAGCACATCGTCCCAAATTTGATCCCTTACCTCCTAGACTTAGTTTAAAACTCTCTCTACTTCTCTAGTTATGCAGCTCGCAAGAACACCAGTCCTAGCATGTTTCAGGTGTAGACCATCCCAATGGTAAAGATCCTACTTTTCCCAGTACTGGTGCCAGTGCCCCATGAACCAGAGCCCACTTTTCCCACACCAGTCTTTGAACCATGCATTCCTCTCCCTAATCTGATTTGTCCTATGCTAATTTGCACGTGACTCAGGTAATAATTCTGAGATTATGACCTTTGAGGTCCTGCTTCTTAATTGGGTGCCAAGCTCCTCATACTGACTATGCAGAACCTCCTTCTTTGTCCAGACTACGCCGTTGGCACCGGTATGGACCACGATGACTGGGTCCTTCCCCTCCCCCTGCAAGCTCCTCTCCAGCCCCAAGCAGAAGTTCCGAACCCTGGCACCTGGCAAGCAACACAGCCTGGACTCACACTCTTTGCTGCAGAGAACACTGTCAATCCATCTGACTATACCGATCCCTACTACCACTACATTCCTTGTAACTGCCCCTACTTGAATGGCTCCCTGTACCATGGTACCATGGCCAGTTAGGTCATCCACCCTGCAGCACTCTCATCTAAACAAACTGAAAAAGCCTCAAACCTTTTGGACGATAGCAAAGGCCGAGGCTCCTGCACTCCTGCCCTCTGGTTCTCCTTACTAGCCTCACTTACAGTCACACCCTCCTATCCCTGACCACTGACCAAATCAGAAGGCCCTATCCTAAGTCGTGTGGCTGCCTCCTGGAATAAAGTGTCAAGGTAACTTTTTCCCTCCCTGATGTGCCGCAGTGTCTGCAGCTCAGCCTCCAGCTCAATAACTCTGAGCCAAAGTTCCTGTAGCCATAAACACTTATTTCAGGTTGGATCACACCAGCATCCAGGGGCTCCACATCCTGCAATGGCAGCACATCACCTGCCATTTCCAATATGTGTTAATTAATTAACAATTGCTAATTAATTTATCATTAATAAATCCTACACCGCCCGATAGGTTTTGGCACTACCAGTAAACATTACAATAATAATATAACTTACAGTTTCTAATAATACCAGTTACAGATTTAACTATTCCTTCTGCTGCACCAAAATGGAAATCAAATACTGGAGGCTGCAAAAGAGTAGAAGAAAAAGGCACCTCCTCCCCACCCTTCACTGAACCCCCCACTCAGCACACTTTACTTCTTGCAGAAAACCTTACCTAAAGCACCTCTTTTGCCCTATGTACAGAATTCTCATTTTCAACCAAATTCCCATTATACTCACTCAGTCTCTGTCTCACTTATGCCAAAGACTGCCTCACTGACTGTGCACCCTTACTGACTGTGTGCTTCAAAAAGCCCTTTTCTTATAAAGAGCTGTGATGAGTCACTCTCTAGCTTAGCTTCCTGCTATGTAATCAACATCTATTCAGGCAAGGGCTTTCAGGTAATTGACAAATAACTGCCACTATCACCCAACTGCCTGTTTACCTAAGATCTTATCCACTGGAAAGATGTATCCAGCTGGACATCAACTAAAATTTACTGCCACATGGGACCAGATTTCAACAGGCCGTGGCACTAAGGTAAATGATGAGAAAAGGGGTTTGACAAGGATCAAAGTCAGGAGATGAGGTAGGCAGAGGAAAGCCAGGAGTGGGAGCAGCCCAAGGTTTCCTTATGGAACCCGGAGAAGGACGCTGACTCCCCTGCCCCACAAAGAAGCTTAACAAAATGAAAAAATAAACTTATTTTTCCAGGCCTTTCCTGAACCCGGTTCAACTCCCAACAGGTTTGCTGTCATTTGGGACAGTGCCAATTCTCCTCAACTTAACATTGCAGTCAAGTCCTGATGAAATAATCAGAGGTTAATCTGCATATTTAAAGAAGGACCCACTGGCTTTGGACAGGAATCCTTGCCAACTGCTTTTTAAAACTGCATTTTACAGATTGAGATGGGAGCCCAGTGGTAAATTCCTCATTCCATTTTAACTGGCCCCAGCATCAGGTTACTGGGGTAAAATTCCTCTTCCCCTCCCTGAAAACTCAGTGCAGATCAAGGCTCCCATTCTAACTTACTCTCTCCCAGGACTTCAACACTGTTAAACTCCTTATCTCCCTCAGTCTTTTTTTCCTCCTGTCTTTTAAAACCCAAAGTTAGCATCAGCTGATCATCACTTCCTGATGTATTTTGACCATTCTTTTCAAAATTTAAAGCATCCTATACTATGGGCCCTCGGCCCTTCAGCTTGGTTTCTGAAGGAAGATAACAAGTAAAGAATTGCTCAAATTTTGCTATTACATAAGACATAGATAAATCCCTGCTTTCTAATCATTTTCAGTCATCCAAATTCAATGTGTTAAACCTCCTGCATGACATTCCCTTTCTACAGGCCAAACACATAAAACAAGCTGAGATATAAATACACAATAAATTGTTTATTTATTTTCAAACATGTTTCATTGGATGGGCCTACGGCTCTTGTAATATGCTTTGTGTAAATGTATGCAGCACCATAAATGTTCCCAAAATATCCAGCTGCTCCAAAAATTACTTGGATCTTCTATTTAAAAATCCCTACCAAATATTCCACCTACACACTATGTACAATAATAGTTTCCACAATTTCAAGCAATTCAAGAGCATGAAATAACTTTCAAAAAGCCTTAAACATTAAGTTATTTTATTTCTTTCTCCTTCCTTTTTTGGCTTTGTCACCCTGTCTATCATTCCTTGGCCGATATTAAGATCAGTTGAAGCACTCCAAAGTTGCCAGCAATGTTGCTCCGTAACCAACTGCTGGAAGATTTCTGATAATGATTATGAGTGAATAGGGTAGATTTTCAACTTGGTTGCAGTACGTAAGAAATGGCATTGCAGGTCAGCTGGCAGGATGTGGACTGAACACATCAGAATCCATGGGTCCTGACAACATTCCAGCTGTGATGTTGAAGATGGATTCCAGAGGTAGTCTTTTTTAATCCATTCATGCAATGTGGCGTCACTGGCTCATCCCTAATTGCCTTTGACATGGTGATGGTGAGCTGACTTCTTGAATCACTGCAGGTGCACCCACACTGCTGTTAGGGAGGGAGCTCTGAGGATTCTGACCCAGTTACAGTGAAGGGACAGCAATATATTTCCAAGTCAGCATGGTGAGTGGCTTGGACGGGAACTTCCAGGTGATGGTATTCTCATGTATCTACTGTCCTTGCCCTTCTACATAGTAGTGCTTGTGAGTTTGGAAGGTGCTATTTAAGGTGAGTTCCTGCAGTGTATCTTGCAGATGATACACTCTGCTGCCACTGTGCGTCATTTGTGGAGGGAATGAATGTTCGTGGATGGGGTGCCGATGAATTGGGCTGCTTTGTCCTGGATGGTGTCAAGCTTTTTGAGTGTTGTAGGAGTTGCACTCAACCAGGCAAGTGGAGAGTATTCCATCACACTCCTGACTTGTACCTTGTAGATGGTGGACACGCTTTGGGGAGCCAGGAGGTGCATTACTGAACACAGGATTCCTAATCTTTGATCTGTTCTTGTAGCCACAGTATTTATGTGGCTAGTTCAGCTGAATTTTTGGTCAATGGTAACCCCCCACATGTTGATAGAGGGGTAATTTAGCAATGGTAATGCCATTGAATGTCAAGGAGAGATGGTTAGGTTCTCTCTTATCGGAGATGGTCATTGCCTGGCACTTGTGTGGCGCGAATGTTACTTGCCACTTGTCAGCCAAGCCTGGATATTGTCCAGATCTTGTTGCGTTTGCATATGGGCTGCTTCAGTATCTGAGGAGTCGCGAATGGTGCTGAACATTGTGCCATCATTAGCAAACATCCCCACTTCAGATCTAATGACGGAAGGAAGGTCATTGATGATGCAGCTGAAGATGGTTGAGCTTAGGACACGACCCTGAGGAACTCCTGCAGTGATGTCCTGGAAGTGAAATGACTGACTTCCAACAACCACAACCATCTTCCTTTCTGCTAGGTATGATTCCAACCAGCGGAGATTTTGCCCCCTGATTCTCATTGGCTCCAGTTCACTCGGGCTTC
The DNA here is from genome assembly GCF_017639515.1 of Carcharodon carcharias. Classification (NCBI taxonomy): domain Eukaryota; kingdom Metazoa; phylum Chordata; class Chondrichthyes; order Lamniformes; family Lamnidae; genus Carcharodon; species Carcharodon carcharias. The sequence continues at coordinate 200,309,095 of NC_054469.1, forward strand.
TTGATGCCACACTCGATCAAATGCTGTTTTCATGACAAGGGCAGTCACTTGCACCTCACCTCTGGAGTTCAGCCCTTTTGTCCATGTTTGAACCAAGGCTATAAAGCTGAGCGGTCCTGGCGGAACCCAAACTGGGCATCAGTGAACAGGCTGTTACTAAGCAAATGCCACTTGCTAACACTATTGATGAACTCTTCCATCACTTTACTAATGATCACCAGTAGAATGATGGGGTGGTAATTGGCCAGGTTGAATTTGTGTACAGGACATACCTGCACAATTTTCCACATAGCCAGGTAGATGACAGTATTGTAGCTGCACTGGAACAACTTGACTAGGGGCACAGCCGGTTCTGGAGCACAAGTCTTCAGCGCTATCATTGGAAAATTGTCATCCCACCTAATGTTGCATCCCTAGCTTTTGTCCTGTGTAATATAGTTCACTTTTTCTTGTTTAATAAATGTTTTAGTCTTTGTATTAAACATTCATCAGCAGACTCCTGTGAATGTCTACCTCCATGTTTTCTGAAAAAAAATTAGGATCTTTTAAGCCAGGTTTCACTTTGGGATTTGACTTGTCCAGCGTTAACATCAGCTGGGATCGTAAAACTATCTAGCTCTACCTTAAAATGTTTCAAAGACTCACGACACTCTGAGGGAAAAAAAATTCTCCTCAACTCCATCTGAAATGGGCAAGCCTTTATTTTTAAACAGTGCCCTATTTCTAGGTTCTCCCACAAGAGGAAAAATCCTTTTCACATCCACCCTGTCAGGACCCCTCAGAATCTTTTATGTTTCAATCAAGGTGCCTCTTACTCTTCTAAACTCCAGTGGATACAAGCCTAGCCTGTCCAACCTTTCCTCATAAGGCAGCTGCCCATACTAGGTGTTAGGCTAGTAAAACTTCTCTGAACTGCTTCCAATGCATTTCCATCCTTCCTTAAATAAGGATAAAAATACTGTACACAGTACTCTAGATGTGGTCTTATCAATGCCCTGTATAACTGAAGTATAACCTCCCTACTTTTGTATTCAATTCCCCTCACAAAAAATTATATCATTTTATTAGCTTTCCTAATTAATTCCTGTATCTGCATGCTAATATTTTTGTGATTTATGCATGAAGATACCCAGCTCTCTCTGCATCTCAGAGCTCTGCAATCTCTCGCCATTTGGATAATTGGCTTCTTTTTTATTCTTCCTGCCAAAATAGACAATTTCACTTTATCCCACATTATACTCCATTTGCCAGATGTTTGCCCACTCACTTAATCTATCTATATCCCTTTGTGGCCTCGCCATGTCCTCTTCACAACTTACTTTCCTACCTGTCTTTGCATTTTCAGCTAATTTAGCAACCATACCTTCAGTCCCTTCATCCAAGTCATTTATATAAATCGCAGATGGTTTAGGCCCCAGCACTGATCCCTGTGGCACACCGCTCGTTACATCTTGCAAACCTGAAAAAGACCCATTTCTGCCTACTCTCTGTTTCCTGCTAACTAGCCAATCTTCTATCAATGCCTGTATGTTACTCCCTATGAGCTTTTATCATCCACAATAACCTTTGATGTGGCATCTTATCAAATGCCTTCTGGAAATCTAAGTACAGTACATCCACCAGTTCCCCTTTACCCACAGCCCATGTTACTTCTTCAAAGAGCTCCAATAAATTGGTTAAATATGATTTCCTTTTCACAAAACCATGTTGACTCTACCTGATTATGTTGATTTTCAACATTCTGGGGGCAGCTCAACTGGACCAGTCACATAAATTCTGTGGCTACTAGAATAGGTTAGAGACTGAGTATTCAATGGCCACTAGTTCACCCCCTGGTTGCACAAAATCTGTCCACCCTTGACAAGACACAAGTCAGAACTGTGATCGATAATCTCCCCTTGCCTGGGTGGGTGTGTTGTGACATAACCCATGAAGTTTAACACCATTCAGGACAAAGGAGTCTGTTTTATGACCACTTCATTCACTAGCCTAAACAACCAGCAGAGCACCATGGTTGTAATGTACGCTATCCACAGGATGCTCTGCAGCAACTTGTCAAAGCTCCGTCAGGAGCACTTGCCAGACCTATGACCCTAGCCAGTCAGGAGAACGAGGACAGCAGATGCAAGGGAGCACCAATACCTTCAAGCCCCAACAGCACATATCATCTTGACCTGGTCACTGGGTTAAAATACTGGAACTACCTACCTAACAACAATATTGAAGTAGCTCCACCACGCAAGCTGGAACAGTTCAACAAGAAGACCCAACAACACCAGCTTGGAGGCAACTAGGGATGGTCAATAAATGCTGGTTTTACCAATAATGCCTATGTTCCTAGAATGAATTTAAAAGATCTGATGATAGGTTCTCTTAATTTTACAAGTTGAATTTGAAATGCACTAATAAGTCACTACTTAAAAGATTCAATGCTGGCTTCTAACACGAGACCATCTCCATGTTTGTTCAATTTTTCCCTGCTATAAATGACATTGATGTGAGAAACATAAGTAAAATACTGCAACATAAAATGTGATAAACATGGGGCAGAATTTCCTGCCTGTCGGGCGGGCAGTGTGGGCGATCGGGTCTGTTATGCCATTTTACGCAGGCGGGCCAATTAAGGCCTGCCCAGCGTGAAACGGGGCTTACAATAACAGTGAGAATGGGCAGGCGGCGGCGGGACTGCTATGACTGTTGGGTCCAATGGCGACCCGGCGGCCTGTTTAAACGGGCTCCTGCAGCCTTGCAAAGGCTGTCAAACATAACCAGCAGAAGGGTTCCCCAGAGCACTGCTGGTGTGCAGGGCAGGCAGGAGAGTAGGGCTGGGGGCCAATGTGGCCCTTGTTTCTCAGATGATTGTCTTGTTGCTCTCCTCGAGAGGGCAGCAGCACGGCGGGAGGTCATTGTTCCGAGGGATGGGAAGAGGAGGCTCCCCCCAACATGACCAAAGGTGTCTGGGAGGAGGTGGTGAGCTCCTGCGACGTGGTGCGGCGCACCTGGATCCAGTGCCGCAAACGCTTCAACAACCTTTTGCGCTCTGGAAGAGTAAGTACCATGTTGTCATTGGTCAGTGAACGCAGCAGGTAGGCTTTCCCCCGCGGCCGCCATCCACTCCCAACTCTGAGTGTAGTGACTGCATTGAATCATTGATGGCATGTGTCCTTCACTGGGTGGGCCAGCAGATATTGGCCATGCCAAGGTCACCCTGAGAGGGTGTTGATGAGATGGGTTCTGCACCCGCAGCATGTGGTACACTGAGACCCACGTTACTGTTCTGGGGCAACCTGGAGGAGCTGCACCTACACGCAGTGCTGGAACTGCAAACCATGTCAAAGTCAGGGTGCTGGGAGGGGAGCTTCCAGGTGGCGGGGCACTGATCCATCTGCTGCCCTTCGCGTTCCATGTGCTTGCGCCTCCTTGCTTAGCAAGGTTGGACCGTATGGTGCCAAATGTGATATAGGCTGCATATGGCCAAGGAGGGGTGACAGTCCTGACATCTTTGTGTGAGTGTGCGGCAGATGTGGGGTGAGGAGGCATTGGAGCCCTGCAATGTTCCACTTTGGTTGGGGTGGGACGGCAGCGAAGAGATTCCAGGTACAAGTTGCATCCATCAATGCTCTTCTCTCCTTTTCAGGAGAAGAATGCTCATACTGCCGCTGAGCGGTTGAGGACTGGCGGAGGGGCCGGCCCAGCTGGCCATCCTTTCTAGGTTCGAGCAGGAAGTCCTCGATCTGGAAAGGCACCATGGCCCAGGTCCACCGGTGCCAATGGGGCTGCGGTGCCACGGGCAGGTATGTTAGCCCAGCACTGAGGTCACCATTAGTGTCCCAGCAGCAATGGCGCTGCTAAATGTTCAGTGATTTAAGTTTGCAACATGGCTTGACCATTGCTTATGGAAGGATGAGCACATAATGATGCAGGGGAACAGGGATGCACATTGACATTGTCTCCACGTTAACTAATCAAATGTCCTTGTTCTTCCTTTCAGCATCAGCGGAGCAGGGCCAGGAGGGGGAGGCACAGGGGCCCCCTCTCAGACTTGAGGGCCTTGAAGTCTCTGACCCACCAGCGTCACACCATCTCTGCCAGGCAGGCACCAGCACAGATACTGGCACCTCGGTGGGAATTAGATCATCGGCTAGTGTACCAAGGAACAGTGGTGAGGGTACTTCACAGTCGCTGGAAGAGCTGGCAGAGACAGAGAGTGCCCATGGTGCCAGCAGTTGGAGGACTGCAGTGGACCAGGCACATGCTTAGTCGGTGGCTAGTGATGTGCTTCTGGAGTCGTCCATGAAGCAACAAATGCTGGAAGTCCAGCAGGATGTGCGGGAAGACCTGGCGGAGTTACATGAGGCTATACGTGGCTTTGTCTCTGTGGTGGAGGAGTCTACACGGGCGATCGCCAATGCAATGAGCCTCATGTCCAAGCCCATGCTTCCTCCATGGAGAGAGTAGTGACTCTCATGCAGAGGCTCCTCCAGGAGACCAATCAGGACTTCTTGGGGATTTGAAAGCCCTCACATCGGCATTGACCTCAGCTGGTCAGTGCCAGTGTGGGAGATGGTGTGGGCACCAAGTTTCCCAGCTCGGTACACATCCATCCACGGTGACCAGGAAGGTCCGAAGCAACCTCATGTCGGCTCAGCAGTTGCCTGTCATCTCTGCGGGCTCCTCTCAGGGTGCTCCAGATGAGAGCGGCAGCTCCTCCGCCCCTCTGCCAGTGAACGTTGCATCCGATGGGGCTGCGATGACTGGGGAGATGCCAACTGTGGAACTGGCCGCTCCCTCCCAGGTGGGGCCAGCACAGGCTCCATGGGCCAGAGGACGGCCGCCAAGGTCATCAAGGACAACAGGACAGCACAGTCAGCAGGCTGTCTCAGATGCCAGTGTCAGCGAAGGGACAGCACCTAGACATAGCACCAGAAAGCGCAAATATGAGACACCTTAGGCACACCATGGGTTTCTCACTGGTGCTTTTGTGTTTCCCGGCAATGAGGTCATGATTAGTTGGTGTGTTCTTTAACACATTTGTCATTTTGTTTCCTTAAGTTCATTTTGTTATATCATTAAATTTAGACATGTGACCATGGCGCTTTTCATCAGCAGGTGGATGGTTACCCATGCTATTATGAGTGGGTTGTGTCACATTGAGCTTTATTGACTTAGTTAATGTTGCTATCCAGGCAGATTTAGCACTCAGTTATCGAGTATGGAGCCTGCAGCACAGGCTTTTGTAGGAGGTCTATCTGTGGTGAGCTAACTGACGGTGCATTGGATTAAAGCCTCCCAGGTATCCCTACCTCCCTGGAGTATGCCTGGGTCAGCTGTCTACCCCCTCAGCATCTCCCTGTGCATGCTCATCCTCGGGTTCACTGCTGGACTCATCATGTGCAGCTGCCGCCACTGCGTCTACATCTTCTTCATCCACAGCATTGCCCCCTTTCCAGCACAAGATTGTGGAGAGTGCAGAATGCCACCACTATCAGCAACACACAATCTGGGAGGTATTGGAGTGCTTGAACAGTCCAGACATCAGAAGTGCATCTTGAGAAGACCGATGGTTCTCTCCACCACAGCCCTTGTGGAGCCGTGCCTCCTATTGTACCGCTGCTCAGCTTCTGTTCTTGGATGGCAGAGAGGCATCATGAGCCAGGGGATAGCCCTTGTCACCCAGCAGCCATCCATCCAGCCGGGCTGGAGCGCTGAAGAGCCCTGGCACCTGGGAGTGTCTGAGGATGTGGGCATCGTGGGAACTGTCTGGGTACCTTGCACAGACTTGTAGAATCAGCATCCTGTGGTCACACACTATCTGCATGTTCATGGAGTGGAAGCCCTTCCTGTTGATGAAGGCACCGGGCTCACCTGCTGGCGCCTTGATGGCCACATGTGTACAGTCTATTGCACCCTGGACACGGGGGAAACCAGCAATGGCCGCGAAGCCTCTGGCTCGCTGTACCTGACTTGCCTGGTCCCAACGGAAGTGGATGAAGGTCAATGCCCATCTGAACAGAGCGTCTGTAACCTGCTTGACACAATTGTGGACAGCTGATTGGGAGATACTGCAAAGATCACCCACCGAGCCCTGGAAGGAGCCAGAGGCATTGGAGTTGAGGGCAACTGTGACCTTTAGAGCCACTGGCATGGGGTGTCCACCCACACAGTTAGCTGACCCAATGACAACTGGCATTGGGCCAGTGTTAGGCCCAATCATCTGACAGATATAGTTGACTGTCTCCCTTGAGAGACAGAGCCTCCTTCAGCATGGCACCTCAGACATATTGAGGTAGCTGCTTCACTGCCTGTATACCCTGGCAACAGGATAGTGGCATCTTCTGCAGCCCCTTCCGCCTTGGACATCCCGTTGGCCCTGCGCCCCTTGTGCCTCTGCCTCTCCTCCTAAAGTTGGCTCCCCTGGAGGCCGAATGTACAGTCCTAGACTCCTCCCCCTTCTGGCCCTCCCTTCCTCCTCAGAGGAGGTGCCTCCAGTGGAGGCACAACTCCCATTCCCAAGCTATGGGAAGGTGTCCTGAAACCTGCAGGCCCCAAAAAGGATCTTCGCTGCAGAGTGCTGACCTGAAGGTTGTGAGTCCTGTCCAAGCAGCTGGTATGCGTATTGAAGTATTTCTGCTCACACAGGCAAGTATCAGTAACTTTCAAAAATAAATATCTGACTGAGCACATTCACGACCCTACTGACCCCCTCTTATCCCACCTGTGAGGTTTATACAAATGACTCCTACCCACCTGCCCTTTGCTCCAGTGCGCCAACCCAAAGATCGCATGGGCCTCGAAAAATTGCCGTCAATTGGTGCTTCAAGGGACTTAAGTGGCCCGTTAATTAATGGCGGACGTGCATTGGAGATCATTGCGTGCCCGCCCACCGAAATATCATGATGGTGCGCGTTGATGTCGGGACGCTCGCCCGACGTCATCACGTGTTAATTTACGCGTAGGCATGCGTGGGCCGCCCCTGCACACCAATGGGAAAATTCTGTCCATGGTTGTCATCACCTTAATTTTCCTTACAGTTCTTGTACCTGTTACTTATACTTACTTTGTCATACGTCTTGCGACCATTGAGATGTCAATTTTCTCCTTCAGTAGTTAAATGACTAGGTGTCTCTTTTACTTGCCCTTCAAATAGGTTGCTTTCAACATTTGTTGCTCTTTCAATTCACCAAGTGCATTACGCAAAATCTTTCTCTCCAACTCTTCAACTCTTTCCTCAACCACAGTTCAGCAAAAAAATTTACGCAATCTTATTCTACAAAATGAAATTCTATTTAATTATATATTACAGAAAAAATCCACCCAATCATATTCTCACCCAAAATCTATTCAGTTGCATTGTATTTCCCCAAAATCTACTCAGTTATTATTAATACAAAAAATCAATCCAATAATATTCCAATGAAAAGGAAATTTTACTGGATTCCACCAAAAACTTCCACTCAATTATACTGCACCAATAAAAATCCTGTGGTGTACAGCTGCCACACTGCTTTATCCAATATTTCTATAAACTCCAAACATGCAAATTTAGTGGTTAAATTGCATAAGATGAACATACAAATAGTTCATAAACTTACCAAACTACCTTTGTCCCCATTTACATGCAGAATTAGGTGCATGCTAGATTTCTAATTTTTTATTACATTTATTTACTGGCATCCCCAAACTAAAATTCTCAGGAGTCACTGTGTGACCAACACTTCCAAGAATGCACAGCATCTACCTGATGGAAGTCATCTGCTGAATCTAGCACCCAGCATTCCAATTTCCAGAAACACTCCCCTTTGAGACTAAAATAAATGTAAAATACTGGAGATTTCTGGCAATCTACAATAGAAACAGAAAGTGCCAAAAAATACTCAGCAGGTCTGGCAATGTTTCGAGTCAAATATGACTCTATCAGAACTGAAGAAGGGTAGAAATGTGATGGGCTTTATGTCGTTGAAAAGAGGGAAGGAGGAGGAAGAACTGAAGGATCTGGGATATGGTAGAGTGTGGAAGAGATTAGACGACAAAAATGTATTGGAATAAAAGGCAAAGGGAGGAGTAATCATTGCAGTAAAGAAACAAAGCATTTGTCCAGAAATAAAAACAGAAAATGCTGGAAAGGCTCAGCAGGTCTGGCAGCATCTGTGGAGAAAGAGTTAACTTTTCAAGTCCGTATGACTTCTTCAGAATTGTCCAGAGTGAGTGAGAATTGCAGAATAATCTGCCTGAAAGCAAGAGCATGAAAAACAAGATTCAGGCCAGCACATGGCAAAAAAACAGAATCAAAATGGGAGGCAGGGTTCATGGTTTAAAATTGTTGAACTCAATGTTGGGTCCAGAAGTGTCAAATTGGAAGATGCAGTGCTGTTCCTCCAGCTTGCATTGGGCTTCACTGGACAGGCTGAGGACAGAAACATGAACATGAGGGCAAGTTGGTGAATTAAAATGGCACGGAACCAGAAGCTCGGGATCATGTTTACAGACTGAGGGGAGGCATTCTGCAAAGCGGTTACTCATTCTGTATTTGGTCTCCCCAGTGTGGAGGAGACTGCATTGTGAGCATTGTGGTCACGCTGCCTGGCCCCTCTGCTTCCTTCCTTGTGCTGCTCCATAATAAATATCTGTTTCTTTCCTTTGGTCTTTTCTGATCCCATGCTGCCCGGTATTTTCCATCAAACTGTGTAAGTTTGGGGCAGGGAAAATGCTTCAGAAAAGGCAGCAAGAAAGCATTATCAGAAGAAAGGAAATAAAAAGGGAAAGTGACAAAATCTACTTATTTACATTGTCTTTTTTAGAAATGGAGATATTTTCCAAGAGCACGGTGTTAAACTCTTCTAAATCCTTGCAGGAGCCATGCTGAAGAATTCAGGTCTTTCTCAATTTGATGGAACACCACCCACAAATCATTTTTGAAGAAATATAAACAGTGAGAGGAGATAAAACTAATAGGAAAAGCCTTAACATAATGGAGGGACAGAGGTATCCGGGGCGGAGATAAATAAATCCTTAAAGATGGGAGTGCAGGTAGCAAAGGCCACAAAAAGGCAAATGAGATTCTAAGTATTGTGCATATTCTATGCATTGAATATAAGAACAAGGAAGTGATGTTGAATTTACATAGAAGGAAAATTGGCCGGGTTCCTTTAGTAACATACGATCCAACGATTCGATTTTCCAATATTTGCAGTCCCTAAATAATCCAATGCAACTGGTCACAGGCCCAAGAAAATCTCTCTTATTTACTCATTAAATCACAAATAGTTAATTATAACTCCTTGATTTTCCCTGTTGAAATGGAAAGAGACAAGCAATGAAGCCAATTTGCTGAAGATTCTAAAGTGCATTTCATTTAAAATGTCAGTCACTGTTCAACATCACACATAGGCACTTACAAAGCACAGTCTGATAAACTATTCATGTGGATTTATAGATGGAGAATGTAGGCAAAACATGTTAAGTGAAATCTATATTGTCTGGCATTTTTAAATTTTATAGATATTATTTTATACTATCATATTTATATCGTCAGGCATTTTCTCCGTTACAAGTGAACATTGTTAGAATCATAATGTTTCTGTAAACCATTCTAATAAGAGCACAGTGCATTGTTAGCACTTATCTGGTACTGTCGTTAGTGGTATAATAACATTGGTATAATAGTCAAAGGGGCTCCACATTAAAGAGCAGAAGACTCATTTTTCAAGTGCAAATTATGCATCATCTAAACTGGCGTATCCAACTCACCCTAACACTAAGCCTTTGGGATACAAAGAAAGTAATAAGAGTTGCAAAAAGAGAATATGAAAAAAATACTTGCAAGAGATATCAAAGCTAACAGCAAACATTTTCATAAATATTTTAACAGAAAGAGAGTGGTAAAGGAGAATGTGGGTCCATTATAGACAGATGCAAGTAAGATAATGGATAATGAGAGAACGGCAGACTTTTGAAATGGGTACTTTGTGTCCTTTTTCAGATTGGAGAAAGCAGACAAAATGCAAGCAGTACAAGGGGACCTAAAATAAACCAAGAGAAACACTCTGCATTCATTGTAAGTTAAAGAAAATTACAATGGATAAAATAATGGGATTTAAGACAGACAAGTCGCCATGATGTGATGGTTCCCATCCCAGGGTATTTAAAGAAATAAGTGAGGAAATTGCTGATGCAGTAACCATAAATTTCCCAATATCTTTAAGTTCAGGAATTGTGCCTTTGTTTGGAAATTTGCACTTGACTAATTAAGAATGGAGGAGGAAGAAACCAGGTAGCCAAAGACTGTTACAGAACTTACTGTACTGTATCATCAGAGATAGAGGCCCTGGTTTCAATAGGGATGGGGGTGACTGCAGTAGCACATTGAAGACCCAGCAAGGAATGGGACATGGAGAGCCTGCAAATCTTAATGGCAGGGCCCTCATTTAAACAAAATGCTGCAGTCACCTGCCTGATCACTGACTAGATTAACAGCCTGGCCAGTAGGTAGGACTAAACATGACAGTTTCCTGGCAGTCACTGTGGGAGGTGGGGGGGTTTGTGGGAGGGGAACCAAGGAACACGGTTGGGGTGGGGGGAATGAGACTGAGAGTTTGGTCTGCAATTGGGAGGAACAGCAAGGTCTTGCTGCCATCGTGGTGCAGGTGATGACCTTTCCAGGGTATGAGGGTAACCTCATTCAAGAGAGACACAAAGTGTTCTTGTGAGGCTCAGAAGGTCACTCTTGCCCTTCCTAACTCACAAGAAAACTTGATAAATATTATTATCCATCTTACCCGCTCATTCTTATCTGGCACTGCACCTAACTTCTGGCAGGTTTTTCCAGGGGATGTTAACACTGTCATGCTCCCCCTCCTCCCGCTGCTCAGGCCTTTGACTAAAGCTGCAGATAAGCTGCTAGTGACATGATAGGAGCCAATGTGCATATTCAAAACAACAGCCCACTTTCTTACTGTGTGTCCTGCTCACTTGCTCCAAAGAACAGATTAATATAGAGACATGATGGGAAGGAAGCCAGATCAGTTGGGGTAACTAACAACTGTTATTTTAACAGGCACCACACCCACCGCTCCAACTTCCCACCCCCAGCCTGTTTTCGATAATATTCTTGGTCTTGTTGTGCTAATACAGAATATTTACAGAGTTTGTTGAGGTCAGGAAAACATTAACATCATTGGAATGCATCTTACTATAGCTTTCTAGCCATGAGGTCTACACGAGATAGCAAAATCATGAGCCATTGTGTCACTTCTTGTGGTGATGTATGCTGCGTCTCATTAGCATATTATACTGGTAGAATTAACCCCATTATACCACATCCCCCCACCCACCCCCCTCCCACTTCCCCACCCCAAGTATCTGATTCTCTGCATTATATTACATGACCACAAGTTTCTGATTCAACTAATTTTTTTATAGGATCAATCGCTGGGGCGGTTTTACTAGTCTACCCAAACAGATACTCTGTTCCTTTGGAGGAGATTAGGGATTTGAGTCCTGTGTGTGGTCTGTCAGGCTCTGCTGGACAGAAGGGGAATTTGTAGATTACTCAGGTTCACCAATCTGGTTATCATCTAGATCTCTCAATGGGTACAGCATCTCTGGTCTGTTAGGTTGATTGGGTGACTGCTCTGGCTGTGTAGGAAGTTGATTCTGTGTGGAAACTGGTGCATGTCTGTTTTGTTTCATTGCACTATTATCTGGTTGGATGAGGTAAGACTGTGGATGTGATGTCTGTTGAACCACTTTTCTATAATGAGCTTGGTCTTGGATCAAAACTGACTCTCCTGGTTGGAGATTTGGTGGGTTTTGTGCTTTGCGACATTTGTGATAGTCCTACATCTGGCTGGAATGGTGCTCATCCTCTTTCTCCATCACCTTGTCCAAGTTATCAGCTTATACACACAGCATGAGTATATGTGTATACGTGGGAGAGTAGGGAGTTGATCCTCAGTCATCTTCCCATGAGGAGCTCATTTAGTACTAAACCATTTTGGAGTGGAGTTGAAGAATAGCTCAGAAATGCAAGTTGGATGTCATTGTTTTTCCTCAGCAATGCTTTCACTATACACACTCCTCTTTCCACTTCACTGTTGGCTTGATGGTATCTTGGTGAACTGGTAGCATGGACAAATCCATATGATGCCGTGAATTGTTTCAAGTATTCACTGGCAAACTGAGATTACAAGGTCTAGGATTCCATGTGTTGCGAAACACTCCCTCGATGATGTAATCACCGCTTCATAAGTGTGACCCTGCAGTTGCTTGACTTCTATCCATCTTGAGTAGAAGTCTACTATGATCAAGAACATCTTACCTCTATTTTCAAAGAGATCTATCCTAAGACATACCAATAGCCTTGATGGAAAGGAAGATGACATCAATTCTTCTCTTGTCCCCTGACAATGAAAAGGACAAGTAAGACAGTTTGATATCATATCTTCCAATGACTTTGAGGGACATGGCCATCAAACAGAATACCTTGCTCTGGCTCAACATTTTGTGATGTTCAAGTGCCTTTTGTGCAATTGTTACAGTATGTCGAGTCCCAGAACTCTTGGCATGACCACTGTCTCATCATAGATGAGTAAATCATCAGCAACACTGAAGTGTCCTCGCTGTTCACAGTATGTCTGAGAATGGGATTGTTTGGCACGTATGCTGGCCATCCTTTGATTTCCTTTAGGAAATAGAGATAGTTTAAATAAGTTATATTTGTATTTGTGAGCATTAGCAATGGGTTTAAGCTTGATTTGTATTTGTGTGTTAAGGAAAGGTCAGGTTGAGTTTTAGTTTCACTTTAAAAGGTGCTTACATTTCTAATGAGAGTTTTACGACTGTTGCAGCTAAGGTAAATAACAAGAGCTGAAGAACTGTGCTGTTACCTAGCAACAGGGATCCAGAGAGGCAGGCCCCTCCCACAGACACACACACAAAAACTAAAGAAACAGCTTTGAGTTCAGTTTTGAAGACAGCTACAAGGCAGAAGCAGCCTATAAGGGGTAGATATAGCCAGTTCCAAGCCAAAGTTCGTGGAAAGTAGCTTCCAGAGAGAGACTGGAGCAAAGAGGACAAGTGGTATGTCCCAAGCTAAAGAAAATACCCCAAAATTCAGGGGAGTGGAGCAGGAGAAAGTCCCAAGCAGACCTTCTAGTCAAAAGAAGGACAGGAATCTGGAAAAGGTCCTGTTAATGAAGTTAGGAATGAGAGGCAAAGAAAAAGGCTCCAACCTTCAGATTTAAAGGGCAGAATTTTGCCTGTGTTGGGTGGGCTTGGCAGGGGCAGGCAGAGGCGGTCAGGAAGCCAACTGCTGCCCGTGATTGGGGCCAGGCTTCAATTTCACACTGGCAGGCCATTTAAGGCCCATTCAGCGTGAAATGCGAACAGCAGCGCTCAGCTCTGCCTGTGCAGGGGGATGAGGGCAAGCAGAGCGAGCGCAAATTTCGCGCATGCACCCAAGTGTGCTCTTGAAAATCTCCCTGATGCACAGAGCTGCCTCAGGGAGATGAAAAGTTTTCAAAACAAATAATAAAGATTTTAGAAATGTCATAAAACATGCCCCCTCATGTGACTCTGTCACATGAGTAGGGACATGTTATAAATGAAATTTTAAAAATCTTATTTCATTTTATTTGATGTTGGAAGCCTCATCCCACCCGTGGATGAGGTTTCCAAAAAAGTGCAAAGGCCGCTTGGCCTTTTCGCCTGCCCGCCACCCATAAGGTTGGTTGGGCAGCGAAAAATTTGTTTCAATTACCTTGTTAATGGCCTTTAAATTGTCAGCAGATGCGCTGCCAATTCCTGTGTACACCTGCCGACCAAAATATTGTGTGACTGTGCCTTGACATCGGAGCGGTCACCCAATGTCAACGCGCATCAGTTTACGCTCGAGCAGGTCAGGTGCGTGCCTGCCCACCGAAGTAAAAATTCTGCCCAAAGAGTCAAAAGCTGCAGACAGCAGATTTTAAAACAGAACACCTTGCAAGAGGCAAGAAGGCCCAAAGAGATGGCTGAAGGTCTGTAACTCTTTGCTATGGCCATGTGAAGCAGTCATGCAATGTTGGCAGCCGAGTCAGTGGGAGGGAATGCATGGAAGAAAGCTTGAATTCATGTGTGGCTCAGGGAAGTGGAACATCAGAAGGAGAATTCAAAACCCTGGAGGTGAACCCTTGTAGAAGGTGTCTGAGACAAAACATTGGTTTGGCAGAAGATTCCAAGGCAAGTTCTTAGAGAGTGGAGATTGGAAACCCTTGTGTGAAAGGTAGAGTTCAGTGAGACCAGTTTGCTCACAGTGTGGCAAGCATCTTGGGGGAGTTGAGGAGAGCTCCATAGCATCTGTTGGAGGTGACATTTGTCACTTGGTTTCAAAGTGTGACATGTCTGACCACAGGGTGCCATGGGTTTGCATAGACTGTGTACTTACCGTTGATATTAAAGTATAAGATAGCTTTTGTAACTTATATATTCCTTACAAATCTGTTTATATCTGTAAAGATATAGTTGTGTATGAAGGAGTATTGCAATATAGTTCACTTTTTCTTTAATAAGTGTTTTAATCTTTTGTTAAAAATGCATTAACTGACTCCTGTGACTCTGTTCAGTAGCCCCTCTCTGCATATCTAAACAATCAAATTAAAAGTTAGGAATTATCAAACTGGGTTCCACTCTGGGATTAGGCTTGTCCAGGGGTAACCTCAGCTGGGGTCATAACACAGTACTCTCTTAGCTGAGCACATTCTTTATCAGATTTCTGTGCATCTCTGATTTCATTTAGTCGCTGAGTTCTTACTGGTCAAATTACAATTGTTGTCGATGCAAAGGTCTTCAACAACCCTCTTCAACAAGGGCTACATCACCTTGTTCAGGCCTTGCCACTGGGATACAGAACAAAGCATCTGCTGTAGTCTGCTGTTTTCCCAGAACATACACTGCCTTTGCATCAAACCTTATCATCCTCAGTCTGAATCGTTGTACTTATGGGGACATTTTTTCTAACTCCTTAGAATTTTAGAATGCCACTAAATGTTTGTAGTCTGTCTCCATCTTGAAGTGGAGACCAAGAACATGATCTGCAAAACTTTTCACAAGCCCATGTAGCAGCTAATGCTTCTTTCTCTATCACTGTATATCTCTGTTCAGGCTCTGTCAGTGAATGGGATGCATAGTAAACCGGTCTACACTTTCCACTTGTCTGTACCTGAAAGAGTATGGCTCCCAAACATGTACGATATGCATCTGCAGCAATGTTAGGGGGCAGTCTGGGTAATAGTGAGCTAAAATATCAGGGGATAGCAGCATCTCATTGATTTTCTCAAAAGGCTTCTGCTGTGTTTCCTCCTAGCACCATGTATTGTCTTGTCGTGACAGCTGACATAATAGTTCATTGACGACAGCGAGGTTGGGCAAGAACTTTTCAACTTGGTTTGCCGCACCCATTAATTTCTGGAGCTCTGTCACATTCCGAGGAGCTGGAAACCCCTTGATTACTCTTGTCTTCCGTGGATCAACTTTGACACCAGATGCATCCACAATATTCTCAAGGAACTTGACAGTCGGCGGTGAGAAATTACATTTGTTGTTGAGTGTAGTTCTAGCTTTCTGTAGGTGTTCTAGCACACATCAGTGTCATGTTCTGCCTGAGTGGATCCATGGATCAGGACATCATCCATGTGACATACGGCTCCATCCTGTCCTTGTAGGATATTTGATATTGTCCTCTGGAAGATTTCTGTAGCTGATGTGATGCCAAACAGTAATCTGTTGAAACAAAACCCCTCAAACTGTGTAATGAAGGTTAGACTCTTCATCACCAGGCAGTCACCAAAATCCATTATTTACATCCAGCTGCATGAAATTTGAACTCTCCCAATTTTGCTAAGAGTTCATCCACAGATGACATAGGATGAACTTCAACTGCTTTGTTCAGCTGGGTGAGATCAATGCAAAATCCAATTTTCCATTGGGTTTTGGCACTGGGACCATCTCTGAGCACCAGTTTGTTGGTTCTGTCACAGGTGAAATAACTCCTTGCTTCAATGTTGGTGAAATTTTCTTCTTTCTCCTTAGCAACAGTGGATGAGGAAATTTTCTGGGTATAAACAAGCACACTGGGTGGAATCGTCCCAGATTTGCACTAAGTGTGGTAGCAGTTGGGTAAAACAATGATTTACCCGCCAGCCGCAATGGTGGCTTTCCACATCGTATCACCCCAAACCCACCGCATTATACATTCCCAGGAAACATGCTGTTTCAATGGCAGGCGGGCTCTCAGTCACCCGCCACACCATCACCTCACCACTTCAGCACGCCAGGTATGATAAAAGTCCAGCTGTGCGCACACCTCTCAGTGCTTCCAACCCACGACTGCTGTAAAGAAGACATGGCCCTGAAAGGCAAAAAGACTTCAGCCCCAAGGTTCAATGACGCATCCCTCGAGCACATTTTGGACGTAGCGGAGGCTTGCCATGGTGCCCTCTACACCCACTCTGGCCACAGGATGGGTAACAACCTCACTAATCAAGCTTGGAAGGCAGTGGCAGCTGTGGTCAGTGCCAATGCCCTGCAAAACAGGACAACCACCCAATGCCACAAGAGGATAAATGGTCTCATTTGTTCCACCAGGGTAACTCATTCTTCTCAATAACTCTCAACTCACACACTCACAAACCCATCACACATCCACAGGGATCTCATATCTCAAGGGACAATATCACTAACTCTCACATACACCCTCACATCCCCATCAGGCTCATATCCTCTTGAGCTCATGGCCTCATCCTGTGTATCACTCCGCTCACTGTGCAAATATTCCAGGTAGTGCCACGCGTCCTGCTCACACTCTCTTCATCTGTTTTCATGCAGGAGAAGCTGGCTCACATCAGCAGGGAGAGGTCCCAGACCCGGGGGTGGACTGGCCCTCATTAGGCCCCTCGCTCACTTTGAGGAGTGTGCCATCGCACTGACTACAGAGGACATGGCCCAAGCCTGTGGTGATGATGAGTCAGCAGTGAACACCCTAGTAAGGATCTTGCACCACATCATCCCTCTCTCAATGCAACTGTGAGTGCTCTCTCTCCTGCTTTTGACTCTGCTGCCATGCAATAATTATCTCCACTTTGGTTCACAGAAAGCTCTGCGAAGTGCTCAAAGTCCTCAGCCAGCCAATCCCTCAGCTCCATCCACGTCCTCACCTCCAGCCCAACAGGACACCTCCTCCATTGAAGAGCTGGAAATAAGTAGCCTGGAAGACCCATCACAGCACTTGCCCACACAATCCACCAGCAAGGAGACACACACCTTGGTGGGGCCTAGATCTTGAGTGGGTTTGGGTTCACAATCCTTTACCTTCAGGGATATCCAGGTGAACATGCACGTTCCCTTCCTTCCTAAAAATCCCACTCCCATCCACATTCATTCCTCCAATCTCCTCCTTCCTACCCCAGGGACCGTGTCTGCCTCCGCATCCCCACCAACCACTCTCACCGTCCCCTCCACCACTACTGTCGAACCCTCATCCTCCCACCCCACTGCCTCATTCTGCCCTTGGTCACTCTCACCATTCCCTTGTACAATGTCCACCCTCAGTTCGCTCCCCAGGAGGCAGTCATGGACACATCAGACCCTTCCTTTACACATTCACTTGGACATCCTCCCCCTCCGGATCCTTTCCCCACCGAAGCCCCTTCCCGCCTTGGAACCCTTTCCCTCTCTGGACCCCTTCCTCCCCGGAACCCTTTCCCCCCATAGAAACTCTCCCCACCTACCCGGAAGACCTCCCCCCCCCCACCCCCACCCACCACTTTAGCTCTCTCAACCCCCCTGGATTACCCCACCCCAACTTAGCCCCTGCCCCTTCCTGACTCCCTCAGCCAACCTTACTTCTTCCACCACCTAATCTTCCTCCTCACAACAGACTTCCTGCAGACTTACCTCTTCCTCCGGCCTCACCTCTTCCTCCAGCCTTACTCTTTCCCCCTTCCTGACTCCCTCAGATACCCTCAATTCTTCCTCCAGCTTTACGTATTCCCCCTTCCCGACTCTTTCCTCCGCCCTTACTTCCTCCTACACTCTTATTCTCAGCCCACTCTGCACTCCAATCTCTCCTCGGACTCTCTCCCCTCTCCGCACTCCTTACCCCCCCCACCCTGGAGTCCTTCCCCTCTCCACACTCCTTCCTCTGTCAGACTCTGTCCCCTCTCTGCACTCCTTACCCCCTCCCCCTGGACTCCTTCCCCTCTCTGCACTCCTTCCTCCCCCTGGACTCCTTTTCCTCTCCGCATTCCTTCCCCATTCCAAAGTCCTTCCCGTACATCTTCCATTCCCATACATCTACCTCCCCAGTTGCCATCTTCTCCCTATTACCCCCTCCTCCTGCTGCACTTATTACCCCCCCCAACCTCATTCCCGACAACTTCATTGCCCCCTTCCAAACTCACCCCCCCAATACCTTTATTTCTCACCTCCCAACTTCAGCCCTGACACCTCTTCCTCTCCCAGTCGATCCTAGACCTTCGTCTCCCACCTCCTCGACCATCATCCATTGTGAGCATTAACGGTGACTTTCCAACTTCCATGAGCTGCTCCGCAGCAGAGCCATGTCCATGAGAATCCACCCAGCATTCCATGGAAGTTCTTCCAGGATCCTGTTTCTGTCGGGTTCCAGCATCTCTACTCCTTCAGATGTCTGCAATGTGAGCCAGGCCCTGGCAGTAAGTCATGACTTTTGCATGTCACAGTTGTCAAAATGTGTTCTGCACCGGCGTGTTTTCCCGCTGACGTGGGCGGGTGCTCCAGTGGAGGTGGAGGGGGGGTAATTGAGTCCAGCGGGCTGGCCTCATAATGATATGCTGATGTAATACAATGTGGTTCCTGACGTACACCATGAGTGGGCTGAGAGGACAACTGTAAACTGGTTTCACAACGTCGTGAAACCGATTTTTGACCTTCTCACCACTCACGCCACCGAACACGCCAACGTCAGTGGGCATGGAACATCCTGGCCACTGGCTTCATTTCAGGATGTAGAGTGATGTTGTATATTGTCTTCAGCTTTTCAAGTCCTGTGAACAGCTGTGGAAATTAAATTTTGAAGTTTTTAGGCTTTCCATTTCCTCTACGCTGCAAATTAGATGTAAGTGGGTAGAGACGCCCCTGCGAGAGCTCTAGTTCGGAACGACATATAAGGTTTCAGTGATTTCTCTCTCTCTGTATTGAAGTGTTGCATTCAGTTGACCTGTGAGCTTGTGTTCTATACCTCCTGAACCACGTAGTTATTTGCATGATGGCTGAAATAAGCTTTTCCTCAACCACGGTTCAGCATCGGAAAGAACTGCAGGTGCGTTTAACTTAAAGCATCTGCTGTTTCCCTCTACTGAGATACCAGCACTCCAGTAGCATCTGCTTGGTTCCTGGATCTCCCCAAGGAAAGGCATCTCAACATCATTGATATCTTCTACTTCATGGATCTTGCCTCCTTTTGGAGGCTTCTCATTTTGCTTATTCTGTACAAGCTTCTTGCTGGGACACAGCCTGAAAGTGACCTGTCTTTCTGCAAAAATGGCATCTGGCCTCTTTGGCAGGACAATTTTTGTGCCAGTGTTTCTTCCTGCCACATCGATTACAGATAGCTGGGGTGTTTGATGGACACTCTTCCAGCCTCCCCCACTTTTGCACAGCTGTCTCTCCAATTTTAAATTTAACATACTCCACTGGGTCAGTCATTTCTGGGATATGGTTCTCCCTGTCACCCCAAATCACCAATTGATTTTACGTCCTGACCTAAGCTTGTCTTCTCAGTTGAGTCGTCTTTGTTAAGGTTAAATCATCTACTGATTGCAATTGGTCAGACAATGCTTCATCCAAGACTCTGACAACAATTGCCCCTGATTAGTTCATCTTTTAAGCCACCATATTCACAGTCCTCCGCAGACATTTAGTCTACCTATATCATTTATAAATGTATCAATGCTTTCCTCTTGTCATTGGGTACGCTTGTTAAATTTAGCCTGCTCAACAATGGTATTATTTTGCAGATTGAAATAGGCATAAAGTACATTTATTA
The DNA here is from genome assembly GCF_017639515.1 of Carcharodon carcharias. NCBI lineage: Eukaryota > Metazoa > Chordata > Chondrichthyes > Lamniformes > Lamnidae > Carcharodon > Carcharodon carcharias. Next base: position 200,329,154 of record NC_054469.1, read on the forward strand.
CTTCAATGTATGTAGCTTTTTCATCATTGATCCCTTGCCTGACTAGGACATTGTCTGCACAGCCACCTACTCTGTATAACAGCATACTGACCTGTTCAAAGCTCAGTTTTGCCATGAGGCCCGATGCCATGCCACATCTGGTAAATCCTTGGCACCAGTTCAGCCACACTTCTGCATGGTTGTGACCTGTAGCCTGCTTGAAACTTTCTGGTAATGGCAGAGACTTTTCCATACTTGTTCTTTCACTCATGGCCAGCATATAACGTTCTTGGTCTCAGTGTGCTAACACAGAATATTTACAGAGTCTGCTGAGGTAAGGAAAACATCAACATTATTGGAATACATCTTACTGTGGCTTCCTTGCCATGAGATCTACAATAGAGAACAAAATCATGAGACGTTGCGTCACCTCTTGCGATGATGTGTACTGTGTTTTATTAGCATAGCACACAATTAGAATTAACCCCTTATACTACATTTTCCAACTGGCAGAAGCAGTAAAAGCTGTTGGACCATTATCAGCTAATGAAAGATAATCAGCGTGGATGTGATAAAGGTAGGTAATATTTGACAAATCAAGCTAAATTTTTTGAGGAGGTCACTAGCATGATAGCTAGAAGAGTGTCCGTTGACGTGTCCATGTGGACTTTTGAAGGAACTTAACAAGGCTACACACGAGGTTATTAACATAAATGAGAGTACACCAGAATTGGATGTAGGCTTGTGACATTGGTTGGTAATTGGTTGGAAGGTAGGAGAGAGACTATAGGGGTAAAGGATTTGTTCTCTGATTGCTGGGCTATCATAAGTGGCAATCCACAGGCAGCTGCACTTGAGCCTCAGCTATTCACAATATATATCAATGACTTAATGGGTGAAAAAAGAGATACATGTATATTTGAGTTTGTATGCCATACTAAGTTAGGTGGTGCAGTAAATTGTGTGAAAAGGAGAAACCTGCAAGTGGACAAAGACTAAATGAATGGGGAAAATTATGGAAAATGGGTTTCAATTTGTGGAAGTGTAAGATCATCTCATTTGAATCCAAGAAAGATAAATCAGCGTATTTTTTTAAATGGTGATACACTAGGACGTGTTGAGGAACAAGGGTGTAAAACACTAATAGCTTGTGTACATGTACCAAAAATAGGATGGAATGCTGAATGGACTACTGCCCTTTATCTCAAAGGGGTTGGGACTCAAAAGTGATGTTTCAGTTTTAGAGAATCTTGTTCTGACTCCATCTGGAATGCTGCATTCAGTTATGGGCACCAAACTAGGAGGAAAGGAATATTGGCCAGGACTTTTCCCTTGGCAGGAGGGCTTGGTGGGAGCAGTAGCGGGCAGGGACGGCCAGGAAGTTGCCCGCTGCCCGCGATCGGCTCCGCTCCGCGATTTCACGCGGGCGGGCCAATTAAGGCATGCCCTGCATGGATTGTGAGCAGCAGCGCTCAGCACTACCTGTGCGGGCGGGGGGAGGAGGGAGAGTGGACCTGACGCGCACTTCGTGCATGAGAGAGAAAGAGCTTGAGGCACGGAGCTGCCTTAGGAAGATTGAAGCACTTTTTAAAAAAATGATTAAAGACGGTAAAAATTTAAAAAAAAACATGTCCTGTCATGTGACTCACACATGAGCAGGGACATGTTTTTAATTCAAAAATAAAATTTTCAGTTAACGTTTATTTGCTTTAGGAAACGTTATCCCGCTCGTGGACGCACACCCCATGTCATCGCGCGTCATATTACGCTTGGGCGTATCGGGCGCATGCCCACATGCCAAACGTAAAATTCTGCCCATTGGCTTTGAAAGGAGTACAGTGCGGAGTCACGAGAATGACACCAAGTATTTAAATTATTGGGACTGGTTGGAAAAACGTGATTTATATTACCTTGAGTTTAGAGGTTTGAGGAGCAATCTACTCGGGTGTTTAAAATGATAAGAGGTCCAGACACAGTAAATATAGATAAACTATTACCTCCAACGGTAAAATCCAGGACAAGGGGTGTGATCTTAAAAGTACAGTTAGGTTATTTAGGAGTGAAACCACAAAGTTCCTTTTCACACAAGGATTATGGAAATCTGGAATTTGTTTGCCCAAAAGCCTGTGAATGGTGGGCCATACTGAAATTTTAAAGATTAAGGTACAGGCATCTTCGTTGGGTGAAGATGTCAAAAGATATAGACCAACGATGGGTAAATGGGGTTATAGCACAGATCAATCATATCTAATTGAACGGTATCACAGGCTTGAGGGGCTGAATGGCCTGCTCCTGTTCCTACGGGCAAGATTTTCCCTTCGTCGGGCGGGCACAGCATCGGATCCAGGAGCGGCCGTGAAATGGACCACTGCCCGCGATTGGGCCTCGACCACGGTTTCACGCCAGTCAGCGTGAAACGTGCGCTGAGAACATCAACGCTGTTGGGGTGGGGGCTGGAGGGGTGCAAGCGCTGAAGTCTGCGCCTGCGCGGGAGAAAGCGCACTGAAAACTCCCTGAAGGCACAGAAATGCATCAGGGAGCTGAAGAATTTTACAGTGAAAAGTAAAGGTTTTAAAAATAAGGGAAACATGTGCCCACATGTGGCTCAGTCACATGAACAGGGGACATATTAAAAATGATGTTTAAAAATTTTTATTTCTTTTTAATTACTGTTGGAAACCTCTTCCCGCCCGTGGATGAGGTTTCCTAAATAACGCAAAGGCTGCCGAGCCTGTTCGCCTGCCAACAGTAAGTTCGGACAGGCAGCAAACAATACAAATTAATTCCCTGTTTAATGGCCTTCGTAGGTCTCTTCGTTGTCGGCGGGCGCACTGCCAACACTTACCTTCGCCCGCCGACCGAAATATCGCACAGTGCACAATGACGTTGGGACGCTCGCTTGACATCATAGGGCAGCATTTTACTGCCAATTGGGTCAGGTGCGCACCCACCCATGGGATGTAAATTCTGCTTTATGATACCATTTGTTCTGTAACTTTATGGGATTTTCTCAAGAACGTGAATGCTTTGTGGAGTACATACGTCATTAAGGGCAGAATTTTCTGCCTGTCAGTTGGGCATGGGCGGGCGCGGACCTGATCGCGGTCCACGCCACCATTTTACGCCGGCGGGACTGCAATGACAGCCGGGTCCAATGGCGGCCCGGTGGCCTGTTTTAAAAAGTTGCTGCAGCCTTTCAAAGGCTGTGAATCCTGGCCAGTGGAAGGGCTCCCCAGAGCACTGCTGGTGAGCAGGTCAGGCAGGAGGGTAGGGCAGGGGGGTGCAGTGTTCCCCTTGTTTTTCTGATGATTGCCTTGCTGCCCTCCTGGAGGAGGTGGCACCATGGTGAGAGGTCCTGGTACCCCAGGATGGGAGGAGGAGGCCCCGCCCACATGACAAAACGTGCCTGGGAGGAGGTGGCGGGGGTGGTGAGCTCCCCCGATGTGGTGTAACGCACCTGGATCCAGTGTCACAAACGCTTCAACAACCTGCTGCGTTCAAGAAGGTTGAGTACCATGTTGGCATTGGTCACTTAACCCAGCAGGTAGACTCTCCCCCCCAGTGCCCACCCATCCCGTCAACTCTGAGTGTAGTGACTGCATTGAATCATTGACGGCATGTGTCCTTTGCTGGATGGGCCAGCAGATATTGCCCATGCCTAGGTCACCCTGAGAGGGTGGTGAAGAGGTGGGTTCTGCCCCCACAGCATGTGGTACACTGAGACCCACATTACTGTTTTGGGGCAACCTGGAGGAGCTGGACCTAGACGCAGAGCTGGAACTCCAGGACATGTCCTAGTCTGGGTGATGACATGCAGGGAGGGGAGCTTCAAGGTGGGGTGGCACTGATCGATCTGCTGTCCTCTGTGCTCCACATGCTTGCGCCTCCTTGCTATGGAAGGTTAGACTATGTGGTGTCTAATGTGGTATAGGCAGCATTTAGCGAAGGGGGTTGGGGGTTGGGGACAGACCTAACATCTTTGTGTGGGTGCTCAGCAGCAGCGGGGTAAGGAGACACTGGAGCCCTGCAATGTCTCACTCTGGTTGGGGTGGGCCGTCCGCGAAGAGAGTCCAGGTACAAGTAGCACTAATCAATGCTCTTCTCTCCTTTTCAGGAGAAGAATGCACATAATGCTGCCGAGAGGGTGAGGACTGGCAGTAGGTCCCCCAGTTGGCGATTCTCAGCCGCTTCGAGTAGGGGGCCCTAGATTTGGAGAGGCGCCATGCGCCCAGGTCCACCGGTGTCAGTGAGGCTGGGGTGCCATGGGCAGGTATATATGCCCAGCAGTGGGGTCACCATTGTTCTCCCAACAGCCATGGCAGTGCTGAATGCTCAGTGATTGAAGTTTGCAACATGGCTTGACCATTGCTTATGGAAGGATAAGCACATAATGATGCGGGGGAAAGGGATGCACATTGACATTGTCTCCACGTTAACTGATCCAGTGTCCTTGTTCTTCCTTTCAGCATCAGCAGAGCAGGGCCAGGAGGAGGAGCAGCAGAGGCCCCTTCTCACACCTGAGGGCCCTGAAGTCTCACCAGCATCACACCATCTCTGCCAGGCAGGCACCAGCGCAGATACTAACACCTCGGTGGGAATTTGAACATTGTCTAGTGTCCTGGGGCACAGCGGTGAGGGCACTTCACAGTTGCGGGAGGAGCTGGCAGAGACAGAGAGTGCCCATGGCGCCAGCAGTTGGAGGACAGCAGGAGACTAGTCACATGCTCAGTCGGCGCCTGATGATGTGCCTCTGGAGTCGTCCATGATGCAGCAAACGCAGTATATGCAGCCGGTTGTGCGGGAACACCTGGAGGTAATACATGAGGCAATGCTTGGCTTGGTGTTCCGTGGTGGAGGAGTCTACGCGGACAATCACTGAAGCAATGATCCTCATGGCAGAGCGCTTTGTGTCCTCCATGGAGAGATTGGCGACTCTCATGGAGAGGCTCCTCCACATGCTGCAACTCAGACATATTGAGGTAGCTGCTTTGCCACCTGTATACACTGGCAGCAGGATAGTGGCGTCTTCTGCAGCCTCTTCCGCCTTGGACTACCTCTTGGACCTGCGCCCCTTGTGCCTGCGCCTGTCCTCCCAAAGGTGGCTTCCCTGGAAGCTGAATGTGCACTCCTGGCCTCGTCCCCCTTCTAGCCTTCCCTTCCTCCTCAGAGGGGGTGCGTCCAATGGAGAGTTCAGCTCCCATTCCCGGGCTAAGGGAAGGTTTCCTGAAACCTGCAGGCACGGAAAAGATTCTTCACTGCAGAGTGCTGACCTGAAGGTTGTGACTCCAGACCAAGCAGCTGGTATGCGTTTCGAAGTATTGCAGGTCACACAGGCAAGTTTCAGTAACTTTAAAAAAACAGTATTTGGCACAACGCACTCACGACCCCACTGAGCCCTCTTATCCCGCCCGTGGATGAGATTTATATAAATGTGTCCTACCCGCCTGCCCGTTGCACCCATGTGCCGACCCAAAGATTGCATGGGTGCCGAAAGATCTTAAGTGGCCCATTCATTAATGGCGGGCGTGTATCAGAGATCAATGTGCGCCCGCCCAATTAACTATTGCAATGACGCGCGGTAACATCTGGACACTCGCCCAATGTCACCGCGCATCATTCTACATGCGGGAATGTGGGGCCTGCTCCCGCACGCCAACAGGAAAATTCTGGCCTAATTTTTATTTCAAAAAGTCCAGTGAATTCCAATAGAATTAAAAAGAAAAATATAAGAAATTAGAGCATATTGCAATTTTATTGTCGAGTGAAAATTTATTTTTTCTTTCCTGATAAGCATCTTCAGTGTACTACTGAGGCTTGTGTGAAATTTGTAATGCAATAGGCAATTGATCTAACTGATGCTGAATATATACATGGGTGACCAGGATTAGCTTGTCGTTTACCTGAATTGACTAAATGGCTATGGGATTTTAAGTTCAGAAAAGTGACATTTGTCTTTTATTGCCTATTGTTTTTCAACTCTGTGCATTTGAAAATATTGCATTCTCAATCGTACTAAAAAAGAACTTTATGTCAGAGAGCACACCTTGAAGATATCTCAAAGCATTTCATATTCAATGAATTACTTTTCAAAGTGCAATCACCATTGCCATGTCAGCAAATGAGCCAACAAATTGGCAAACAGTGAGGCACATAAATGTTTCTGGTAATGCAAGGTGAGGGCCGATTGTTGCCCAGCACACCAGAAGACTTCCCTGCTCTTCAAATGTCATCGTATGGTCTTTGATTTTTACCATAACAGGTAGACAAGGCCTTGATTTAACATCTTGTCTAAAGAACAGCTCCTTCAGCCATGCAGTACTGTCCTGAGGGAGAAGACTAGAACTAGGGGATACAGTTCAAAAATAAGAGATCTCCCTCCTAAGATGGAGGTGAGAATTTTTTCTCTTGCAGGGTCATTCCCTATGGAATTCTCTTCCCCAGAAAGCAGTGGAGGCTGTGTCATTGAATTTATTCAAGGCTGAGTTATTTTTTTGATAGACAAGCGTCAGGAAAGTGGAGTTGAGGCCACAACCAGATCAGCCATGATCTTATTGAATGGCAGAGCAGGTTTAAAGGGCCAAAGGGCCAAATGGCCTACTCCTGCTCCTAAGTCCTAGTCCTATTAACTTCAGCCTAGGTTACTTTTCCAGGTCCTGAAGCATAGCTTCAACCCACAAGCTTCTAATTTAGTGGCAAGATAGCTACAAACTAACCCAAAGCTAGCGCTACTTATTCATTTGCAAACTAAACAACCAGAACCCAAAGTCAGATGCCATCATTTATCAGCCCACTGATAAGAGTTAGCACATAAAGCTTCATTTTTCAACTGTTCATCAATATTTAAGCAGGCCTCTGTTATTTATGATTATTACATTCTTAACAGCAGAATGCTCCTTCACCAATTCCCAAAACTCCTTTCACTCCAGTATATCTCCATTACACTGCTTGAACTACAATATTGGCGACTGAAGTCAAAATTGCTGCAACATACAAGATGGCAAAGCACCGACCAAGGGCACGCTAAGGTTAAGTATGTACAGCTCGGGGTCATGGGCGTGGTAAAATACAACATCACCATCTTCTGGTTATAAAGCAATATTTCAGGACTAACATTTCACTTTGTCCATAAACAAACTCAAATGGAGGCATTTTAACTCCAAGGCTGAGACGGCTACAGTGAGAAGCCCCATCCATTTTGAAAGCCAAACTTCATTAATATCCCACTTGCCTGCTCATGCGCTCCCCCACCAACCCCACCTCAAAACAGGTGTCTAAAGATAGCTCACCACCTTTGGGCCTACAAAGATCTGGGGAGCCAGAGGTTGCCAGGTGAAGTAAATTGTGATGGGGAATTTAGGAGGGTTTCCCATGTGGAAATGGGTGAGGCTGGGGCAGCAGTTGTCTAAACTTCTTGCTCTTTTTGTACAAACACTTTTAATTCTTGCTCCTCCACACCCTATTAAGGTAAATTTTAAACATGACTATCAGGGCTTTCATTAGCGTCTGCCAGGTTTCACTGAATGGGCCATGTTTGGTAAATCGTTAAAATAGCACAGTGATATTTTCAAATATATAGAAGACTCCTGCCTGAGTTAAGCAGCACCTCAGCCACCCAAGAAAACAGTAATGTTGAAAATTTTCACAAGGCCAGAAACAAGCGGCAAAGTTTTGGCCTCGTCGGGTGGGCGCGGCAGGCGGGCTCTGGAGCGGTTGGGAAGCCAACTACTGCCCGCGATCGGGCCCCAACATGGATTTCACGCTGGCTGGTCAATTAACGGCCAGCCGGCGTGAAACACGCACTGCAGCGCTCAGCGATGCTGGGGTGGGGGCAGGAGGAGCGCGAGCGCTGATGTTTGCACAGAGCTGCCTCAGGAGCTGAAGAATTTTGAAAATAAAAAGTAAAGAATTTTAAAATGTTAATAGCATGTCCCCTCATGTCCACTTGGTCACATGAGCAGGGACATATTAGAAATTAGTTTGAAAATTTTTAATTTTTTTTTAATCACTGATCGAAACCTCATCCCACACATGGGTGATGTTTCGCAAAAAAATTCAAAGGTCACTTGGCCTTCCTCTCCTTCTGAAATGAAGTAAATGGACTGTTTTCTTTGCATGGACAAAGAGGCTCTCCATCTTTGTGAAAATGGCGCTGGAGGCCCAAATCCCTAAGTCCCTCACCTGAACCCGAGCTCCTGCCATTTTCATTGGTGGGTGAATGGAGACAGGTTGAACTTTGAGCATCCCTGGTTCAGGGAGGCAGTTGCCTTCACGCTGATCTGATTTTCACAAGAGAGGAGTGGGAAATATGACTTGTGCATTTTAGACCTGGTAGGAGAACTTACCGGAGTTCTTTGGAGAGGTAGGGTACTTTTTTGCAACGCTAAGGTACCCTTTTAGATATGGTCCTGGGGCAGCTTTGGGAGAGGTCAAGTGCCCTTTGTGATTGTTATAAGTAGACATGAATACGCATAAAAAGTGAATAAACTCATTGGAACAGTCAAGTTCATTGGAACGGTCAAAGGGAGCAGTCAAAGGAAGCTGTCAAGCTGTCAAGGAATTTTAAATCTCCTGCCCTTTAAATATTTGAAAAAACATGTCTGCAGTGTTCAAAAAAATCAGTGCTTGCTATTTCACTCTGTTTGTTGACATAAGCCCGAGGGTTACTATTATAGGATTAGTGCTGCATGACTGATTTCACAACCTATCATTATCACAGTATGGTGCCTGCCAACTCAGTTTGATTAACAACTCTTAAAAATATTTGAAGTGGGACTATGAATACAAATGTATGTTTTTATAAGAGATAATAGGAAGTTAAATGTAGTAAATGGGCTTTTGTCAATGAAAGTGTTTTTTTAAGTAGTAAATTCATCAACAGGCACTTAAGAACTTTAATCCCATCATGGGTCCTGAGCTCTGTCTATGGTGGATACTGGATGAGTTGGCATGGAGGGTTAAGGGCAAAAGGTGGTTGGTGGGGCATGGATTGGCATGGACAGAGCATGGGGAGTGCGTGGGCAGGGGCAAGGGGATGTGAGGGGTGAGTGTCGGAGGGCTGTTTTTTGTTTCATTCTTTTTTCACAGCTGAGAAAATGTGCCAGAGCACTGAGGCAGGCCTTTTGGTCAGCCCTCCTCTGCATCTAGCAGCTCCTGTGGCTGCCTATGACCTTTTTCCAGGAGCCGTGGGCATGACTTCCATAAAACCCATACACTCCTCACCCCCAGAATGAAAATACGAACTTCCAGGGCACATTTTCAGGGCTTGGGTTCATGGAGCCAGGAATTCTCCTCACTCCACGCACTTGAAAATTCAGGCCAATATGTCAATTTTTATATAATATAGTTCAAATGAGTGTATTATTCTGAACAATTATTCTTGCTCATGTCCACTTTTTAATATTCATACAAACCATACGTCTCATAGTAAGTTACCTCTCTGTCTTCAAGTTTAGTGAAGCTCCTAATGATAAAGGCAGCGTGTGAATCAACCATGTGCACCTGAAGGTGTTAAACTTAATATCAAGGGCAGGGCTGAGTCAACAGATCTCAGTTGAGTTTTCAAGTGAGGTTTGCAATTGCTCTTCCTCTGTCAAGGCCTTGGAGAGGGTGCTGGGGAGATTTATTATAACAGCATCAGGAATGGAGAGTTTCAGTTTTGTGGACAGACTCGCAAAGCTGAAATTGTTCACCTCATGGCAGAGACTATTAAGGTGAGATTTAATAAAGGTGTTCAAAATAATGAGGGGTTTTAACAGAATAAGTAAGGGCAAACTGTTTCCGCTGGAAGGAGGGTCAATTTCCCGAGACACAAAATTAAGGTAATTGGCAAAAGAACCAGGAAGAGATGAAGCAAATTGTTTTTAATTAGCAAGTTGCTCTGATCTGAAATGTATTGCCTTAAAAGATGATGGAAAAAGATTCAATAACTTTCAAAAGGAAATGGGATCTATGCTTAAAAAGAAAAATGTGGCAAGGGTCTGGGGAAAGAGCAGGGACGTGGGGTTAATTGTTAGTTCTTTCAGAAAGTTGGCACAAGCATAATGGGTGAAATAGCCCTCCTGTGTTGTATGTTTCTCATTTAAATCCACCATCGTAGCCATCTATTCACTCCTACATCAACTGCTTGTCTTGCTTCCCCTTAAATCTATCACTACTATTTGCTTCAACTGCTCTCTGTGGTAAAGACTTTCACATTTTACTATTATTTATGTTGTTCTTCCCCACAAGAGAAAACATTCTGTCTGTATCCACTCTATCAAAAACTTTCATAATTTTAAAGACGTCTATTAGGTGCCCCCCCACACAACCCTTTTTTCAAGAGATAAGAGGCCCACTTTTTCAGGAATTTCCTGATATGTATACCACACATTTCAGGTAATATCCTGGTAAATCTTCTCTGCACCCTCTCCAGTGCCTCTATATTCTTTTTATAATAGGCAACCAGAACAGCATGCAGTACTCGAAGTATGGTCTAACCAAGGTTCGATACAGATTCAGTTTTCCCTACTTTTCAGTTTTACTTGGAGATGAATAGTGCCAGTAATCCACCACCTGTTATCACTTACAGAAGAGAAGAGGAGAAAGCTTATGACAATTTGTTTCCAAAAAAGCAATAAATAAACAACAGCAAAAGTATTTTAGGTGTATATCGCTTCAGGAATTCCAAGCATCTCTTGCAACGGATGTTATAGTGTATGTGGCAGATATTTTTGGTCTGGTCATTATTATTTTCTCTCCCACACATTAACGGCAACTTTATGGGCTGTAACCTCCGGTTGGCGAGCAGGGGTGGGTCCCGCTCGCCAACATGTAAAATGACGTGGGGTGACATCGAGCGTGCATCCCAACGTCACGGCATGTCATTCAGGCTTTCAGTTTGACAGGCACACACCCGACTCGGCTGCGCACCCGCTGACCTGCCAACAGGTCTATTGACGCCATCAACAAAGTAGTTGAAGTCATTAATACACCTGCCCATCCAACCTTAAGGTTGGCGGGCAGGCTGGGAGCCCTGGCGGGCTTCTGAAGAAGCATGGAAAAAGCATCCACGGGCAGGATGAGGTTTCATGAGGATTTAAAAATCTCACAATAATGTAAAATAAAAGTTATGGACATGTCCCAACACATGTGACAATGTCACATGAGAGGACATGGCAGGGAAATTTTTATCTCCGCTGTATTTAAAGTTTAAAATGTGAGCCGATCTCCCTGAGGCAGCACTTTGCCTCAAGCAGATCTGTGCAATCATTCGTACGCATACGCGAAAGAGTGCACTCCTGGCTGAGGGATCTACCCCCCTGCCCACACAGGGAGCGCATAGTGCTTCCTGGCAGACGTCACACTGGGTGGGCCTTAATTGGCCCGCCCACGTAAAATGGCAGCGTGCCCCCAACCAGGGGCACCAATCAGAAGCCTGGTTGCCCACTCCTGCACTTCCCCCCTCCCAACAGGGGGAAGATGTTGCCCCATGTTACATCTAGTTATCTTCAGTTTTAATCTCATAAACTTGGCCTAAAAGCTTTATTTTTCTGTTCAGAGACTGTGGAAGGTAACACCAGTTGGCATTAAAATGGACCTCAAGTAGTTAAGCAGGATATCTATGTTCTGTGAGGTTTCCTGCAGCCACTTCCATAGCTCTTTCAGTCCTCCTGATATGATGGTTGAATTATGCTTCTATAGAACAGAAGCAACCCCTGCTGTTGCTGGGTCGAAATCCTGGAACTTCCTCCCAAACAGCACAGTGGGTGTACCTACACCAAAAGGACTGCAGGCATTCAAGAAGGCACCTCACCACCACCTTCTCAAGGGCAATTAGGGATGGGCAATTGACGCCCAAATCTTGTGAAAGAATGAAAAAAATGCCCTTTACCAACCAGTTAAATAGAGGATATTCTGTATATCCAATGAAGCACAATGGGACAGGGCCCACATCAATGAATCAATATATTGTAAAAGAACAAAACACAAATAGCAAAACCATGAAAGTGTCTTACATTGTGAAGCAAAAATACAGATAAATATTTTCTTAGATTTGTAAAACAATAAAATCGAGAATGTTAACCTGTATACAGATCAGACTACTGAGGTAACTTAGCACCATGTATAAACTCAGAATCACAGAATATTATTTAATCAGGATGAAAAAAGGGAGGAAAAGAATATCTTAAATTGCATACTATGTAGAGAAACAGGCCATTTGGTCCAACTGGTCTATGCTAGTGTTGATGCTCCACATGAGCCTCCTCCCATTCCTTCAACTAACCTGATTAGTTTATATTTACTTCTATTTCTTTCTCCCTCGTTTACTTGTCTATCATCCTCTTCAATCAGTGAGGCTATTTGCCTCAATTAATTTCATGTTTTAAATTTTACATTCCATCCACTCCCTGAGTAACGTGGTCTGTCTTTGAATTGCTCAGTGATTATTTTAGGAGGGTCAGTTAGTTCAGTTGGCATGTGAATCAGATTAACACCAAGTGCACAAGATTCAATTCCCTTTCCTAACTGAGACAAACTCAGAGTACGCATCCTCACCATACACATGGTAAAAAAATCATAGCACTAAGCCACGGTTCAGTGAATAATTGGCAAGGACCAGCCTTGGGGCAGAGAACTGAATAAGTGACTATTTTATAGTTATTAAACCCAGGGCGGTATTTTACACTGGCGGAATTTTACGGTCCCGCCAAAGCCAATGGACTTTTGAAGGCTTGCTGCATTTTATGGCCCCGCTCCTGCCGAAATGGGACCATAAAATTCTGCCCCTAGTTTCGGATCCCTCCACAAGTGAAAACATCTTCTCTGTGTCTCTCCTATCAAACTCCTTCATAAATTTAAAGGCCACAATGGGATCAATCCTCATGCCTTCTCTTTTCTAGGGCAAAGAGCCTACGATAAGGAATTATATATTTTTTATTCTTTCATGGAATGTGGGGATCACTGACAAGTCCAGCATTTGTTGCCCATCCCTAAATGCCCTTGAACAGATTGATGTGTTGGGCCATTTCAGAGGGCAGTTAACAGTCAACCACATTGTTGTCAGACCAGGTAGAATGGTAGACTTCCTTCCCTGAAGGACATCAGTGAACCAGATGGGCTTTTATGACAATTGATGATAGTTTTATGATTATCATTAATAAAGCGAGCTCTCAATTCCAGATTTATTAAATAATTGAATTTAAATTCCACCAGCTGCCGTTTGAACTCACGTCCACAGAGAATTAGCTTGGGCCTCAGGATTACTAGTCCAGTAATATTACCATGATGCCACTGTCTTCCTGTAATGTGAACATAAATAAATGAAATCTACTCTGATGAAAGCTTGAAAAAAATCCAAAGAGATCTTTTTTTTCCTCAATTATAACTTGTTGACTTGTGACATGGCACACTGATAGTGACATGAGTGACATGCAGGGAGTCCACTACCTGGAAGAGCTGAAACGTGTTCTATATATATATGTGTATTCTTCTCCTCCCACAAGCCCCCATTCCCCAACACTCTGTCCACTGCCTTTCTCTCCTTCAACCTTCCATTTGCTGTCACTCGGTCCCTCACCCCAGTCTCCAACCTCTAACCCAACCACCCCCCCAACGTCCCCACAACCCCAGTCCCTTCTCATCCGCTCTTCATCCCGAGCGCTAACCCACGACCCCTAGACTTTGGTTATACTTGTCCAACCCAGCCCCACTCCATCCCTGTCTCTTATCCATCCGGAATCTACTGCAGGGGAACATTTGAAGGAAACGTTTCTCCCATACTGCTAGCAAAGGCCCAGGGAGATTCAGGATCCGATCCGGGTGAATCCCAGAGAATCCGAGAAGGTTGACAACCTTAAGATAACATGTGAACAAATCTGAAAGATGTACCTAGGTAGAAAATGTTGTTTTGTTGTTTTATTCTGGGTAATTATTAACTTTTACTATATTCAGAATAATGGAGAAAGTCTAAAATAATTCCCGATTTATACTCATTGGACGGTATTTTCCGTGCTGGCCAGCGTCAAGCGCGCTTGGTGGAGTGACCGGACAATATGGCGCGATCGGTTTCACGACGTGAACCCAGTTTGTGATCGTCCGCCCAGCCCACCAGTGGTGGGCCGTGTTCTCCACCATGGCACATCAGGAACCTCATTGCAATACATCTGCATATCATTAGTAGCTCAGCCTGCCGGATTCGTCCCCACCCTGCTGGATTATCCGCCCACGTTGGCGGGAATACGCACCGTTGTCGAACACATCTTGACGAGCCTGATGTGCAGATGTCGGGACTTCCCTGCTGGGGCCTTCCTCACATCGCAGACATCTGACAAGCAGAAGGTGCTGGAGCACGACAACAAAAGCACACTGGGCCAATGTCCATGGCATGCTGAGTGGATTCTCACGGACATGATTCTGCTGCGAAGCACCGCACAGGGGTCGGAAGTCACCGTTGATGCTCACAATGGATGATGGTCAAGGGGGCGGGAGACTGAAGGCCTAGGATTGGCTGGGAGAGGAAGAGGTGTCGGGGGTGAGGTTGCGAGGGGGAGAATGAAGATGTCAGGGGAGGAGGAGGTGGGGGGGTGGGTAGGGAGGTTGCAGGGAGGAGGGGGTAACGGGAGAGAAGACGGCAACTGGAGATGTAGGTTCAGAGGGGGTGGAAGGTGTTAGGGAAGGAGTGTAGAGAGGGGAGGAGATGCAGAGAGGGGAGGATGCCCAGGGGGAGGAAGATGTGCAGAGAGGGAAGAGTGTCCAGAGGGAGGAAGAGGTGAGGAGAGGGGAAGATGTAAGCGTGGAGGAAGAAGTGGGGCTGGAGGAAGAGATAAGGCTGAATGGAGGAAGGAGCTGGGAGCGGGGAAGGGACTAAGAGTGGTGGCAGAGGTGAGGCTGGAGGAAGGAGTCAGGAAAGGGGAGGGAGTAAGTGGGGTGGGAGTCTGGAGATGTGGGAGGACAAGGGGGAGGAAGGAGTTCCAGGGGGGGAAGGGGTGTGAAGGGGGGAAGGGGCATGAATGGGGGAGGGGTGTGAATGGGAAAGGGGTGCAAAGGGGGAAATGGGTATGAAGGGGTACGGGTGGGAGGGTAGTGTAGGTAAACGTGCACAGGAGGGGTCAGATAGATCCGTGTCTGCCTCCTGGGGGTGGGAGTGGTATGGAGGAATGGTGAGAATGACCAAAGCAAAGTGAGGTAGTAGGGTTGGAAGGTGAGGGTTTGATGGTATTGATAGAAGGGACAGTGAGGGTGGTTGATAGGGACCTGGAGGCAGACATGGGCCTGAGGGGTTGGAAAGGAGCAGGTTGGGGATTTGAGCATGGATGGGGATGGGATTTTTGGGAAGGAATGTGCACGCTCACCTTAACATCCCCGAAGGAAAAGGCTTGTGGCTGGTAGGTAACGGAGGGGAGATGGAAGGTGATGCCAGGAGTCGGGGGGAGGTGGTCAAGTGAGATGGGGAAAACGCAACGGGTAAATGGTGAAGGGGAAAAGATGGGGGAGCTGACAAAAAAGCGAATCCAGACCTTGCTGTCCAAATCGAAAGTGAAACGATAATCATGGTGTGTGAGATCAGGTGCTGCATGGGAGTGTGATCTTTGGGTGTGTGGGGATGCAGGTCAGCTCAGATGGCCAACTGAAAATGAACCCTAGCGGGCAGCATTGAAAATGTTCAGGACATTGAGGTGAGTGTGAAACGTGAAGGCTCCATGTGCATGGGAGAGTGCTTACACAAGGCTCCAAAAGACCCTGACACACACACACTTTTCCCTCCAGAATTAGATGTGGGCCAGCTGCCCTCTCTGTGGTGATTGAGGATGAGGTTTAGGGGTCACGGGCAAAGGGCACTCGGAAGGAGAGAACAGCCTCTGAGATTCCTCAGTTTATGACCCAGGGGTGTCCAGTGTCACTTCTCCATCCCTCAGGTGCGCTAGCACCCTGGCCTGATTCCTTGAGGGGAAGGAGCACCTGGAGGGACGTTGACATGCCCCGTTTCCCTCTCGTGTTGCCAATGTAGGAACTTGCCCTTGGCTACTGTGATGGAGTGCAGGTCTGCACACACCTCTGCATTCTGTTGGACTAGGGTCTCCATGGTGTCGCCATCCTCCCCAAGGAGACATCCATATGGGCACATGTGGGTACCACTTCATCAGAGAGCAGACCAACACACTCCTCTGACTCACATGCCACTCTGCTGAGGGCTTTCAACAGCTCTGCGTGATGTTCTCCTGCCTTCTGCTGACTGGTGCTGGTGGAGGGTGAGGGTAAGCGCTGTGACAGGTCTTCCAGGCTGTTTATTTCCACGTCTTCATTGCAGGAGGTGTCCTCTTGGCTGCAAATGAGGATGTGGATGGAACTGAGGGACTGGCTGGCTGAGGGTGTTTGGCGGAGTTTCCTGTGAACCAACGTGGAGATCATTAGTGCATGGCAGCAGAGTCAAAAGCAGGAGAGCACTCACAGTTGTCTTGAGAGAGGTGATGTGGTGCAAGAGCCTCATAAGAGTTTTCGCTGCCAAACTCACCGTCGCCACAGGCAAGGTCCACATCCTTATCAGTCAGTGAGATGGCACGCTCCTCAAAGTGAGTGAGGGGCCTAATGTGGGCCACTCCACCCCAGTCTGGGACTTCTCCCTGCTGATGTGAGCCAGCTTCTCCTGCATGAAAACAGATGGGGAGAGTGTGAGCAGGACACATGGCACTGCCTGGAATGTTTGTGTGGTGAGCGGAGTCATGGACAGGAATGAGGACGTGAGCTCAAGAGGATATGGACCTGATGGAGATGTGAGGGTGTGTGTGAGAGTTAATGGTGTTGTCCCTTGAGGTGTGAGATCCCTGTGGATATGTGATGGGTTTGTGAGTTTGTGAGTTGAGGATAATGAGAAGAATGAGTTACCTTGGCGGAATGGATGAGACCATTCATCCTGTAGTGGCAATGGGTGGCTGTCCTCTTTTGCAAAGCATTGGTGCTGACCACCATTGCCACCACTTTCCTGCTCTCTGATGAAGTGGTACCTACATGTGCACACATGGAGGTCTCCTTGGGGACCTCCATAGAGACCCTGGTCCAGCAGAATTCAGAGGTGTGTGCAGACCTGCACTCCATCGTGGTAGCCAAGGGTGAGTTCCTACATTGGCAACACAAGAGGGAAACAGGGCATCTCAACGTCCCTCCAGGTGCTCCTTCCTCTCAAGGAATCAGAATCAGAGTGTGGTGATGCCGTTGCCCTTCCTGCAGCCAGAGTGGTGATAGAGGACATCATGGTAGGCCTCCATGGCATCCAAATGGCATTCCAGTGACACGTCATTAAACCTGGGGGCTGCAGTCTTTTTGCCTTTTGTGGACATCTTCCCTGCAGTAGTCATGTGCAGGAAGCACTGAGATGTGTGGTGCGGCTGGACATTAAATATGGCACCCGGTGTGATGAAGCAGCAAGGTGATTGCGTGGTGGGTGAATGAGAGCCCCTCCAACATGGAAACTGCATGTTTCCCGGGAATGCATATGTAATGCGGCGGGTTTGAGATAATATGGTGTCAAAAGCTGCCACTACGGCCAGCGGGTAAAAAATTTAGTGCAAATCTGGGGTGATTCTGCCCATTCCCTCAAAGCAGCATGGTGGGGGAGTGTAAAATAAAGCTGCATGCAAGGCTGCTTTTACCTCCAAAGTTTTATCACTCAGTTGTGAATTGCAAATTATATTTTTACTTAACGATGTCGTACAAACATTCAACAAGAAACTCACCTTTGGAGGCAGTGCAAAATGAATCGGTCGAATGTCTCCGGTCATTTGACACAAAGTCAATGGAACTGCATATTGACCAATACAATACCACCCATTTTGTGCAATTGCGAGGACAAATTTCTACCCTGCTGTCTCTCGTTCAACTATTAATGATTTAGCATATATTCCCCGCCCCCACCCCCCAGATCAAATGTTGTTTCAAAAAGTCAACATGATGCGCCAAGAAAAATCCATCACATTGGGTCAAATCTTCCTGAAAAATAAGTGTGTTAATGACATATTCCATTTTTAATGCACAACTTGGTGATATGTTCTGGAGATAAAAAGATAGGGTGTGAGTTGTGGATCACCAGAACCTGCTGATTTCTGCTTTTGTGCTGCTCTGCTGTTTGCTTGCAAAATTTGTATCTCACCCTCATCTTCCAAGTTATCTTGAAGAACTCGCTGATTTTACACATTAATTGCCCATTATACTCACTGCAGAAATTTAGTACTTATAATTAACACCCTAAGTACCCTTTTAAAACAATATACTGATTAATGCAATAATAATAAATCGCTTTGGCCTAGAAAGGAAACAATTCAAACAGCTGAGCCTCATCCTGCATGTTGTAGGTTAGCATTTGAAAATTGACATTTTAAAAACATTTTACATAATTTGCTTTTCCATCTCTTTTGTTTCTCCCTCTCTTGATCCAATCTTTCCTTTCTGCCTTTTATTTCTCTTTCTGTACCAGATTTACATTTTGATTCAGTTTTCTTATCCGGTGTTGTTTCTTTCTCAATCCTTGAACCTCATTCGTTAAGGAGATACACTGTTGCTCCCATCATTCACTAAGGTCCGCAATGTCCTGTTGTGCTTACATCGTTACAATATTGCATTCCTGGCAACTTACAGAGCAATTTATGAGGGAAGGTTGCAGTAAAAAAGGCTAACACCATGAGATACCCTACTTCAGCAAGACTTGGCTTAATAAACTTTAGCAAGATGTGGAACAGAATTCATTGATGTTGTTTGCATTGAAAGTTGCAATGTGCAATATTAGCAACAAGCGTGCTGATATGAATTAATGCCTTCATTAAAATAGTGGACATGGGGGTTTCGTCCAAACTTGTTAATATGTGCATAACTAATGCAGCATTGTTCTAATTCAACTCATTTATTTTAAAATAACTAATTGTCCCTGATGTGTTAAATTATTTATTTTGATATATTCATGTTATTAGACTATCCTGCAGCATAGTTATTTAATATTGGATCTACCATAAGATTCTTGCTTATCTATGATGATGAGGATGAATTGGCTACCTTCCCCTCAGCCCTTTATCATACTACTGCAAGCAGAAACATGACAGTCACCAGTGACAAGTATTCATACGCTTTCCCTACACACTCATGTAATTTCCCTCTTCTGATTGACCCCTGTCAGTTACAACTTTGGGTGTGCATTAATGATCTAAGCAAAAACAGTTTGTATTGTATAGTGCCTTTAATAGTAACAAAGTTCCAAGGCACATCACAGGACCAGACAAAACTTTGACACTGAGACACATGAAGGGATATTAGGACAAAAAAGTAATTAAAGACACACGTTTCACAGAGCAACTTAAAGGAGGAGAAAGAGGTATAAAGGCAGAGAGGTTTTAGGAGAAAAGTTCAGAGCTTAGGGCCTCAGCGGAGAAATGAAATTCAAGCATGCGCAAGAGGTCATAACTGGAGGAGCTGTAAGAGATAGGGAGAGCAAGGTGGGACTTGAACATAAGGATGAGAATTTTGAAATTGAGGTGTTGCCAATGCAGGTGAGCACACAGGGGTAATGCATAAACAGGACTTCCTGCAAGTTAGGATAAGGGCAGCAGAGTTTTGGATAAAATGGGAGGCCAGCTAAGAGAGCTCTGGAATAGTCATATGAGGAAGATGTTGGTGCAATGGTAATATCACTGGATTAGTAATGCCCAGGCTAATACTCTGGGTAGATGGGTTCAATGGCAGCTGGTGCAATTTAAATTCACTTAATAAAATCTCGAATTGTAAGTGAGGGCGGAATTGTCCCAGGTTTGTGCCACATTCGGTAGCAGGTGGGGGAAAGAGCTTTTTACTCGCCGGCCGCAATGGCAGCTTTCCTCGCCATATCACCACAATATCATCCATATCATCCCATATCATCCCACTCCTGCCTCATTAATCAAGCATTCCCATGAAGCACGTCATTTCAATGGTGGGCAGCTTTCAGATTTGCCCACTTCGCCGCTTCCTCAAGCCAGACGCCAGATTTAAAGTGCAACCACAGACACATCTCTCAGTGCTTCCAGCCCAGGACTGTAGCACAGAAGACATGGCCCCAAAAGGTAAGAAGACTGCAGCATCCCCCACCCGAATTTAGTGACACATCCCTGGAATAACTTTTGGACACCGTGGAGGCCCACCATGATGTCCTCTGCCCCCACTCTGGGCAAAGACCATGAAGCAAGAGAGGCGGTGGTAGCGGTGGTCAATGCCAAAGCCCTGCAAAGAAGGACAGCCACCCAGTGCTGAAAGAGGATGAATGGTCTCATCCGTTCCACCAGGGTAAGTCATCACTCTCAACTCACACACTCACAAACCCATCATATGTCCACAGGGATCTTACACCTCAAGGGACAACGCAACTAACTCTCACACACAACCTCACATCTCTGTCATGCTCCTATACTCTCGAGCTCGCGTCCTCAGCCCGTCCATGGCTCCACTAACCACACAAACATTCCAAGCAGTTCTGCTCACACTCTCCCCATCCATTTTCGTGCAAGAGAAGCCACATTAGGCCCCTCACTCACTTTGAGAAGCGTGCCATCGCGCTGACTGGTGAAGACGTGGGCAGTGCCTGTGACAACCGTGAGGTCAGCGGCAAACACCGTCGTGAGGATCCTGCACCACATCATCCCTCTCTCAACGCAACTGTCAGTACTCTTTCTCATGCTTTTGACTCTGCTGCCATGCACTAATTACCTCTATTTTAGTTCATAAGGAGCTCTGCCAAATGGCTGACACCCTGAGCCAGCCCCTCAGCTCCATCCATGTCCTCACCTCCTGCCAAGAGGACAACTCCTCCTTTAAAGAGGTGGAAATAAGCAGCCTGGAAGGCCCGTCACAGCGCTTACCCACACTCTTCACCAGCAAAGAGACACACACCTCGGTGGGACTGAGATCTAGGGCAGGCTCAGGTTCACAATCTGGTGGTCACCGCACAGATACGTGTCCACAGCAGGAGGAGGAAAGTTCAGCCGAGCTCCCCAGCACTCGGAGGACTGCTGGAGAAGAGGTATCTATGAGGTCTGAGTCAGATGACGGGCCTCTGAATTCGGCCTTCCAACTCATCCTGGAGAGTCAGCAGAAGGCACGGGAACATCACGCAGAGCTCTTGGAAGCCCTCAGCATAGTGGTATGCAAGTCGGAGGAGTATGTCCGCCTGCTCTCTGAAGTGCTGCCCACATGTGCACGTATGGTGGTCTCCATGGGAAGAATGGCAGGTGCCAAGGAGACCCTGTGGAGATGTGCACAGACTGCACTCCATCGCGGTAGCCATGGGTGAGTTCCTGCAGCAGCACGTGAGGTAGAAACAGGAAATCTCAACGGGCCAACCACTCGGGAATCTCAGAGGGTCTCCTCACTCTCTGGGTCCCCATTGCCTGTGACCCCCTCAACCTGGTCCTCTGTCACCACAGAGGGAGCAGCTGGCCCACAGGAGGACAACCAAAGCAAGACGGGGTCCCCGAGGCCTTGGCTCTCCAGAGGACCCACGCCAAAGTCATCAGAGGCAACAGGGCGAAGTATTGCATAGGCTGTCTCCACTGCTGCCGTGGATTTCAAGGCAGCAACTAAGAAGTGTAAGACCTAGAAAAGTTAAGAAATTCTGATCACAGTTGTTTGCATGGGGAAATGCGTGTTGTCACTTTATAATCTGAAAATATATTCACTTTCACTGAATAATGTGTAATAGTGACTTTCAGCTTCATTTACATGCTTCGCAAGTCATCCCCCGTATCCCCGCCTCCCCCACCAGCATTTCAGCTGCTCGAAGCTGGAGCATGAGCGATCCTGGAGGGAGAAGCGCTTGTATGGCCAGGGCCTTTCAGAACCTCGCGCAAGCACAATCCCACGCACACAGATCCTTCCCCCATCACACTCATTACGATGTCCTGATGGGGTATAATGCCTATACATTACAGGCCTGTCTTGTAATGGCTGCCATTTGAATTAAAAAGTGGAAGCAACAGAGGGGAGAGGCGAAGGGCTGGAACCCGGGGCAGGGCCACTTCTCGCTTCTTCGACGCTGACCTGAAGGTCATCCTTAAGGCAGTGAGGGAGAGAAGGGAGTTCCTCTTTCTGGAGGGTAGCAGAAGAGGGCCATCCTCACAAAGCAAACATACATGGATTGAGGTGGCTAAGTTAGGAAGTGAAGAGTGCTCAGGAGGAACTGGGTCCTGTTCTGGAAATGATTAAATTACCTTATTTGCTCTGGCAAGGTGAGTGTAACTCCAGACCACCAGGAAAGGCCTTTGAGTACTCAGCCTCCAAAAGACACGCCTCGCTGAGGAGCCTGAGAATGCATGCTGCTCCTGAACATGGGAGTAATGTATACCCAGGGTACTTACTAACTCCTTAGCGAGGCTCAGAGTCCTAGTGCTGTTGAAGATTTGCCAGCACTGATACTTGCAGTTTCTTATGCGAATAAGACACATGTATAGGCCTGTCTCTCTTTTGTCCTTTCAGGAGAAAAGGGCTCGTAATGTCTGGGAAAGGGCACTGACAGGAGGAGGAGTGCCCCATCTGCACATCCCCACTGTCATGGAGGAGAGAGCAATAGGAATCACCAGGGTACCCCCCACCCACACTTCCAAAACCCATAGGAACAAGTCAGGGAAGGTGAGATGGCCATTCCTGGACAGACTGAAATGACATTGTAATCTGCAGCTGAATGGGATGGAGAGCACTACATTCCCTCTGTAATCATCCCAAAAATATCAGATGCACTGAGAAACCTCAGCACTGAAGAGGCTTCTGCTCTCCAAGGCTAGTTCTTATCATCCCTTCTTGTATCTCCCATAGGTTGTGAAGTGGAGGGAGATGTTCTTTACTTGGACCAGAGCAAGTGCTGGTATCAGAGACAACACGGCCAGCACCATCACATCTGACAAGGTTACTTTCCAGCTGCACTGATATACTCATGTCAGTGGGTCCTCATGTGCGATTAGTTATGTTGGTACTGGGAGAAGACCACAACACTGATGAGCAGGAGGAAGTGAGAGCGGCAGAAGCAGCTGTGGGCAGTCCCCCTCAGAGAATGGAAGACATTTCCAGCCATGTTTAGCTGAGGGCAGATGCAGGGCCTCAGGAGTCACAAGAAAGGAGACTTTACTAGACCAGCAGATTGTTCCCACATGTGAGTTCCCTGAGGCAGTAAGGGGTCATGGGCTGAGAATGTCAACTCATGTCTGCCATCAGGGTCCAGAGCTTCAAGTGCATAAATGCCTCCATTGAGCAAGCGGCCAACATCATGGAGAGCCACATGTGGCAACAACATAAGCGGATACAGGAACACTGCACTAACATGCACAGAATGCATGCAACACTCTGTAGCATTGACTGGTCAGCAGCATTGGTGGTGCAGAGATGTTTGGAGTGGATGTCAGTTCCACCTCAGCTGGTGTTCCCCTCCAGCCATTCGGAGCACCATCCAAGAAGCAGTCAGCAACCAGGATGAGGGTGCGACCCCTCATTGGGCACCACCATCAACATTGGTCTCCTTGGCCCCACTAACTGAGGGACCATCTATT
Source organism: Carcharodon carcharias (assembly GCF_017639515.1). Classification (NCBI taxonomy): domain Eukaryota; kingdom Metazoa; phylum Chordata; class Chondrichthyes; order Lamniformes; family Lamnidae; genus Carcharodon; species Carcharodon carcharias. The sequence continues at coordinate 200,352,658 of NC_054469.1, forward strand.
CAGCGGGGCCTTGAGGTGGAGGCTAACTCTGCATTGACATTGGTGCAATGGCCTCTGGAGGTGCTCCCACTGGCACCTCCACAATGAGGACAACCACCTTGTGCATCTCATTCACAGGCAGAGACAAGGGAGCAGGCTGCCTCCACCTCATCCAAGGCCACATGGAGCACCGCATAGGAGTGGCTGAGAGCTGAGGCCACTACCTGGTCAGAGCACTGATTGGTTCATTGGGGTTTATTTCACCTGCATGTGTATACTTTTTCTCTTACTCAGCACAATGTAAATTATGACACACGATGCCAAACATATGAGCTTCCATTCTTTAACAGCGAAACTGGAAAAGAGGGAAGGGGTTTATGAAGGGAAGAAAAGGACATTGAAGGGGGACAATGAGACCTCTGGACAGATGTGGATCATTCATTGCTGGTTAGAGTTGCTCTATTTAAAGTGTGTTTTCAATAGAATTGCTCTCAAAGTGAGTTCCAGTCATTGTGGTTTCGAAAGGCTCAGCCAAAACATTCCTGGGTCAGATGCTCCCTGATGTTGATGACAACCTGATCAGAACATCATGTCCTTCAGTGGCCCCAGCCACCTCCTTGTGAAGCCCGGGGCACCTCTGAGTTCTGTATCTCCCTCCTTCTCGTCCTAATCCTCTTCCTCTTCCACGTCCTGCTCCTCCTCTTCCTCTGATGAGCTGTGTCGTTTCAGGATCTCACCCTCTTCAAGGTCCAACAATCTCTGAAGAGCCGTGTTATGGAGGGTGGAGTAGATCAGCACAATGCACAAGACCCTTGCAGGATTGTACTGCAGGACGTCATTCAACCAGTTCAGGCACCAGAACCGCATCTTTAGAAGCCTGATGGTCTGCCCTTGTGGTTTTAGCACTTCTCTGGCTCCGTCTCAGGTGACTTAAAGAGTTGAGTGGCTATCTCTTCAAGGATTAACCCTTGTCCCCTAGAATCCACCCACAATGTTTGGTTGGTGGAGTAACACTCTTGACTGTTAGAGAATGAAACAGTCATTGCAGCTGCCAGGAAAGCTAGAGCACATGTGGAAGAATCTCTTGTTGTGGCCACAAACCAGTTCAACTTTGAGACAGTGGAAGCCTTTCCTGTTCATAGATCCCATTGGGCGGTCACCCCTTGATAGTTATGTGCCTCATTAAAACAGCTGCTCATCAGAATCTTGCTACACCTTCCAAACTTCCATCACGCCAGTGGAAATACGTTGGCCTCAAACCCATTTGAAAAACAATAGCATGCACAAGTCGGAGCTCAGTTCGCTGGTAACTTCAGTGTGAGCAGAACATACCTGCTATAACACTGTGCTGGTCTTGTTGCGATGAACACCACTCTGTTGGAGCTGTAGTGTTGGACTGTTCCTTTTCTTTCCTTTCATTGTCCCAAGGACAATGTGCTGTGGTACTCATGCAGGCCTCCACTTTCAGAGGCTAGCACTTCAGCTCGGGGTGGGCTGTGAGGCAGGGGGTGGGGATGACAAGAGTGAGGGGCAACAGGGAGGGAAAGCTGTAGAATGACAGTCAGAGGGAAGTGTGAACATGAGGAAGGAAATGGGAAGGGAAAGCTCTGGAATGGCAGCCAGGGAAGGGCAAACACGAGGGGGGCAATGGGGAGGCAAGGCAGTGGAATGGCAGCCTGATAGGGGTCACCTGCTCAGGGGCAGAAGCGCCCTCAGCGGCCTGTGAAGCTGGAGTGGACGGGGTCACAGGCAGAGGGGACTGTGAGAGGCTGCACACTCTTGGAGTGTCCTGAGAGGAGGCCCCAGGGTGTCCAGCTGATACTCACCCTCCCTGTGGGTGCCTGAGGACCTTGCCCTGACTCCTGTAGGAGATGGTATACCTGGAGGAAGGTCAGGGTGTCTCATCCCCATGTCCCCTACATCCTGGTGGCACCCACCAGGGCATGTGTCCATGGAGTGTAGGGCCGAGCACAAATCCGGCAAGACCTGCTGAACCAAGGTCTCCATGGTGGTCGCCAGCCTTCCCATGGCGACCTCGAGGTGCTCGCTCTGTCGGAGCCACAGCATCATAAAGAACGCAGATGGACTCGTCCATCATTCACTCTAGTCTGCTGAGTGACTGTCAAATCCCTGCCTGATGTTCCGCCACCTGTTGTTGCACCTCCAGCATAGATTTAGCGGCCGCTTCCTGAGGCTCATCATCTGACTTGGATGGAACAGATGACTGGTCTCCTGCAGCCCTCCAAGTGCTGGGAACCTGGGCTGTCCCTGCCTCCAACTTCTTCCGGGGCGTGTCAGTGAAGTGTTTCCCAGAAAGTGAGCCTGAGCCTAATCGACATCTCTGCACCACCGATGATATGAGCCTCTGAGCTGATGGAAGGTGCATGTGAGTGCCATGATGGTTCTTCCAGAGCTTCCTCCTTGGATGAGGTCCGGGGGCTTGCACTGGTGGTGCTGGAGGGTTTCAGTTAAAGAGCATGAGCCAGATAAGACTGCACTTGACTCACTGTGAATGGCAGGATTTGATGAGGTGATGGAGCTGTGATCCGTATGGTTGGTTGGAGAGGCCAATCAATCCTTCCCCACAGAAGCAATCCCTGTCGTCCGCAGCCAGCTCAGCTGCAGCTTCCTCAAATTCACTGAGGGTGAGGATGTCGGACACCCCTCGCCCAGTCTGCAATCTCTCGCACCTGGAGGCCCTGGCGGGTGCATATGTCATCCTGAGGCTCTCAGCCTTTCTGTTATGGGTTGCAGATGTCTCTGGTGGGCTGGAGAGATTGTGTGTTGGACTGACGTTTAAATATGGCGCCTGGGTCTTCAAACACGCCAGCTGACAGCGGGCGGGCAAATCAGCTCCTGACCCGCCAGGCGATTCAGAACGAGACACGCCCCTGCACAAGTAATGAAGCCCCAAGCACAGAATTGGGTGCAAGTTGCTGCCATTACAGATGGTGGGCTGGGCGCTGCTGAAACCGTCCACCACCGCATTTAGTTTAATTTTGGGAGAATTCCACCCATAGAAAGTAGGAGCAGGAGGAGGCCATTCAGCCCTTCAAGCCTGCTCTGTCATTCAATACGATCACGGCTGATCCTCTATCTCAACGCCGTACTCCTGTGCTCTCCCCATACCCCTTGATGCCTTTCGAATCCAGAAATATATTCAGTGACTTGGTCTCCGCAGCATTCTATGGTAGAAAATGCCATAGGTTCACCACCCTCTGAGTGAAGAAGTTTCTCCTTATCTCAGTCCTAAATGGTCTACCCCACATCCTGAGACTGTGATCCCTTGTTTTAACAAAAACAGAATTACCTGGACAAACTCAGCAGGTCTGGCAACATCGGCGGAGAAGAAAAGAGTTGACGTTTCGAGTCCTCATGACCCTTCAACAGAACTGATCTTTCTTTACAAGGAGAAGGAAATAAAAGCTGGTTTAAGGTTAGGGGGGGGGGGGTGTGTGTGTGTGTGTGTGTGTGTGGCGGGGGGGGGGGGGGGGTGGAGGGGTGGGGGGGTGTTAGGATAGGAGCAGATCATCAAAAGATGTCACAGACAAAAGAACAAAAGAACACAGAGGTGTTGAAGTTGGTGATATTATCTAAAGAATGTGCTAATTAAGAATGGATGGTAGGGCACTCCAGGTATAGCTCCAGTGGGGGTGGGGGACCATAAAAGATTTAAAAATAATGGAAATAGGTGGAAAAAGAAAAATCTATATAAATTATTGGGAAAAAAAACAAAAGGAAGGGGGAAGAAACAGAAAGGGGGTGGGGATGGAGGAGGGAGCTCAAGACCTAAAGTTGTTGAATTCAATATTCAGTCCAGAAGGCTGTAAAGTGCCTAGTCGGAAGATGAGGTGCTGTTCCTCCAGTTTGCGTTGGGCTTCACTAGAACAATGCAGCTGGCCAAGGACAGACATGTGGGCAAGAGAGCAGGGTGGAGTGTTAAAATGGCAAGCGACAGGGAGGTTTGGGTCGTTCTTGCGGACAGACCGCAGGTGTTCTGCAAAGCGGTCGCCCAGTTTACGTTTGGTCTCTCCAATGTAGAGGAGACCGTTTTAATCCCACCAGCCAGAGAAAATATCATCCCTGCATCAAGTCTTTCCATCCCTGTCAGAACTTTATATGTTTCAATGAGATCCCGTCTCACTCTTCTAAACTCTCATGAATACAGGCCTCATTGGCCCAATTTTCCTCATGCGACAATCCTGCCATCGCAGGAATCGGTCTGGTGAACTTTTGCTGCAATCCCTCTATGGCAAGTACGTCCTTTCTTAGGTAAGGAGACCAAAACAGCACACAATACTCCAGGTGTGGTCTCACCAAGGCCATGTAAGATATCCTTGCTGCTGTACTCAAGTCCTCTCGCAATGAAAGCCAACATACCATTTGCCTTCTTAGAACCAGAGAAACATAGAACCATAGAAAAGTTACAGCACAAGAGGCCATTCAGTCCATCTTGTCCATGCCAGCCCGAGGACACCCAGGTGCCCTTTCTAATCCCACTTTCCTGCACCCGGCCCTATAGCCCTGCAGCTTACAGCACTTTTTAAAAGAGTTTAAAGTTTCTGCCTCTACCACCAACTTGGGCAGTGAATTCCAGACACCCACTACCCTCTGTGTAAAAAAGTTCTTCCTCATGTCTCCACTACACCTTCTGCTACTTATCTTGAATCTATGTCCCCTGGTTCTAGAATTCTCCACCAAGGGAAACAATTTTATCTATTCCCCTCATAATTTTGTACACCTCAATCAAGTCACCTCTCAGCCTTCTTTGTTCTAAGGAAAATAATCCCAACCTATCCAAACTCTTCCTGTAGCTACACTTTCCTAACCCTGGCAACATTCTTGTAAACCTCCTCTGCACTCTCTATTATGTCCTTCCTGTAATGTGATGACCAGAACTGCACACAATACTCCAGTTGTGGCCTCACCAGTGTTTCATACAGTTCCAACATTATATCCTTACCTTTATATTCTATACCTGTGAAGGAGAGCATTCCATATGCCTTCTTTACAACCTTGTCTACCTGAACTGCTGCCTTCAGGGACCTGTGTACTAGTACTCGAGGATCTCTCACTTCATTGAGCCCTCTTAGTATATTCCCATTTATTTTGTAATCCCTGTAACTGTTTGACCTCCCTAAATTTATGACCTCACACTTCTTTATGTTAACCTGCCACTTTACCGCCCACTCCACCAACCCATCTATATCGTTTTGGAAATTATGGCTATCCTCTCCATTATCAACTACTCGGCCAATCTTTGTGTCATCTGCAAATTTCCCAATCGTGCCCCCATGTTCACATCCAAACTGATAATATATATCACAAACAGCAAGGGTCCCAACACCGAGCCCTGTGGAACACCAGTTGAGACAACTTTCTATTTGCTAGGGTATCCATCGACCATTACCCTTTGTTTCCTGTTACAAAACCAACCTTTATCCAGTTTGCCAAATTACCCTGAATCTCATGGGATTTTACTTTCCTGACCAATCTGCCATGTGGGACCTTGTCAAATGCCTTGCTAAAATCCATGTACACAACATCCACTGCACTACCTTCATCAACCCTTCTTGTCAATTACTCAAAGAAATCAATCAAATTTGTGAGGCAAGACCTTCCTTTAATAAATCCATGCTGACCATCCCTGACTAGTCCATGCCTTGCCACATGACAGTTAATCCTATCTCTCAGGATTGATTCTACTAATTTGCTCACCACCGATGTAAGACTAACTGGCCTATAATTGTTTGGCATTTCCTTTGATCCCTTTTTAAACAATGGAACTAGGTTTGCATTTCTCCAGTCCTCCAGTACTTCCCTTTTAATTGGTGAAGATTGGAAAATCATCCTCAGAGCATCTGCTGTCTCCTCCCTGACTTCCTTCAGCAGCCTCGGAAACAATCCATCTGGCCCTGGTGACTTATCAACTTCCAAGAATTTCAACCCTTCGAGTACTTCGTCTCTCTTTATGACTATCCCATCCAATATCTCGCAGTGTTCCTCCTGGCCTACTATATCTACATCCTCCCTTTCCTTGTAAACACGGAGACAAAATATTCATGAAAATCCCTTCCCACAGCTTCTGCATCCATACACAAGTTTCCATCTTCATCTCTGATAGATCCCACTTTTTCTTTAACTAACCTTTTAGTATTAATGTATTGGTAAAATATCTTTGGGTTATCTTTAACTTTACATGCTAATCTTTTTTCATGCCCTCTCTTTGATTTCCTTCTTCCCTTTTTTACTTTGTCCCTGCACTTCCTATATTCGTCTAGGCTATCTGCAGTGCTTAGTTCTTTGTGCCTATCGTACGCTTTCTTTTTCTGTTTGATCTTCCCCTGTATTCCTCTGGACAACCAGGGAGATCTAGATTTGGCAGTACCACTCTTATTTTTGTAGGGGGCATGTCTACTTGGTACAATTAGGATCTCGCTTTTTAGTGCTTCCCACTGCTTTTCCACTGTTTTATCCTCTAGCAGTGCTGTCCAGTCCACCTCAGCCAAATCCCTCCTCATTTCTGCAAAATTTGGCTTCCCCCATTTCAAGACTTTTACTCCTGCCTTATTGCTGTCCTTTTCCATGGTAATGCTAAATCTAACTGAATTGTGATCACTGACCCCGATATGGTCGCCAACTGTCACTTCACCCACTTGCCCTTCTTCGTTCCCCAAGACTAGAGCTAGAATTGCATCTCCTCTCGTTGGGTTTGTCACTAATTGGTTGACAAACTTTTCCTGGACACACTGCATGAATGTTTCTCCCTCAGTGCCCCTTATATTGTTTGAATCCCAGTTGATTTTAGGATAGTTGAACTCTCCTACTATTATTGCCCTCCTGTTCTTAAAAGCAGAAATTTGCCGACATATTTGTTCTATCTCCCTTTCACTATTTGGGGATCTGTAGTGTACTCCCAGTAGTGTGACTGCCCCTTTTTTATTTCTAAGCTCAATCCATAAAGCCTCGCTTGTTGAACCATTTAATATATCATCCCTTCTCACAACTGGAATTGATTCTTTAACCATTAGTGCTACCCATCTCCCCCCAACCTCTCCACTGCCACCTCCACCCCTCCACCCACCCACAACACCCACCCCCCCCCACCCCGCCCCCACCGTCTCCTTTTTTATCTCCTACTCTATCGTGTCTGAAGATTCTATAACCAGGGATATTAAGCTACCAGTTATGTCCCTCCTTTAGCCAGGCTTCCTCTATAGCAATGACATCTTGCTGCCATGTGTCTACCTGTGCCCTTAACTCATCTACCTTGTTTGTAATACTCCTTGCATTGAAGTATAAACAGTCTAACCCCGTCAATTTCCCTTGCTGGACACTTTGTAAACTTTGCTTCTCCTGTAACTCCATGTCTATCACAACGTCCCTAGCTAATGTTCTACCTCCATTTTTCTGATCTGAATCTGACCTATCTGATCCTACTCCTGGGATCCCATCCCCTTGCCACACTAGTTTAAATACTCCCCAACAGAACTAGCAAAAGCCCCCACAAGGACACTGGTCCCAGCTCTGCCTGGGTGCAGCCCGTCCGGTTTGTACAGGTCCCACCTTCCTCAGAACCGGTTGCAGTGCCTCAAGAATCTGAATCCCTCCCGGCTACACCATCTCTCCAGCCATGTGTTCATTTAGTCTATCCTCTTATTCCTGCTCTGGCTAGCACGTGGAACTGGGAGTAATCCTGAGATTACTATATTTGAGGTCCTGCATTTTAATTTATCTCCTAACTCCCTGTACTGAGCTTGCAGGTCATCATCCCTTAGTTTACCTATGTCATTGGTACCAATGTGTACCACAACCATTGGCTGCTTACCTTCCCTCCCCAGAATGTCCTGCAACCATTCCATGACATCCTGGACCCTGGCACCAGGGAGGCAACATACCATCTTTGATTCATGTTTGCGGCCACAGAAGCATCTGTCTGTGCCCCTAACTATTGAATCCCCGATCACTATAGCCCTGCCATTTGTTTTCCTCCCGGCCCTCTGAGCAGCAGAGCCACCCATGGTGCCCTGAATTTGGCTGCTGCTGCTTTCCCCTGAGAGGCCATCCCTCCCAACAGTATCCAAAGTGGTATATCTGTTAGAGAGGGGTTTGACCACAGGGCACTCCTGCACTACCTTCCTGAGTCCCTTACTGTTCCTGATCGTCACCCATTCCCTTTCTGCCTGTGCAATCACCTGCGGTGTGACCACCTCGCTAAACATGCTATCCACGACTTGCTCAGCATCATAGATGCTCCACAATGAGTCTACTCGCAGCTCCAGCTTTGAAATCTGGTTAGCTGGAAGCATCATTTGGACACACCTTCTGCACACATGGTCAACAGGGACGCTGGAAGCGTCCCTCATTTCCCACATCCTGCAGGAGGAGCATATCAGGGGTCTGAGTTCTCCTGCCATGATGTCCCTCTCGATTAAGCTAGTTACTCCCTTAAAAAATACACTAGCTCGGGGCCTTATTTATGTTAGCTAGGAACCTTGTTTCTTGACTAATTATACTTGTACAGTACTACTCTATACGTTTTTTTAGCTCCTACTTCAGTATTAAGCAATGAATTACTTTAATAGATTGAAAAAAAAAATCACCAGGATTTACTCACCAATCAGCTGTTCTTTTTTTAACTGCTTACTGCACCTGCATGTTTGTTGTCAGTTATTGATGTACAAGGACACCCAGGTCTCTTTGTACATCAACATTTCCCAATCTCACCATTTAAGTAATACACTGCAATTCTGTTGTTCCTACCAAAGTGGATAACTTGACACGTTATACTGCATCTGCCATGTTTTTGCCCACTCACTCAACCTGTCTAAATCACTTTGAAGCCTCTTAACATCCTCCTCATCGCTCACATTCCCACCAAGTTCTGTATCATTAGCAAATTTGGAAATATTACATTTGGTTCCCTCATCCAAATCAGTGATATATATTGTAAATAACTGGGGCCCAAACCCTGACCCCTCCAGTACCCCATGAGTCACCAGATGCCACTCTGAAAAAGACCCATTTAGTCTTACTCTCTGTTTCATGTCTTCTAAACAATTCTCAATCCATTCCAATATATTAGCCCCAATCCCAAGTGCGTTAATTTTACACATTAACCTCTTATGTGGGACTTTATCAACAGCTTTCTGAAAACCTAAATACACCACATCCACTAGTTCTCCCTTATCTATTCTGCCAGTTACGTCTTCAAAAAACTCCAGTAGGTTTGTGCAACATGATTTCCCTTTCATAAATCCATGTTGACTTTATCTAATCCCATTGATATTTTCTAAGTGTCTTGTTATCTCATCCTTTATAATTATACTCTAGCATTTTCCCGACTACCGATGTTAGGCTAACTGGTCTGTAATTTGCGGCTTTCTTTGTGCCTCCTTTTTTAAAATACAGGGTTTACACTTGCCACCCTCCATAGGCATCCACTATTTCCATGGCCACTTCCTTTAATACCCTGGGATGTAGATTATCAGGCCCTGGGGATTTATTGGCTTTCAGTCCCATTAATTTCTCCAGCACTGTGTTTTAATAATACTAATTTCCTTCAATTCCTCTCTCTCACTAGACCCTTGGTACCTTAGTATTTCTGGGAAGTTATTTGTGTCTTCCTCCGTGAAGACAGAACTAAAGTAGTTGTTTAGTTGCTCTGCAATTTTCTTGGTCTCTATTAAAAACTCTCCCGTTTCAAGACTGTAAGGGACTTACATTTATCTTTATTAATCTTTTTCTTGTTACATATTTATAGAAGCTTTTACAGTCCACTTTTATGTTCCTTGCAAGTTTATTCTCACACTCTATTTTTTCCCTCTTAATCAATTTCTTGGTACTCCTTTGTTGAATTCTAAACTGCTCCCAATCCTTAGGCTTACCACTTTTTCTAGCAACTTTATATGACTCCTCTTTGGATCTAATCCTATCCTTATTTTCTTTTGTTAGCCATGGTTGGGCCACTTTTCCGGCTGTGATTTTGTGCCAGAAAGGAATGAATAACTGTTGCAATGCATACATTTATTCCTTAAATATTAGCCATTGCCTATCCACCATCATGCCTTTTAATAAAGTTCCCCAATCTACCTTCATAGTTTCCTTTGTTAAGATTTAGCACCCTAGTTTCCGCTCAGACACCTTCCCTCTTTTTGCCTTCCTTGTGCTCAGCTGGATTCCCAATGACATTTGGAAGTCTTATCCATCCTCTTGTATCCTCATGATGTGCCAGGAAGGTGACAGACCCTTACAATTTCTGAGCACGTACAGACAACACCCCCACCCCACAATCTGTGCACACCCAATGACATCTGTATGCCAATGGCTGAGTGACCCTGTCAGCCGAGCTCCCTTTTATTGTCCCAACTAAATTGGTGGTGCAGCCATGACTGGCTTTCCGCTGTGTTACAATCTGTGAACTTGTGCGTTCAACTGTGCGCCCTCACCAAAATCCCACACTGGTCCTTAATTAGCTGAGAATGAGCTTATTAACTACTTTAATTGGCCTTATTGCAGAATCAGGCAGGTCGCCAGGGCCTAGCCTTCCCCCATACTGATGAAACTCTCCAGTGGCAAGAACAGCAATGGGAAAGCACCTGTCCATCTCCATTCCAGCCCCATCAGGATTGAAAAATCCTGCCCAGGAAGTTGCTCATGATGGAATGCAAGCCAAAGCAGGGTGAAGGCTTAAAACCAAATAAGGTCATTCGATGAAAGGGGGCCATTAGGGGAGAACAAGGGACTTGGGTGGAATTTATTAATTTGTAAATAGGCTGTGATGTTTAATCTTTGTTAGTAAAATACCCAAAGAAGCACCTGACATAAAAGTTGAAAGAAACCTAAAGAACATGTGACTATGTTTGATTGTAATTTGCTTGTGCAATTTCTTATTATGCTGAGCTTAATAAAGGCTAGACAAGAAAGCTCTGGTGTCCAAGACTCCAAGGCTGAATTCAAAACCTTCTCATTCCATTCCTACCTGTCAGGTTTCAATAAAACTACACCCCCTCCCTACCTATTGATTGTATAATTATTCAAATTAGATTAATAGGTGAAGTTATATTAATATGAACTAAAGAAAGCAAGTTTAAATTTCCTTTTCTTTCAAAAAGATACTGGTAAATGGCCCTAAATGAAATTGTCATGGGATGTGACATTAAAATTGAAATTAGTCTGTTGCAGATTTCATTTATTCAAGAGTTGTTTCAAAACATTGATAATTAAATACCATTTATTCTGCTGCACACTGACCTTTTATTGATTGTTATCACTCCACCAAGTTTCACACTTAAAAAATCAATCTGTATCCAAGTACATTCACAAATAGCCCCCAGAATTTTGTGTTTTTTCTCTCTTGTACAGCATGTTTACGATGGTTGTACATGGGCTTGCAATATACGTGATACAATTTGATGTTGCCCTTAGAGCAAGAGGGGCTTTTTTTTTGTCTCATTTTATTGCAATAAGCTTCAGTTAAGGCAAAAAAAGCCAGAAATACAGCAAGCAGATCAACAAATGAAAGACAAAGCTAGATGAATGCAATCATTCAAGAGAATATGTTCAGGCAAGGCTATGAATGTTAACTGAAAAAAATGGGGGAGTTTGGGTCAGGTGGGGGTGGCTGGGTTTAAAGTGTCAAAAATCCATTTCCCAACCCAAACCCTCTTCCAACCCATTCATTTCCTCCTTTAACTGATGCCAGAGTTTGGACAGGCAGTCAACACGACTCAGAGGTTGGAACTTTAAATATGATAATGAGGCTGCGAGTCACATTTTCATTTACGTTTTCCACTTTAACTGGTATCAGCCGGGTTTCATGAGCCTCTTGGATATCGGCAACTTCCTTGGGGTGAGGACTTGGACATTTCGTACCTACCTCCTGGAATGAGATGCCCTCCTGAGAAGCCTCTGCAAATGGGTATCCACCCACCCCCAATGACCTTCCCCGTGAAGCCTCTGGCCACCTCACACACCGCCAGACCCCGATCTGCTAACACCTCCCCATAGGGCTCCGATTCCAACCCCCCCCCAAACCCCACCACAGTGTTTCTGATCATCCCCCCTCAAGCCCCACCCCCCTCCACCAATCGCACCCCCCAACCTCCATTGGCCCTCCACTCTGATTGCTACCCCCATTCCCCTCCCTTGCCCTGGCAGGTCAGGTTAGTAAATATAGTGTCCAAGGATTCCCACATGGAAGTTAATTTACGTTTCTTTTTCTGGCTCTACCCTTTTCTTTATTGACTGCTCATACTAGTCAAGCAAATGATGAATTCAATCTTCAGCAAATTCAAAACAGTTAAAACAACTTATCTAAATTCTTTCAGCCTGAGCGTGAGTATGGTATATCAACACTGCAGAAGATTTTTTTCAGTGCCATATGACAGAAGAGGGAAGATTCATTTATTACGACAGGCATATAATGAAATTAGGGAACAGCCAGTTAGGAGTGAAAAACTCAGATTGTTTGTGCCCATATTTTGGGTGCTATAAGTGCCGTTTGATATCCAAAATGGCATCCTTGGCAGGTCCATGCACTTCTGGAATGAATAATGTCACACACTATACTGGTGAGGGAGCTGGGGCCTGGTGAATACCTGCCCGAAGTATGCAGAGCAGGTAGCTCATGATGTCAATCATGATCGAGTGGTGCCTTCTTGAAGCTCAATGCTCTATCTAATGACCTTTCTTAACTTCACACTTGCATTCTGCAGCAGGAAGGAGCCCCAACCATCACTACTTAGAGGGATTTTAACTGCTTACAGTTTAGTTGCTTGATTTCTTCTGACTGTTGCTATGACTCCAAAGGTGTTTGGTGCTTTCTATATTTTTTTAACATTGCAAAAGTTTTCATGGAATTGTGCAGCAGCTGATGAAGGAGTTTTTCTGGTTCCAAGCCTTCTACACAAAGCAGTTGGTCCTAGACATAGGTACACTGATAGACATTCTCCTTCTAATACACAGATAGTCATTCCCCACAACCAATGGAATCAATGGATCAGGTCTAAGCTTTGCAGTCCTGCCACATCCAGTCGTGAATGGTGGTGGTGGACAATTAAATAATTCACTGGAGGAGGTGGCTCCACAAATATCCCCATCCTCAATGATGAAAGAGCCCAGCACAGCAGTGCAAAAGATAAGGCTGGAGTATTTGCAACAATCTTCAGCCTAAAGTGCCGAGTGGATGATCCACCTTGGCCTCGTCCTGAGGTCCCCAGCTTAACAGCTACCAGTCTTCAGCCAATTCGATTCACTCCACGTGTTATCAAGAAACGGCTGAAGGCACTGGATACTGCTAGGGTTATGGGCCCTGACCGTGTTTCAGCAGTGTTACTGAACACTTGCGTTCTAGAACTAGCTGCGCCCTTAGCCAAGCTGTTGCAGTACAGCTACAACACTGGCATCTACCCAGCAATGTGGAAAATTGCCCAGGTATGTCCTGTCCACAAAAGAAGTGGGAAAAATCCAACCCAGCCAATTACCGCCCCATCAGTTTACTCTGGATCATTAGCCAAGTGATGGAAGGGGTCGTCGTCAGTGCCTTCAAGCTGCACTTACTCAGCAATAACCTGCTCACTAACATTCAATTTGGGTTCCGCCAGAGCCACTCAGCTCCTGACCTCTTTGCAGCCTTAGTCCAAACATGGACAAAAGAGCTAAGCTCAAGAGGTGAGGTGAGAGTGACTGCCCTTGACATCAAAGCAGCATTTGACTGAGAGTGGCATCAAAGAGCCCTCGCAAACCTGGAGTCAATGGGAATCATAGAGAAAACTCTCCACTGGTTGGAGTCATGCCTAGCACAAAAGGAGATGGTCATGATAGTTGGAGCTCAATCATCTCAGTGCTGGACATTACTGCAGGAGTTCCTCAGCTTAGTGTCCCAGGCCCAGCCATCTTCAGTGGCTTCATCAATGACCTTCCCTCAATCATAAGGTAAGAAGAGGGCATGTTTGCTGATGATTGCACAATGTTCAGCAGCATTCACGACTCATCAGATGCTGAAACTGTCCATGCCCATATGCAGCAAGACCTGGACGACATTCAAGCTTAGGCTGATAAGTGGCAAGTAACATTTATGCCACACAAGTGTCAAGCAATGATCGGCTCCAACAAGAGAGAATCCAACCATCTCTCCTTGATATTCAATGGCATTACCATTGCTGAATTTCCCAGTATCAACATCCTGGGAGTTACCATCAACCAGAAACTGAACTAGAACTAGACACAGTATAAATACTGTGGCTACAAGAGCAGGTCAGAGACTGGGAGTCCTGTGACAAGAAACTCACCTCCTGACTCCCCAAATCTTGTCTACCATCTACAAGGCACTTGTCAGGAGTGTGATGAAATTCTCTCCACCTGCCTGGGGCAATACTCAAGAAGCTTAACATTATCCAGGACAAAGCAGCCCTTTGACACCCCTTCATTACCTTCAACATCCATTCCCTCCGCCATCAACACACAGTAGCAGCAGTGTGTACCATCTACAAGATGCACTGCACCAACTCACCAAGGCTCTTTTGAAAGCAGCTTCCAAGCCCACAACTCTTATCACCTAGAAGGACAAGGACAGCAGCTGCATGGGAACAGCACCACCTGCATTTTTCCCGCCAAGCTACACACCATCCTGACTTGGAACTGTATAACCATTCCTTCAAAATGGGTCAAAATGCTGGAACTCCCTCCCTGACAGCAATGTGGATGTATTTACACCACATGCACTGCAGTGGTTCAAGAAGGTAGCTCACCACCACCTTCTCAAGGGCAATTAGCTGTGGGCAATAAATGCTGGCCTAGCCAGCGATGTCCACATCCCATGAAAGCACGAAAAATGATGACATGGAGAATAAACAGAGGCCATGCAGAATGTCACAAGCTGCTGGACAAACAAGGAGAAGGAGGAAGATGGGCTGTCAGTGAGTAGGCCCAATCCAACCAAGGTGATTAGGGAGCAATTCTCCAATCTGAAGCTCAGCCACCTGCTGCAGCTAGAACTGAAACGTCAGAGCAGAGTGAGGCCAGTGGCTGTGAAGGCGACTGTGACAATGAACCTTCATGCCTCTACCTGCCTCCAGCTGGAGCTGGAGATACCTGGAACAGCTTGCAGTTTGCTGTCCACTGTTGTGTAAGAAAAACCACTTAGGCTTTCCATGAGAGTTAACTGCATTTGATTCTTGCAGGTGGAGCAAGGCTTCGGTAAGACTGCATGCTTCCCCGTGGCAAAGGGTACAACAGAATGCACACACAACACTTTGTAGGTGCCATTTCACAACTCTGCCCTATACTGGAACCAAAAGATATTTCACTTCCTCAAAATCCAGCTGGTGTGTGACCACCATCAGTGAACCATAAGCAGTCAATGCCTGGTATCTTGGCAATGTCTTTATGCCTTCATTCTTTGACAGTCCACTATGCTATCTGCGTCTGAGCCATCAGGGGAAAGCAAAGGGTGGCAACTGAGAGGCAAGGGGCGGAATTTTCCCTGCTCACTGGCATGGGGCGGGACTGGCAGCATGAGAAGGCAATATGGCGAGAAGGTCAGAAATCGGTTTCATGAGTTTGCGATTGTCCGCTCAGCCGTTGATGGCGGGCTACATTCCCCATCATTGGACATGGAAACCTCATTGTAATACATCTGTATATCATTATAAGGCCAGCCTGCTAGAATCATTCCCCTACATGGATTATCCATTCACATCGGTGTAATTGCACAGCAGTGCAGAACAAGTCTTGACAAGTGTGGACATGCAGAAGTTGGGACTTACCACCAGGGCTTTGCTCATATCATGGACATCTGAGGAGCCCAACACCATCAGCACACTGGAGGAAAGTCCATGGCATGCTGTGTGGGTTCTCATGGACATGGCTCTGCTGTAAAGCAGCGCACCGTAGTTGGAAAGACATCATTGAGGGTCTGCTCACAACAGATGATGGCCAAGGGGAGGTCCAGCTGTGTTTGGGAGAGGAAGGTGTACCAGGGGTGAGAGAGCAAGGTCTTGGAGCGAGTTAGAGAGGAAGAGGTGTCAGGATAGGATGAGATTGGATGGGGAGGAATGAAGGTATCAGGATGAGACGAGGTTCGGAGGGGGAATGAAGGTGTCAGGATGCGGTGATGTCGGGAAGGGGGGAATGAAGGTGTTGGGGGTGGAGGTTGGGAGGGGGGAGGGAGTATGGGGGAGGAGGGGATAACAGGGGAGAAGATGGCACCTGGGGAGGTAGGTGTAAGGGGAAATAGAAGATGTAAGGGAAGGAGTTCAAAGGGGGCAAGGACTGCAGAGAGGGCAGGGATTCCAGGGGGAGGAGGGAGTGCAGAAAGGAGAGGGAGTAAGACTGGAGGAAGAAGTAAGGGTGGAGGAAGGAGTTGGGAAGGGGTAAGTACTATAGGGAGGAGTAAGAATTGAGGATGTCTGAAGGGGGGGAGTCTGGGGGGGGACGGTGGGAGGGGGTTCCAAGAAGGGAAGGGGTTCCAAGGGGGGAGGGGGTCCGGAGGGGGGAAGGGGTCCAGGGGGTGGATGTCCAGGTGAACATGCAAGGAAGGGTTCTGATGAGTCCATGGCTGCTTCCTGGGGAACAAACTAGGGGGAAAAGGAATGAAGGAATGGTGAGAATGGCCAAGGACAGGGTGAGGCACTAGGGTGGGAGGGTGAGGGTTCAACAGTAGCAGTAGAAGGGACAGTGAGGGTGGTTGGTGGGGACCCGAAGGCAGACATGGACCCTGGGGGTGGGGAGGAGGAGGTTGTGGAGGTGAATGTGGACGGAGGTGGGGTTTTCAGGAAGGAAGGAAACCTGGACATGCCCGAAGGAAAGGATTGTGGCTGGTAGGGAGCAAGGGGGGGGTGGTGGAAGGTAATGCCAGGAGGTCAAAAGTGATGGGTGAAAGGAAATGGTGACTGGGGAAGGGAAAAGGTAGGGGAGCGCATGAAAAACTGAATCAAGACCATGATGTCTAAATCAA
Organism: Carcharodon carcharias; assembly: GCF_017639515.1. Classification (NCBI taxonomy): domain Eukaryota; kingdom Metazoa; phylum Chordata; class Chondrichthyes; order Lamniformes; family Lamnidae; genus Carcharodon; species Carcharodon carcharias. The sequence goes on from NC_054469.1 coordinate 200,369,594, forward strand.
AAGCGAAACGACAGTCATGTTTAGCGAGATCAGGTGCGCAAGATCAGATGCACATGGGAGTGTGATCATTGGGTGGGCGAAGATGCAGGTCAGCTCAGATGGACAACTGAAAGCAAACTCCAGCAGGAAGCATTCAAAATGCTCAGGACACTGAGGTGAGTATGATACGTGAAGGATCAGCATGCATGGGAGAGTGCTTGCATGAGACTTGGAAAGGCCCTGTCACACACACAGTTCTCACTCCAGAATCACTCGTTGGCCAGCTGCTTCCTCTGCAGTGACAAAAGGCAAGGTTCAGGGGTTCGGAGGCAAAGGGGACTTGGAGGGAGAGGACAGCCTCTGAGATTCCTGAGTAGATGACCCAGGGGTGTCCAGCTGCCAATCCTCCTCCCTTTGGGTGCCTTGGGGCCCTGGCCATACTCCTTGAGGAGCAGGACCACCTGGAGGGATGTCAAAGTGCCCCGTTTCCCTCTTGTGTTGCCACTGCAGGAACTCACCCAAGGCTCCCGCGATGGGATGCAGGTCTGCACACATCTCTACTTTCTGCTGGACCAGGGTCTCCATGGCGTCCACCATCTTCCCCATGCAGAACTCCATACGGGCACATGTGGGCATCGCTTCATCAGAGAGCAGGCTGAAGCAGTCCTCCAACTCACATGACATTCTGTTGAGGGCTTCCAACAGCTCTGCGTAATGTTCCAATGCCTTCTGTTGACTCTCCACGATGAGTTGGAAGGCCAAATCAAGAGGCTCATCATCTGACTTGGACCTCACAGATGCCTCTTTCCCAGCATTTCTCCAAGTGCTGGGGGGCTTTGACGAACCTTCTTCCTCCTGCTGTGGAAATGTGTCGGTGTGGTGAGCACCAGATTGTGAACCCGAGCCTGCTCTAGATCTAGGTCCCACTGTGCTAGTGGAAGGTGTGGGTGAGTGCTGTAATGGGTCTTCCAGGCTGCTTATTTCTAGCTCTTCAATGGAGGAGGTGTCGTCTAGACCGGAGATGAAGACCTGGATGCAGATGAGGGGCTGGCAGAGCTTCCTGTGAACCATAGTAGAGATAATTAGTGCATGGCAGCAGAATCAAAAGCAGGAGACAGGTAACTCACATTTGAATTGAAAGAGGGATGATGTGGTGCATGATCCTGGTGTGAGTGTTCGCCGCTGACCTCACCATCACCACAGGCATGGTCCATGTCCTCACCAGTCCGCACAACAGCATACTCCTCAAAGTGAGTGAGGGGCCTAGTGTGGGCCACTCCATCCCCGGTCTGGGACCTCTTCCTGTTGATGTGAGTGGGCTTCTCCTGTGTGGAAACAGATGGAGAGAATATGAGCAGGGCATATGGCACTGCATGGAATGTTTGTGTGGTGAGCAGAGCCATGGACAGGATGAGGACGCGAGCTTGAAAGGATATGAGCCTGATGGAGATGTGTGGATGTGTGTGAGAGTTAGCAGTGTTGTTCCTAGAGGTGTGAGATCCCGGAGAATGTGTGATGGGTTTGTGAATTGCGAGTGATGAGAAGATTGAGTTCTATGCAGCTGTATCATCAGTAGCTGAGGAGCAGGCACTTGAGAAGGAGCAGGAGCAGGAGGAGGAAGAGGAAGTTGAAGAAGGGAAAGGAAGAGGCTACGCTGACAGCTACCATTTGCCCAAACTGTCTGTTAAGCATTCAACAGGGTGCTATATAAGTAACTGCAACTGAAATTCTCCATTCACCAACAGTCCCACACCTTGTCTCAGTCACTGGTGATCATAGCGCCTACTGGGCCACAATGTAAAAACGAAAGCCACCACAAAATAAATATTTTAAACCAAATTTATTAATGAAACCATGTCATTTTGCATAAAAAAGTCAATCAATCACATTTGTCATTCCGTTATTACCTCTCTCCACTGTGCTTTTGCCTGTCCCAGTGCCCCTGCACAGTGTTATCCCATTGGATGCAGTGGATGTGGCTGACTTTCTTTGCAGGAGACTATAGATGCCTTTGCAGGATGCCTTCCTGCGGTTTTGAGCATAGAATGTCTGTCTGTGACTATACCATCTCTGCATCTGTGAGAGCATTCTGGGCTGGCTGGTTGACAGGCAGCAAGGATACTGGTGGTGCTCCAAGGGTGGGAGGATGAATGCTGTCTACCTGAGAAACGGCAGCAAGTTCATACACCATGGGGCCACTGCCACCAGCCCAGGGGCACTGCCTCAGCAATCCTGGTATTCTGCTGGAAAGCAAACTGCTGAGCTGCTATGACAAGATGCAGACCCCTTTGTACGCTCTAATCTATGGTGTGACCCTGAATGACAGTAGTCTAAGCTTCTATTGAAGCACTTTATTATTGCATGGTTGCTGCTATGTTGCAATGGAAGCTGCAAAATCGGACACTGTACCATGGTTGGATCTATAATTGTGTGAATTCAGCTAGAAAGGATGGCTTCAAAGCTCTGTGCAAATCCCTGTGCCAGGTTTGGCGCTAGAACACTCCACGGCATTAAACAAAGGCTTTTTGGAAGGCTTCCCAATGCATCAGTATTTAATTCTAATAACCATCAACATTCTTCTGTAGGCTGGCCCATTGATGTAATCATCTGAATCCTCTGTTGCAAAACTTGTGTGCAACCTAGCCCACTGACAAGTAGACGTCTGCCCTCGCCTTGCCCCCTGCCCTGGCTGCAGACCACTCTTGCCTGGTGACTAACTACATGCTGACACTGCCTCTATGCTGCCTTCTAAATTACATGTAGTGTCAGTATCTGAGCTGGTGACTGTGGGTGTGGTATCAAGTGACGGGCAGAATATTGCCGTTGGCGTGCGGGGGTGGGCCCAACACACTGACGCGTAAAATGACGCAAGACGACATCAGGCGTGCGTCCCCACGTCATCACACGTTATTTCGATATTTCGTTCGACATATTAAGGCCATTAAAAAAGTAATTGACCTTATTAACAACACTGCCCGTCCAACCTTAAGGTTGGCGGGCAGGCGAAGAGCCCAATCGGCCATCACATTTTTCAGGAAACTTCATCCATGGGCAGGGCGAGGTTTCCTGAAGGTTTTATAAAGTAATTAAATAAATTTTTTCAACTTCATAGACGTGTCCCAGCTCATGTGACACTGTCACATGAGGGGACATGTTTAAATAAATTTTTACTTTATTTTTAAAGGAGTTTATTATCTACTCAATCTCCCTGAGGCAGCTCCAGGACTAGGAGATTGCTGCGCACATCCACGCGCATGCACAAAAGATCACAGGCCCCGGCTCTCTCTCCTCCCCGCGCCTGCACAGGTAGTGTTGAGCGTTACTGGCTATGCGTTACACTGGGCGGGCCTTAGTTGGCCTTCCCGCGTAAAGTGGCGGCACGCAACCGATCGCGGGCAGCAATCGGCTCCATGCCTGCCCCCACCCGCTCCCAAACAGCCCACCGCCATAGGAAAAATTCACGTCATAGTGTAGTTTTATTATCACTGGCTTCTTGCTGATCCTCCACTATCTGGTCAGGTTGCACTTCTTGGGTTTTTGAAAGGAGAAAGGCACAAGGGTAACGCTGTGATAAGGGGAGGTGGGAGGAAAGGAAGGGTCACATGCCTTCACCAGCTGCAGCTTGTAAACCAGGAGAGTTTGGGGATGAGAGGGTAGGTGGGATGTGAGAAGGAAGAATAGGTGTGAAGGTACCATCATCTTTGATGGTTTTAGATCTGCTGCTTGCCACACCTCAGCTATCCCAAATATACACATCTGTTTCCCTCCACTTTGCTGTTGATATCTCTGGTTGTGCGCCACCTTGTCCTGCAAGAGAGAGGGAAGTGTGTCAGAGTGTGTTTTGAAAACTGCTGTCATGGTTGAATAATTCATAATGTGCAGCCTGTGAGATGTGTGTGTGAGGCTTGCAGCACCATGTGTATGAGGGCGCAGTGTAGCAGAGGAAGGTCAGGTATGAGTCCTGATAAAAATTGATGGTAAGTCAGTGTTGGGGTGTGGTGAATTGAGTTGTGTCTGAAGCTAGTGGTGCAGTTGGTAGGGTGTGGCATTTGAAGATGTATTTACTGCCCTTGACCATGCGTGTGAGATCATTGAATTTCTTGCAGTATTGTTTCCACGTCTTTGGGGCTTGAATTTACCCCCAGGGTTATCTGCTCCCATGCCTTCTGGGAATTTCTGGATGGCCTTTTTTTCCCTTGTGGTTACAGGACATCTCTGCTTCTTTCTGCGTCCTCCGCCATGACCTCTAATGCAGCATCTGAAAGCTTTGGAGCCAGTCTCCCTCATGTGCCATCATTCTTCTATGTTTCCCAGGTCATAGTCTCTTGCTGTACAACTGCTAACACCTGCTCCAACCATAAGAGGTGCAGGCTAGCTTTAAGCAGTGCAGGCAATCACCCAGGAAATGACCTATAAGACTATAAGATAAGACATAGGAGCAGAAATTAGGCCATTCGGCCCATCGAGTCTGCTCCGCCATTCAATCATGGCTGATAAGTTTCTCAACCCCATTCTCCCGCCTTCTCCTCGTAACCTTTGATCCCCTTACCAATCAAGAATCTATCTATCTCGGTCTTAAAGACACTCAATGACCTGGCCTCCACAGCCTTCTGGGGCAATGAATTCCATAGATTCACCACTCTCTGGCTAAAGAAGTTTCTCCTCATCTCTGTTCTAAAAGGTCTTCGCTTTACTCTGAGGCTATGTCCTCGGGTCCTAGTCTCTCCTACTAATGGAAACATCTTCCCCACGTCCACTCTATCCAGGCATTTCGGTATTCTGTAAGTTTCAATCAGATTCCCCCTCATCCTTCTAAACTCCATCGAGTATAGACCCAGAGTCCTAAAACATTCCTCATATGTTAAGCCTTTCATTCCTGGGATCTTTCTTGTGAACCTCCTCTGGACCCTCTCCAGGGCCAGCACATCCTTCCTGAGATACGGGGCCCAAAATTGCTCACAATATTCTAAATGTGGTCTGACCAGAGCCTTATAAAGCCTCGGCAGCACATACCTGCTTTTATATTCTAGACCCCTTCCTGATGAATCCAGGCAATCAACAGCACCCTCAGTGGTGGCTGAATGCTGAGCTAATTGAAATGAGCAGTAGTACAAAGATATGTTGCCTGCATTGAAATTAATGGGTATGGGTTAATTGCGCAACACAATCCCACATCTGTTTTTGGTGGCTATTGAATTGAGCCCACTAGACGTCAGCTTTGGTAGCACTCTCACCACTGAGCTTGTACGTTCATGTTCCACTCCAGAGATCTGAACAAAAATTTTGGTCTAATGCTTCAACACAATACTGAGGAAGTGCTATACTGTCCGTAGGTTGTCCTTTGAACAACTGATGGCTGATTTGCCCTCTCCAGTGAAAGTGAAAGATCTGTCATGAAAATATAATAATTTTCATAACGTTACTGTAATTTGTTGTAAAGGTAGGTTAATAGTGGGGTTTGGATTAGTTTCTCTGTATGTAGGTTTGTCTATGGGTTTTAATTGAATTACAGACAGCTGGTCTGGGTGCTCTGATGTATCAGAAGGGAACTTAAGTTTGAAATGTTAAATACATAAACATGGTTGAAGGTTTAGAATGTGAGCTGTAAAGAACATTTGTGTTTTTAGATAAACCAGAGTTGTGAATTTCAAAGAGATGGTAAGGTGTTACACCTAGCCAACAGAGACTAAGCCAAATAGTGCGTTTATTTTTCTCAAAGATCACTGATAATATGAGTTCAATGAAAGATTTATATTATGGAAAAAGTAAAGTTACAAGGACATATTGGGACAATGGGAATTACATTAAAAAGGGAAAAACATGTATAAAGGAGATGAGGTAATATGTAAGGAAAGAAGGCATCCTAAGATCCAACAAGTATGAAAAGCCCCCAGCCTCTATGTACCAAGCTGCTATCTCCAGGAATTGAAGCTAAGAGAATTCATTTTAAATATCACTGTCCAGGGCATTATGTGCTTTGCCTGAATGTGCTGAAATCTATGTTGCTTTATTGTTGCCTTTACAGAGGTGTAACTGGGAGCTAAATTAATTCGGAGATTTAGGAGTTATCATAGTAGTAATTTGTAGACCTATGTATGTACTTAAAATCATTTTTTTTATTGATAAATGTTTAATTTAGTTTTGTAAAAAAAAACTCAAAGACTCAGTGGGCTTATTACTACTGAATTCAAGGCATGCATCTCAAAATAAAAAACAAATTGCAAAAGCAACTGTGGCAGCTGTTTCAAGTTTCCCTCTGGGCTTTGAGCAGCTCACTATTTGAACAAGAGCAGGCTAGTTCTCCTTGGTATCCTGAACAATATTTATCCTCCCATCAACATCACTTAAATCATATTATCTGGCCTTTATTACATTGCTGTTTTTGGGACCTTGTTGCACACATTTCCTACATTACAAAAACTACACTTCAAAAGTACTTCATTGGATGTAAAGTGCTTTGAGACATCCTGAAATCGTGAATTGTGCTATACAATACAAGTCTTTTTTTTTCTTTTAATTATAAAACAAGGGGATTTACACATCACAATAAAGAATAAGAAACTTGGCTGGTTCAGTGATCATGACGTAAACAACAGATTTAACATCTATAGTAGACAGAGAAAATTTTATTGTAAGGGTAGAAGATTATGCTGGATACATTGACCTTGAATAGTAATCATCACAATGGCATTAAGAAAAAAATCAATACTTCATTATCATTTGCATTGTATACAGGTCCTACAGTGGATAGAAAAATAAGTATTAGCTGTAGTGTATTCTCGAAGCAGCTCATGGAAACATAGGGCAACATCTTCCAGTAAGCAAGCAGGGGCGGGGCCCGCTCACCGACATGCAAAATGACTCAGGGATACGTCGGCTGTGTGTCCCGATGTCACCCTGCGTCATTTAGCTCTCAGTTCGTTGGGTGGGCAGCCGAATCGGCTGTGCAGCCGCCAAACTGCCAACGGCCTGTTAAGGCCACTAAAAAACTAATTAACCTAATTGATGGACCTGCCCGTCCAACCTTAAGGTCAGCAGGCAGGCCGGGAACCCAGGTGGGCCTCAGAAAAAGCATGAAACCTCATCCATGGGTGGGAGGAGGTTTCATGAAGGTATTTAAATTTTTATTAAGGGTTTCAATAAAAGTTATGGACGTGTCCCAACTCATGTGTCGGGAATAAGGCATTACATCCTACTCTATGGCCAGGATTTTATGGCCCTGTCGCAGCGTGTCTCCCCCCAGCGGGTGCTGTGAGGTATTTTAATCCCCATTTAGTTTGGCAGGACAGTAATATCCTGCTGGGCGGGAGGGGCCATAAAATCCTGGCCTGTAAAAGTTACTTATATCGATCTACATTTCCAGAGAATTACATCCTCGCAATCTGCAGCTTTTAACGGAAATCATGGATATTATTACCCTGTAATTTTCTACCTGTGCTGACTAACATCTCACGTGATATACTGTCACTGATGTTACACTTGTGCTATTTTTCAATTGGAAATAACTCCTCAACTGTGTAGTCAATTTATCCAAATGCATGAAAAAAAGAAAAATGCTTACATACAGTATGTAATAGTAAGCAATCAATTTCGATTTTTTCTTATTGTGCAGCAGCACTGCTAATATATTACTGGCAGTGAGTGAGATGTCTCAGGGTTAATACTTTCGGCACTACAGAGCCTCCAAGGTAGCCAAGATGGGGTCTTAAACTAAAACCTTAGCTTAGACCATGTTTAGCACAAAATGTCAGCTCCATAAAGGAGTTGAAGCTTGTGCTAGAAATGACCATCCAGAAGATCATAAGTTTAGTGGCAGCTGATTGCCATGGCAATTTAGTGCCTAGTGCCTGACCTAACACCCTCTCCTAACACTGACCAACTGATTGGGAGTCATTGCAGAGGATTCCCAGTAATACTTAAAGGTATATAAATGCTTGCTGTTCATTTGCTGCTGGAGGTTTGAAGAGGACTTTGACACACCATCACAATATTAACGTTTAATCTCAAAATTTTCTGAGGGTGACCTGAAATGAGTGAGTGCTGTGTGACTCTATTTTCTAGGACACCTTATAGGGATCATCAGGAGAAAGGGAGTGCTTGGCCATTGGCATCTTGCTAGCATCAGGTCAGCATCAGGGCTAACTAATTAACACATCTCCCTTGGTCTGCATCAGGGCTGGAGAGGGGTGTACAGCCAGTACAAAACACAGAGGCCCACGGGCTAGGGGGCCCTCAGGGCTTAGTGTTGAGTTCATTCACACTGAGCAGCCAAAGGCAGAACTGCAGACCTGAAAGACTAGCTTTTAAAAAAAATGGGAACTGTCAGCCTGAGAGAATTTTTTTGAAGAAAATCTTTCAGGTCAGTTTCATTGAGTTGCTGCTCTACTGTCAGTTCGAGCTTCAGGCTGCTTCATGGTTCCCATTTTTTAAAAGCCATTCAACCACAAAGCTTCCCAAAGGTCGAACTGATAGGAGGAGTAGCAGGCGTGGGAAAGACAGATCTGCTCCTCCAATGGTAGATCCTGCTTCTTCTCCCACTTGTGCATTGGTCTCCAAAATTCTTCTAATACCCTACATTTTGTCAGGACGAATTTAAAAAAGGCATATTATCTAAATGGTGAGAGATTGCAGAGCCCTGAAATGCAGAGGGATCTGGATGTCCTAACGCATAAATCACAAAAAGTTAGTATGCAGGTGAGGCAAGTAATTAAGAAAGCTAATAGAATGTTATTGTTTATTGCAAGAGGAATTGAATACAAGAATAGTGAGGTTATGCTTCAGTTATACAGGGCATTTGTGAGACCACATCTGGAGTACTGTGTACAGCATTGGTCTCCTTATTTAAGGAAAGATGTGAATGCATTAGAAGCAATTCAGAGAAAGTTTACCAGATTAATACCTAGAATGGGCGGGTTATCTTATGAGGAAAGGCCGGACAGGCTAGGCTTGTATTTGCTGGAGTTTAGAGGGTAAGAGGCGACTTGATTGAAACATATAAGATCCTGCGGGGACTTAACAGGGTGAATATGGAAAGGATATTTCCTCCTGTGGGAGAATTGAGAACTCAGGGTCATTGTTTCAAAATAAGGTGTTGCCCATTTAGGACAGATGTGAGGAAAGATTTTTTTCTCTCAGAGGGTTGTGAGACTTTGGAATTCTCTTCCTCAAAAGGTAGTTGAGGCAGAGACCTTGAATATTCCTAAGGCAGAGGTAGATAAATCCTTGATAACATAGAAACATAGAAACTAGGAGCAGAAGTAGGCCATTCGGCCTTCAAGCCTGCTCTGCCATTCACTATGATCATGGCTGATCATCCAGCTCAATAGCCGGCTCCCGCTTTCTCCCCATATCCTTTGATCCTTTCGCCCCAAGAGCTATATCTAACTCCTTCTTGAAAACATACAATGTTTTGGCCTCAACTACTTTCTGTGGTAATGAATTCCACAGGCTCGCCATTCTCTGGGTGAAGAAATTTCTCCTCATCTCAGTCCTCAATGGTCTACCCCATATCCTCAGGCTCTGACCCCTGGTTCTGGACTCCCCCACCATTGGGAACATCCTTCCTGCATCTACCCTGTCTAGTCCTGTTAGAATTTTATAGGCTTCTATAAGATCCCGCCTCACTCTTCTGAACTCCAGTGAATATAATCCTAACCGACTCAATCTCTCCTCAAATGTCAGTCCTGCCATCCCAGGAATCAGTCGGATAAACCTTCACTGCACTCTTTCCATAGCAAGAACATCCTTCCTCAGATAAGGAGACCTAAACTGCACACAATATGCCAGGTGTGGTCTCACCAAGGCCCTGTACAATTGCAGCTAGACGTCCCTGTTCCTGTACTCGAATCCTCTGGCTATAAAGGCCAACATACCATTTGCCTTCTTTACCGCCTGCTGCACCTGCATGCTTATCTTCAGCGACTGGTGTACGAGGACACCCAGATCTCGTTGTACATTCACCTCTCTCAATTCATAGCCATTCAGCTAATAATCTGCCTTCCTGTTTTTGCTACCAAAGTGAATAACCTCATATTTATCCACATTATACTGCATCTGCCATGCATTTGCCCACTCACTCAGCTTGTCCAAATCACACTGAAGCATCTCTGCATCCTCCTCACAGCTCACCCTCCCATCCAGCTTTGTGTCAGTTGCAAATTTGGAGATATTACATTTAGTTCCCTCATCTAAATGATTAATATATATTGTGAATAACTGGGGTCCCAGCACTGATCCCTGCAGTACCCCACTAGTCACTGCCTGCCATTCAGAAAAAGACCCATTTATTCCTACTCTTTGTTTCCTGTCTGCCAACCAGTTTTCTATCCATCTCAATGCACTATCCCCAATCCCATGCGCTTTAATTTTACATGCCAATCTCTTATGTGGGACTTTGTTGAAAGCCTTCTGAAAGTCCAAATAAACCACATCCACTGGCTCCCCCTCATCAACTCTACTAGTTACATCCTTGCAAAATTCCAGTAGATTTGTCAAGCATGATTTCCCTTTCATAAATCTATGCTGACTCTGTCTGATTCTGCCACTGTTTTCCATGGGCTCAGCTATTAAATCTTTTATAATGGACTCCAGAATTTTCCCCACTACCGACGTCAGGCTGACTGGCCTATAATTCCCTGTTTTCTCTCTACCTCCCTTTTTAAATAGTGGGGTTACATTAGCAATGGCTCCAATCTGTAGGAACTGTTCCAAAGTCTATAGAACCTCGGAAGATAACCACCATCCACTATTTCTAGGGCCACTTCCTTAAGTACCCTGGGATGTAGATTATCAGGCCTTGGGAATTATCGCCTTCAATCCCATCAATTTCTCCAACCCCATTTCCCTACTAATACTGATTTCTTTCAGTTCCTCCCTCTCACTAAATCCTGTGTTCCCCAACATTTCTTATATGTTATTTGTGTCCTCCTTTGTGAAGACAGAACCAAAGTATGTATTTTGTTGGTCAGCCATTAGTTGATAAGCAAGGGGTGAAAGGTTATTGGGGGTAGGCAGGTATGTGAGGTTAAAATCAGATCAGCCATGATCCTATTGGATGGCCGAACAAGCTTAAGGGGCCTAGTGGTCTATTCCTGCTTCTAGTTCGTATGTTCATATGAATATAGATTACTTTTTTTTAAATCAATTACTTTGGGATTTAAGAATTCAACTCGTGAGAAATAAAGGAAACAAGGGTGATCAGAAGAGAAGGGCGTGCATTTATAGATGTTAAGGCCAAGGGAGAGTGAGGTGGGGTGGATGGAGACAGTGCAAGAAGAAGGGTTGGAATAAAGCCTCTGTCTGTAATCACATAGATTAGCAAGCTAGAGATGGACGAAGGTTACTATGGAAATACATGCCGGGACGAGAGGCAAAGAAACAAAGATCTCCCTTAATCTTTCTTGCCTTCCCCTTTAAATTGCTGTTGTAGACCTGTGATCAATGTTCTGCATGGTCAGATTTACTGCCCTCCCAAATGCAAGGTACCTACAGGCTGTGTAATTAATGCTGGTTTCTTGTCTATTCAATGTGGATGTGACTCATCCACAAAAATCGATTGGGCCACTCACCAACATCCCCATGTGTTCAGAATGGATGCCTTTAATCTACCAGTTTCCCAATTAATGCTGGAGGTGAAAGCTGCGCATTCCCACTGTTGCGCACCCCACCAGCCCCCCACCCCACCCTAGCCCACCACCACCCCTCTTCAGCCTATCTTCAACAGCCACACTTGTATAAGTTTGGCAAGTGTTATAATCCCAGCTGATGTTACCCCTGGACAAGCCCGATCCCAGGGTGGAACCCAGCTTGATAGATCCTAACTATTTTTTTGTTTAGATATGTGGAGAGTGGCTACTGAACAGTCACAGGAGTCAGTTGTTGAACTTTTAACAAAAGAATACAACATTTATTAAACAAGAAAAGATGAACTACATTAAAATACATCTTCACCCACAACTGCACCTTTGCAGATATATACGGATTAGTAAGGACAACACAAGTTACAAAAGCAATCTTATACTCTAATGTTCACAGTAAGTATATAATCCATGCAAACCAATAGGCAAGCTGTGGTCAGGCACACTACACTCTGAAACCAAGTGACAAATGCCACCCCAAACAGGTGCTATGGATCTCTTCTCAACTCCCTCCAGAAATTTGTCACACCATGAGCCAACCAAGTCTCACTGAACTCCATCTTTCACATGAGAGTTTCCAATCTCCACTCTCCAAGAACTCGCTTCAGAATGTTCTCCCAAACCAACGGTCTCTCTCAAATGCCTTCCGCAAGGGTTCACTTCCAGGGTTTCGAACTCTCCTTCTGCTTTTCCTGTCCCCTGCATCACCATGTGCATTTAAACTTTCTTCCACGCACTCTCTCCCATCGACTCAGCTGTCAACATTACACGACTGCTTCACGTGCCCATTGCAAATAGTTACAGACCTTCAGCTACCTCTTTGGACCTTTGGACTCTCTGGAGCCCTGTTGCTAGGCAACATCACAATTATTTCTCTAACCTTGTTGGCTTTAACTCTTTTTTAAGAGTCGTAAAAATCTCATTAGAAATGCGGGTATACAAACAGTTTTAGACTTACCGGCTCCACTCAAAAATGAAATTCAATCCCAGGTTTCACCTTTTGACACCGAAAATAGAAAACAAATATAAATTAAACTGAAACTTAAAGATATACCTTATTCCGAACATACCCAAATACACATATAACTTACTTAAACTATCTCTATTTCTTAACGCAAGGTTTATAGGACAAGTGGCGACTTTAGAAGTATTCTCCAGAGAAGAGGCAATGTCCTCAGGAAAGGAGAAGAAGGAAGACAATGGCCAAAAACAGAATCATGGAACTATACATTGCAGAAGGGACCATTTGGGTCATTGTGCTTTTGCCTGCTCTTTGAAAAATGATGCAATCAGTTCCTATCCCTTGCCTTTTCTAAAACAAAAACAGAAACAGAAATACCTGAAAAACTCAGTAGGCCTGCAGCATTGGCAGAGGAGAGCACAGCTGACATTTCGAGTCCTCATGACCCTCCAACAGAACTAAGTAAAAATAGGAAAGGGGTGAAATCCAGCTTATATTTCACCCACCACCCCCACCCCCCCCCCCACCCCCCCTTAAACCAGCTTATATTTCACCCCTTTCCTATTTTTACTTAGTTCTGTTGAAGGGTCAAGAGGACTCGAAACGGCAACTGTGCTCTTCTCCGCCGATGCTGCCAGACCTGCTGAGTTTTTCCAGGTATTTCTGTTTCTGTTTTTGTTTTGGATTTCCAGCATCCACAGTTTTTTTGCTTTTATCCCTGCCCTTTTCGAATTGTCCTGCAAATTTTCTCCCTTTCTACTACACATATATCCAATTCCCCCAATAAAACAAAACAGAATAGAACTAATAAAATTATTGAAAGTAATTTACCTTAGCGGTATAGGTTCAATATCACAAAATACACCCACACTTGACATCCCAGCAACTTTGCTACTTTAGAATTTCAATGTTATAATCTGTGTTGAAAAATTTAAAACCAATTACTGGGGGATAAAAATTCACCTTTGACCTGCAAAGCAGGTGGCAGTAGTTTGCCCTTTATTATTAAAGAATCATAGAACGTTTACAGCACAAAAGGAGCCCATTAGCCCTTGTTGTCCATGCTGGCTTTCTGTAAGAGTAACTCAGCTAGCCCCACCCCTCCGCCCTTTCCCCATAGCCCTGCAATTATTTTTCTCTTCAGAAAATTATCCAATTCCCTTTTGAAAGCCGGGATTAAATCTGCCACTCACACTCTCAGGCAGTGAATTCCAGATCCTAACCGCTTGCTGTGTAAAAAGAGGTTTTTCTTGTGTTGCCTTTGGTTCTTTTGCCATTCATCTTAAATCAGTATCCTCTGGTTCTCCACCATTTCACTAATGGGAACAATTTTTCTCTATTTTCTCCGTCCAAACTCCTCATAATTTTAAACACCTCTATAAAATCTCCTCTCAAGCTTCTCTTCTCCAAGGAGACCAGCCCCACATTCTCCAATGTATTCATGTAATTGAAGGCCCTCATCCCAGGAATCATTCTCATAAATCTTTTCTGCATCCTCTCCAATGACCTCACATTCTTCTTAAAGTGCAATGCTCAGAACTGGACACATTACTCCAATTGAGGCTGAACGAGTGTTTTATAAAGGTTCGTCTAACTTCCTTGCATCAGTACTCTATGGGCAGTATCTTCCGCCTGTTGGGTGGGCCAGTCGGGGGCAGGCGCTGAGCTGATTGCTGCCCGGGATAGGCTGCGTGCCGCCATTTTACATGGGCGGGCCAATTAAGGTCCTCCTAGCACGGAGCTACCTCAGGAAGATTAAATTCAGTTTTAAAGTTGGAAAAAAAGAAAATTATTCAGGCATGTCCCCTCATGTGACAGTGTCACATGAGCTGGGACATGTTTATGAATTTTCATTAAAACTTTTATTTAATTAATAAAACCTCCATGAAACCTCATCCCGTCCTTGGATGAGGCTTTATGCAAAATGCGAAGGCCGCTTGGGCTCTTTGCCTGCCCGCCAACCTTAAGGTTGGATGGGCAGCCCTGTCAATTGCCTAAAGTGGTTTATTAATGGCCTTAACAGGCCTTTGACAGTTCGCGGGTGCACAGCCAACTCCAGCGGGTGCCTGCCAATCGAAAGATCGGAATGGCATGCGGTGAGGTCGGGATGCACGCCCGACATAACCGCACGTCATTTTACACATCGATGTGCGGGGCCTGCCCCTGCACGCCAAAGAGAAAATTCTGCCCTATGAGTCTATTTATAAAGCCCAGCATTCTGTGTGCTTAATTAACCGCTTTCTCATCCAGCTCAACTCAACGATTTGTGCGCATTCACCCCAAGATCCCTCTGCTCCTACATCTCTATTAGAATTGCACCCATTGTTTTATATTGCCTCTTCATTCTTCATAACAAAATCAATCACTACAGATACCTCTGCATTAAATTTCATTCATCACTTGTCTGCCCATACTACCAGCCTGTCTATGCTTTTTGAAATCTATCACTATCCTCCTCACAGTTCACAATCCTTCCAAAAATTTGTCTTGTACACCGAATTCTAGATCAAGAAAAGCAGTGGGCCAAGTACCGACCCCTGCGGAGCCCCATTATATATGTTCCTCCAGTATGAAAAACAACCTTTCACCACTACTCACTGTTTCCTGTTAATCAGCCAACTTCGTATTTATGCATCTTTTGGAAGTCCATGAACAGCACATCAACTACATTACCCTCATCAACCCTCTCTGTTACCTCACCAAAAACTCAATCAAGTTGGTTAAACATGATCTGACTTTAACAAATCTGTTCTGGCTTTCCTCAAGTAATCCACATATGTCCAATTGACTGTTAATTCTATCCTGGATAATCATTCCCAAATTTCCCAATCATTTCCAATCACCAAGGTTAAACTGATTGGCCTACAGTTGCTGGGTTTATCCTAACACCCTTCTTTGAACTAGGGTGTAACATTTGCAATTCTAAAGTCATCTGGCACCATCCCTCTTTCTAAAGAGGATTAGAAAATTATTGCCAATGCCTCCATAATTTACAATTTCCACCCTTATTTTCCTCAGATGTATCCCATCTGGCCTTACTGACTTACCAACTTCAAGTATGGCCAGCCTTTCTAATACCTCCTCTTTATCAAACTTTAGCCTATCCAGTGGCTCAACGCCCTCCTCTTTCACTATGACTTTGGCCATATTTTCTTCCTTGGTAAAGACAGATGCAAAATACACATTTAGTACCTCTGCCATGTCCTCTGCCTCCATGTCTAAAGCCGCTTTTGGGCTCTAATCATGCCTCCATATTCTTTTACAACCCTCTTACTATTTATGTGCCTATAGCAGACTTCTGGATTTCTTTTTATGCTAGCTTCTCAAACTCTCTCTTTGCTTCCTTTATTACTTTTTCACTTCACCCCTGAACTTTCTATATTCAGCCTGGTTCTCACTTGTATGATTAATCTGGCACCTGTCATATGCACCCTGTTTCTGCTTTATCTTACTCTCTGTCTCTTTCGTCATCCAGGGAACTCTGGACCTGAATTTTTCGGTTATCAGGCACGCCAATTAATGGCCAGCCAGTGTGAAATGCGTGCTGAAACGCTCAGCGCTGCCAGGGTAGGGGCGGGTGCCAATGTAGCCGAGGGTGTGAGTGAGAGCTCCTCGAAGGCAGACAGCTGCCCCAGGGAGCTGCAGACTCCCACAGAATAAAGAAAATGACAAAAATGCTGCAAAATATGCAGCACAATCAAGCACCTGAAAGCGTTCCTCATCAAAAACCAGTCCCCAGGCTTCTCTTTCTATTTTATTTCCCCGCAGAGATTTCATCTTGCCCTCGATCGAAGTTTGAGCAAAAAATGTGAATGCTGTCTGGGAGAATGGCCTGTCCAGCAACCGTAAATGTGGGCGGACCACATAAAAATTGGGTTAATTGCATCGTTAATGGGCTTAATTGTCGGCGGGCCCATTTCCGACTGCCTCCTGGGCCCACTGAGCCAAATATAGTGCAAGTGCGTGGTGACATCAGGACACTCACCCAAGGTCATCACACTCTATTTCACGTCCGTTTGGGTCAGGCACGCGCCCGCCCACACAACATAAAATTCTGGCCCTGGGTTTGTTTGTCTTACCTTTTCCCCACATGGGAATGCACCTTGATTGTACCCACACGATATCCTCTTTAAAGGCAACCATCAGCCCATTACAAATTTGCCAGCCAACCTTTGATTCCAATTTACCTGGGCCAGCTCCATTCTCACCCCAGTGAAATTGGCCCTCCCCCAGTTAATTATCTTTCCTCTGGATTGCTCTGTGTCCTTTTCCATAGCTAACCTAAATGTTATGATACTATGATCACTGTCTGCTAAATGTTCCCCTGCTGCAACTTGATCCGCTTGAACAACCGCATTCTCCAGAACCAGATCCAGCTCTTTGGACTGGAAACATACTGGTCTAGAAAAGTCTCCTGAACACTCAGAACCTCTTACCCCTCTCTGTCCTTTACACTATTACTATCCCAGTCTACATAACATTTACAATAGCCCATAATTCCTTGCCATTGTGGAAAGGAAAATTGGATCAGGTACATAACTGGTAGCTGAATCACTGCTACCTATGTATTGTTCCCCTGCCGCGGTTGGATTTCACTCCCAATGACTGATAAAGGAAGACCTAAATACTCATCACTGGTAAAACTGTCAGACCCAGGTGCCACGCATGTAAATTCCATGTTTAGTAGTTTACTATAAAAGCTATTCTCAATGCACCACAAGTGCAGCAAACAGTGCTTATATGGCAATAGCTCCACAAGTTTTATTTTCCCAAATTATATTAATTCTATTCATTCAAGTCCTTTGCAGTTCAGTTGCCAACAAACAATGTCACAGGAATTGCAAAACAGCTTTCCAAATGTCAGCACAAACAACTGAGCTAACGAGTAATATTTTAGAGCACTGTTGGAAAATGCTGATCTTATTTAAAAGACAAGTGCACAGTGGCTATTAGAATGACAGTGATTTATGTCCAAGGATATCTGCAAAATAAATTGTCAAGGATAAGTTGCCATTATGGCCTTATCGTCAAGTATGACATATTTAAAGGTAAAGGCCTATTTATGTGTTTTGCAGTTATTCTTCCCGTCTGCTCTCATTAACCCTGATGCCTTAGATTGGGGAGAAAGAGTGTGCAAGGGACATGATCTCAAACCTCCAACTATCTTGCTTTTGAGCCAGTCAATAAATGACTGAGAGACCAGCCCACTGATCACTATTTCTATTATTTTTCTCTTCATCGTTGTGTGAAGATGCTGGTAGGGTCCAGTGTTTAACTCCTCTTCAGAGCATCTGCCTGAAATAAGGAGCATCCCTGTTCCTCCTGGTCAGATTTCCATCTTGATTTCTATTGAAAGGAAGATCAGAAATGACATATAATGGGTGGTGTGTCCATTATTGTTCATTTCACACTGTCACCCAAAGCCAAAATTACCACCTATTATTTCATTAAAGTTGCTTTTTGACAATCACACTAGGGCCTCATGCTCTCTGGTATTAGAGTAACTGCACTAATGGCGCTGCGATGTTTAAAGTATCTGTTAATAAATAGATTTTGAGAGGCTGATTGTGTTAGTGATGGGGTGTGTGTGTATGTGTGCGTGTGAGGCCACTGCATTAATAGCAGTGTGATGTTAAGAGTATCTAGGTTAATGGTACTGTGAAAGATTGCCTTGTTAACAGCAATGAGATGTTAGAGTAAATGAGTAATGTTATGTTAGGGTGCGTAATCAATGGCACTGTAATGTTAAGGTGCATCTGTTAATGGCGGTTTTATGTTGAGTGCATGGGTTCATGTCAGTTATGTTAGGGTGTGTAGTTAATGACAGTGTTATGTTAGGATGCATAAGTTAATGGCATTTATGTTAGGGTATGTAGTTAATGGAAGTTTAGGTTAGGGTGCATGTGTTAATGGCAATTATGTTAGGATGCATGTGTTGATAATGGCAGTTATGTTAGGGTGTGTAGTTAATTGCAGTGTTATGTTAGGGTGTGTCGTTAATTGCAGTGTTATGTTAGGGCGTGTCGTTAATTGCAGTGTTATGTTAGGGTGTGTCGTTAATGACAGTGTTATGTTAGGGTGTGTCATTAATGACAGTGTTATGTTAGGGTGCATGTGTTAATGACAGTGTTATGTTAGGGTGTGTCATAAATTGCAGTGTTATGTTAGGGTGTGTAGTTAATTGCAGTGTTATGTTAGGGTGTGTCATAAATTGCAGTGTTATGTTAGGGTGTGTCGTTAATTGCAGTTTTATGTTAGGGTTTGTCATTAATGACAGTGTTATGTTAGGGTGTGTTATTAATGACAGTGTTATGTTAGGGTGCATGTGTTAATGGCAGTGTACTGCTGCAATTACAGAGTTAGGGTAAGGAAAGAGGAGGAAACAACCTAAAAGAAGGCTTATGATAGGGTGGAAAGCAAGAATGATTAAATATCAAAAGGGATGATGCTGCAAGGCAAAAATGAGTGGTAATTGGACATGTAAACACCGCTCTATCACAGGCCTTCCCTTTTGTTCATTTCTCCCCTCCCCTCTTTTGTCTGCCTCTCTACATGCTTAAAACCTGTTACATCTCCAAGATCAACCAGTTCCAATGACAATTCACTGAGCTAAATGTTAATGTGATGATCTTTGACCCAGAAGGATTACATTAAGGAAAAATTTTAATTTCTTTAAAATGTCTTTGGGATCTGTAACTGTTTTAAAGAATGTTTGAAAATAGCTTTTAAGTGTTGTATCAATTATAAAGGGATCATTTGGAATTGTAAGGAAAATATCTTTTATTTCTGTTGGACTATTGTAAAGAACATATATTTTTATTTTCTGTTGGACTGGGGATTAAAATTACAATGGCTGCAGATTGAAAGATATGTTCACTGGAACAGGATGAGAGATATATACAATGTTGCAGCCCTGGAACAGAGTGTGTCATGAAAAACAAGATGGTGCCAAAAAGGAGTCTTGGACAAGGGAGCTGCTTGGCAATACTGTTTTAATTGCTCCTGGCGATGTGACCAGGTTTTGTGTGAGAAACAGTGCAGCATAATAGCTCCTAGCCTGAAAAGAACAAGGCCTAAAACTTTGTTCTCCTGTGTGTGAAAGGTTCCAGTAATTCCATTATAATAGCTAGCTGGATTTTCCTTCTCACATCTCTATAACCTGCTCTTTCTCTGAAAACCCCTTTCAAGAGGCAAAGAGGAAAATCACTGATAGAGACATTGAAAGGCAAGTAGTCAACCAGTGAACTAAATACTTAAAGCGTTGGAAGACCACCTTGTGTCATCAACAAGAACTGAAAGGAATTTGGAAGATATCGATCAAAATCAACTCATCGAATCCTGTATTCCGGAATTGGTGCTATTAAACTGTTTTATCCCACCCTTAAAATCCATGTTTTTGTGTGTCTTGTATATGTGTGTATAGGGATTTAAGAAGGGGTAAATTTAGGTTATAGAGTTAGAAATTGGCTGTTCATATTTCTTTCTTTTGCCACTAATGACAGTTTGTTCAATAAACAGTTACTTACTTATTAAGTTTTATTATTACTATTATTGTAAAAGACATGGTAGCAGAACACTTGGAAAGCATTAACAGATTAGACAAAGTCAGCATGTGTTTATGAGAGGGAAATCATGCTTAGCTAATCTACTGGAGTTATTTGAGGATGTAACTAGTAGAATAGATAAGGGAGAATCAGTGAATGTGGTGTATTTAAATTTCAAGAGGGCTTTTGATAAGGTCCCACATAAGATGCTAGTGGGCTAAATTAAAGCACATGGGATTGGGGGTAATAAACTGGCTTGGATTGAGAATTGGTTGACAGACCGGAAACAGAGAATGGGAATAATGGGTCTTTTTCAGGTAGCAGGCAGTGACTAGTGGTGTATTGCAGGGATCAGTGCTTGGGCCCCAGCTATTCAGGATATATGTAAATAACTTGAATAAGGGAACCAAATGCAATATTTCCAAGTTTGCTGACAACACAAAACTGGGCGGGGTTGTGAGCTGTGAGGAAGATGCAAGGAGGCTTCCGGGCAATTTAGACAAGTTGTGTGTGGGCAAACACATGGCAGATGCAGTATTATGTGGATAAATGTGAAGTTAAATGCTTGGAACTGTGTAGAAACATAGAAACTAGGAGCAGGAGTATGCCATTCGGCCCTCATCCAAGTCATTTATATATATCATGAGTAGCTGGGGCCCAAGCACTGATCCCTGTGGTACACCACTAGTCACTGCCTCAATATAATCATGGATGATCCCCTATCACAATGCCATATTCCTATTTACTCTCCATACCTCTTGATGCCCCTAATATCCAAACATTTATCAATTTCTTTCCTGAATATACTCAGTGACCCGCCCTTCACAGCCTTCTGTTGTAGAGATTTCCACAGGTTGACCACCCTCTGAGTGAAGAAATTTTTCCTCATCTCAGTCCTAAATAGCCTGCCCTGTATCCTGAGACTGTGGCCCCTGGAACTAGACTCCTCAACCAGGGGAAACATCCTCCCTGCATCCAGTCTGTCTATCCCTGTTAGAATTTTATACATTTCAATCAGATCCCCTCTCATTCTTCTAAACTCCAGTGAATACAGACCCAGTCAAACCAATCTCTCCTCATATGATGGTCCTGCCATCCCCGGTATCAGCTTAGTGAACTTTCACTGCACTCCCTCTGTGGCAAGTATATCCTTTCTTAGGTGGGGAGACCAAAACTGCACACAATACTCCAGTTGTGGTCTCACCAAGGCCCTGCATAACTGCAGTAAGACTTCCCTACTTCTGAACTCAAATCCTCTTGCAATGAAGGCCAATATACCATTTGCCTTCCTAATTGCTTGATGCACCTGTCTGTTTACTTTCAATGACTGGTGTACAAGGACCCCCAGATCCCTTTGTACATCTGTATTTCTCAATATATCACCATTTAAGTAATATGCTGCCTTTTTGTTTTTCACAACGAAGCGTATAACTTCACAGTTATCCATGTTATACTGCATCTGCCATGTGTTTGCCACACACACAACTTGTCTAAATCGCCCTGAAGCCTCACAACTTACAATCCCGCCTAGTTTTGTGTCATCAGCAAACTTGGAAATATTGCATTTGGTTCCCTCATCCAAGTCATTTATATATATCATGAGTAGCTGGGGCCCAAGCACTGATCCCTGTGGTACACCACTAGTCACCGCCTGCTACCCAGAAAAAGACCAACTTATTCCCACTCTCAGGCCAGAATCTTCTGTTCGTAAAATGACATATGGTGACGTCGGGCATGTGTCCCAACGTCATTGTGTGTCATTCTGATCTTCCGTTCGGTGGGCGCGCACCAGAGAAAGCTGCCTGTCAAAGTAGGCGGACAGGAGAAGAGCCCAGGCAGCCTTCACATTTTTCATGAACCTCATCCATGGGCGGGATGAGGTTTCATGAAGGTAATGAGGCTTGGCTGGGAACCCAGGATTCCATTAGCCTGTTGAAATACCTGATTCCCAGAGAAAACATTGCTTGATTGACAACTCTGTCTCTCTGATTTCTTCTGTCAATTTCTTAATGTTTATTTACACAAGATAGAGGTTTCAAGTGCTTGTAGTTTCTGCTATTTAAACTTTAAAGAGTCTGGATGATTGACACTTCTATTGGGCTGCAGTGAAAGCTATTTTTATGAAAGAATGATGCTTTCTTCTTAACACATCCAACTGCCACTATAGGGTTCATTGCTTCTATACAGAGTATCATGGGTGAATAGGCATGGAAGTGTCTTGGCATGGAATGGGGGGCATGAGGGGCCAGACGGGTTGTTTGGGGGGGGGTATATCTAGGCATAACATGCATGAAGAGGGCCTTTTGACTTATCTTATCAAAGGTTCCCTCATGTGTAGACTATGACTCTTCCATGAAAATTGTGGAGGCCTAGGACATGCCTGTCCCTGCAATGGAGCCTGCCAGGGGGTGGGCCTTTGACACAAACCAATCCATACCCTTAAAAGATACTCTTGAAAATCAGAAAACCTGGAAATGGTGTCAGGAATCCAGGAATTGGGATCCACCTGTCATTTTTAAAAGGCTCCCAAGTCACCCCAACTCGGTGAAAATCCATGCCACTGTACCTTAGTAACAATCTAAGCCCTTTGCAGGCATTAGTTTGATTCCCTAAATATCTCACACATTGCCACATAAAGCTGAGGAATTGTGAAAATTAAAATTGTTTATTGGAACAGAACCTGACTTGAATGCCAAGATCATGTGTCCTGAGGCTTTGTTCTGAACTCACCTATTGCCTTATCCCTGGCTTGCACTTAACAGTCTAAGTTGTTGAATGTCAAGCTGTGTTATTTGGTTAAGCTGAAGCTTGCCTTCATGTCCAAATCTATCCCTTTTTAGATTCATCTCTTGTTTGGGTTATCACTTGGTGGAATCACATATGCTGTTAATTAGAGGTTTCACAAGGCATTGGCCTTTCTGTCTACTAGCTTCCATGCAGTGTGCAGAATACCTTGCCCTGCGGATCAGAAGCTTTTCAGTTTGAGCTAAAGGAAAGGAAGATGCTTATGTATTTTATGTAGTGATGTTCATGGCCTCAAAATGTCCCAAAGCACTTTACAGCCAATTCAGTATTTCTGAAGTGTAGCCAATTA
The DNA here is from genome assembly GCF_017639515.1 of Carcharodon carcharias. Classification (NCBI taxonomy): domain Eukaryota; kingdom Metazoa; phylum Chordata; class Chondrichthyes; order Lamniformes; family Lamnidae; genus Carcharodon; species Carcharodon carcharias. The sequence continues at coordinate 200,392,808 of NC_054469.1, forward strand.
CGTAACATAGGAAACACACCAGCCCATTTGTACACAGCAAGATCCCACAAATAGGAATGTGAGAATGACTGGAGAATCTGTTTCAGTTGTGTTGGTTGAGAGAGAAATATTGGGGGACAAAAAGGAAGAACCTCTTGTCCTTCTTCAAAATAGTCCCGCGATATCTTTTATGTGCACCTGAAAGGGCAGATGGAGCTGCGGTTTAACATTGCACACTTAAGACAGCACCTCCGACACTACACAGTCCCTTAGTTCTGCACTGGAGTATCAGCCCGGATTATGTGTTTACATGTCTAAGGTGGGTCTTGACCTTCTGCCTCAGAAACAAGTGTACCACCAACTGAGCCACAGGTAACATTCATTTGTTGTTGACATTTTGGTACGTCAAAGTTGAATACATAAAGCTTTCAAAAACACATGACTGTCAGAGGTGAGTTGTAATATCAATGCAAGTGAGGCACCGTTTTTATTTATCCCCTTCCTCCCTGCCAATTTGTGTCTCTCCATGCAATGTATCTTTCTTCTGGCCAAGAACGAATGTTGCCAAATTTACACAGCACCAACAGATCTGTTCTGTAACCCGCTGCTAGAAGTTTACTACATTTTGCTGAACAAACAGAACATAGCTCAGTTGTACTCTATAGGCAGCAATCAATACTGCCTGTGTGAGATATCAGAACATGTTGTGCTGTTGTTTCCTGAATTTGCTCTTGCTATAAGTAAAAATTTGGAAATATATTTGTGTCATTCTCTTAACTGGTTGACAAGAATACTACCTGCAAAAATGGCAGTAGAGATGGTAAAATATTAATTTCATAATCAGTTTACAAAATGTTCTTGTATGAGTAAAATTATGTGCTGAGAGAGTTCCAATATACTGTGATCACTGGTACAAGACCAAATAATAATTCAAGGATTTGTTTAAGTATACTGCATTGTTGAACTGCATTCAAAGTATTGCAAGTGTTTGTCAAGGTATAACTAGCCCTAGATACCAACACTGTGGAAGGCCAAAATCTTATAGTTAAAATTATAACAATTTAAAAAATAAATCTTTTGCAAAATATCTCACCATGTATGTCACCGAGGTATCGAACTCGGGGAGAGAGACTGCGAGGTTCTTAAGCAAATTGAAATAGGGAGTGACAAGGTATTGAAGGTATTGGCAGGCTTAAAAGTGGACAAATTTCCAGGTCCAGATGATTTATGTCCCAGACTGCTGAGGGAGGCAAGGAGGCAAGGGAGAGATCGCAGGGGCTCTAACCCAAATTTTTAATTCCTCTCTGGCCACGGGGGAGGTGCCAGAGGACTGGACAACAGCTAATGTGGTTCCGCTATTTAAGAAGGGTTGTAGAGATAAGCCAGGGAACTAAAGGCCAGTGAGTCTCATGTCAGTGGTAGGGAAACTATTGGAGAAAATTCTGAAGGAGAGTACCTATCTCCACTTGGAGAGGCAAGGTTTGATCAGGAATAGCCAGCATGGTTTTGTCAGAGGGAGGTCATGCCTTCATGCCTAACAAATTTGATTTAATTTTTTGAGGAGGTGACCAGGTGTGTAGATGAGGGTAGTGCAGTTGATATAGTTTATATAGATTTCAGCAAAGTCTTCGACAAAGTCCCACATGGGAAACTAATAAAAAAGGCAAATGCACATGGGATACAGGGTAATTTGATAAGGTGGATTCAAAATTAGCTTAGTTGTAGGAGGCAAAGTGTGATGACAGAAGGATGCTTTGGTGACTGGAAGCCAGTGTCCAGTGGCGTACCGTTGGGATCTATGCTCGTTCCCCTATTATTTGTCATTTATATAAATGACATCGATGACTACGTGGGGGGTAGGAATAGTAAGTTTGCGGATGACACAAAGATTGGCCAGGTGGTTAACAGTGAGGTTGAGTGTCTTGAGCTACAGGAAGATATAGATGGGATGGTCAAATGGGCAGATAAGTGGCAAATGGAATTTACCCCTGAAAAGTGTGAGGTGATACACTTTGGAAGGAGTAATTTGACAAGGAAGTATTCAATAAGCGGCATGACACTAGGAAGTTCTGAGAAACAAAGGGACCTTGGTGTGTGTGTCCTTAGATCTTTGAAGGCAGAGGGGCATGTTAGTGGGGTGGTGAAAAAGGCATATGGGACACTTGCATTTATCAATCGAGGCATAGATTACAAAAGTAGAGAGGTCATGTTGGAGTTGTATAGAACCTTGGTGAGGCCACAGCTGGAGTACTGTGTGCAGTTCTGGTCGCCACATTATAAGAAGGATGTGACTGCACTGGAGGAGGTGCAGAGGAGATTCACCAGGATGTTGCCTGGGATGAAACGTTTAAGTTATGAAGAGAGGTTGGATAGACTTGGGTTGTTTTTGTTGGAGCAGAGAAGACTGAGGGGCGACCTGATCGAGGTGTACAAGATTATGAGGGGCATGGACAGGATGGATAGGGGGCAGCTGTTCCCCTTAGTTGAAGGGTCAGTCACAAGGGGATATAAGTTCAAGGTGAGGGACAGAAGGTTTAGGGGGGGATGTGAGGAAAAACTTTTTTATCCAGGGGGTGGTGACGGTCTAGAATGCACTGCCTGGGAGGGTGGTAGAGGCAGGTTGCCTCACATCCTTTAAAAGGTACCTGGATGAGCACTTGGCATGTCATAACATTCAAGGCTATGGGCCAAGTGCTGGTAAATGGGATTAGGTAGGTCAGTTAGGTGTTTCTCACGTGTCAGTGCAGACTCGATGGGCTGAAGGGCCTCTTCTGCACTGTGATTCTGTGATGGTGTGCTTCACAATCTTCACAATAAATTAAACTCTAACTATAGATTTCTTCACTGAAAGTATTACTTCTAATCCTCTTTATCAAAAGTAATTAATTAGCTGATATTAATGGACTTTTTGAAAATTGACTATCTTTTTCTGCTAGCTGTCTTCATTTGTCTTGGCCCCAGGTTCTGGAATTCCCTTCATAAACCTCTTCATCTCTCCAGCTTTCTTCATACAAAAAGCTTCATTAACCAAGTTTTTGGTCCTTATGCCTCCGTTTTTCACTTGATGCCAATATTTTTGTCATGTTACATGTGCTTTACGACATTGAACCTTGCAATGCTTTGTTACAACAAAGGCGCTATATAAATGCAAATCAGTGCTGCAGTTCACCATTAATGGATAAAATACTGGTGCTGCAGTGAGACAAAAGAACACCCCTCTGAATGCACAAGCCTTGGGGGAGATGCCTGCAATTTTTGACACCAGCAGCTTTGTTCACTTACATACACAAAATATCTCTCTGTAATTACAAGCAACTTTTAAAAGTAATCCATAGTAGTAAATAAAGCACATCAGTCAAGAATCTTAAAAATAAATGCAATTTTTGAAAGCTCTTTGTGATTAGTCAGAATGAGAAATTTTCATGGGCTTGAAAAAAATTACTGATTTACTGGCATGAGATTCTCTTTTTGCTACGTGATATTTTCTCAGCTTGCACATTCTTATCGTCTTCCTGTACATACATTGTTTATAGGTGAGTCTATGACTAGCAGAAAACTCATATTAAGTTGATTGGTTAAAGGCACTATTTTCTTCATGAGATTCACTTCTAATTTATCTCAGTGACTCAGATCAACTTAAGCTTGGGTTTATAAAGATGTTTACAGCTAGGGAAGCAGTTTTCATTTTGCAACCAGCTGAACTTTTCATAAACCTCCAAATCCTTCCACCATTTCACACTATTCTCCAAGGGAAGAACATATGAAAATAACAGCAACTAGGAGCTGAATGTGGAGACTATAAATTAGGAGGCTGCATCGGCCTGTGAAATACATCCTACACGTACTCTTATTCAGCACTGAAAAGACTGCAGTCCATTTTTAAAAATTTCATTTGTAAAAGAACTAAATAACCAGACAACTTCAGCTAACTGTGTTTATGAAGATCTGGACTCTGATATGCTGTTTGCAAAAAGGAGGGAAATTCATTCAGACTCGAAACGTTAACTGTGTTCCTCTCCGCAGATGTTGTCAGACCTGCTGAGTTTTTCCAGCTATTTTTGGTTTTGTTTCAAATTGTAATTCTTGCCTGTCTAAATGTGCTGTTCACATTCTCCTTCCACACTACATGCTGCAATTATCTGACAACTTACTTCAGCTCATATTAAAAGCCTGTCCCCAAAGCCGGTCCACCATCTACAAGGCATAAGTCAGGAATGTGATGGAATACTCCCCACTTGCCTGGGTGAGTGCAGTTCCTACAACACTGAACAAGCTGGACACCATCCAGGACAAAGCAGTCTGCTTGAATGGCACCACATCCACAAACATTCACTCCCTCCACCACCGACGCATAGTAGCAACAGTGTGTCCAATCTACAAGACGTACTGCAGCAACTCACCAAGACTCCTTAGACAGCACCTTCCAAACCTATGACTACTACCACCTAGAGGAACAAGAGCAGCAGATAGATGGGAACGGCAACACCTAGAAGTTTCCCTCCAAGCCACTCACCATCCTGACTTGGAAATATATCATTGTTCTTTCACTGTCGCTGGGTCAAAATCCTGGAACTCCCTTCCTAACAGCACTGTGGGTTGTACCTACACCACATGGGCTGCAGCAGTTAAAGAAGGCAGCTCACCACCACCTTCTCGAGGGCAATTAGGGATAGGCAATAAATGGTGGCCTAGCCAGTGAAGCCCATGTCCTGTGAATGAATTTTTAAAAAATTAAAAGGCTGCACCACCATGATTTAAACATTAAAAGCATCTTAATAAGCCAAAATATCATCCAACTGAGAGGAAAGATGCATCCTCAGTTTAACGTTCTGTTCGAAAAAGCACTTCCCACAGTGCAGCAGCCCCTCAGTATTGCACCTAATTGTCAGTAGAGATTCTATGTTAAAGACTTTGGGGTGGGGCTTAAACTGACAGCCTATTGACTCAGAGGTGAAAGTGCTACCACTGAGCCAAGGCTGACACCTTTGGAGTGTATCATTAACCACATATGGAGTGGATAACCCATATCTCCCAGGAGCCAAAATAAATTATTTTGTCTTCCTCCTGAAATGTTCATCTGTGTGTTGTCTCGGATTCGTGCATTAACTTGCATAATATTTTGACAGTGCTTGCGTAGCATCTGAAGGTTAAGAAAGCACTAGTATTATCTGTTCATAAAAATTGGGCAATGTGAAGGGTTGCTGAATGCTGCCATGAGTGCAATGCATAATTGCTTGTATGGGGCGAATGCTGCATAATTAATTAATATGATGTTGCATGTCATTATTGAAGTTGAGGGGTAATTTTAACCCTGTCCGTCGGTGGGAACCAGCTGGGGCAGGGACAGTTCAAATCACCTGAGTGATTTACCCAGCAATCGCTCACAGCCTTCCCACAGTCTTCAATTTTAACCTGCTCCTCTGAACACGTGAGAGGGATACGCACGGGGGAAACCAGTTGGCTCCTTCTTTAAAAATACAGATCCGGTTATGCTGAGTCACTTGTCTGTTATCTTAACCAGTAGCCTGGCAAAGTCTTGTAGTTGGCGGGAGTAAGAGTTTTGGGGGTGGGGGGGCAAAAGAGTTAGGCCATGAAATTGGGCTCCGTAGCTCTGCTGGTGCCAGTGCTGTGATGATTCCAAAAGCTTAAAATAGTGAAACCGTGCTGCTGACCACTTCAGGCGGGATCCACATGGCACCCATGTTGAGCAAGGCGGTAGTGCAGGTGTGTTGCACATGCTGAGAGGTGTGATGGTGACATCAATCAGCCTCCACTAGTGCTATTAAAGGAACAGGCATCCAACTTGCGAGTGAGGTGCTTTTGATTATTTCTGCTTAGGGATGTTTTTGGAAAAACTGTGGCTTTTTTTTTTGGGGAGGTTCATTGGTGAGCTGGTGCATCCAATCAGGAAGAGCAGAGGATCACCCGCAAGAGGTGTGAGATCTGTACATAAGGACATAAGAAACAGAAGAAGGAGAAGACTATATGACCTGTTGAGCCTACTGCACCACTCAGTATGATCATGGCTTATCTTGGGCTTCAGCTCCATTTCCCAACCACTGCCCCCATCTCTTGATTCCTTGAAAGCTCAAAAATCTGTCAATCTCAACCTTAATATATTCAATGGTGGAACATTCACAACCCTTGGGGTAGGGAATACCAAAGATTCACAACCCTTTGAGTGAAGGAATTTCTCCTCATTTCAGTCCCAAATGATTGGCCACTTATCCTGAAACTGTGCCCCCTTGTTCGAGATTCCCCAGCCAGCATAAACAACCTCTCAATATCTACTCTGTCAAGCCCCTTTTACTTAGATCTAGGGCAGGATCTTCCAGTCAGTGAGCGGGGGCGGGGCCTGCTCGCTGACGCGTAAAATGATGCGGATTGACGTTGGGTGGAACTCGCTATGTCACCTTGTGTCACTTCCATTGTCAAGTTGGTGGGGGCGCAGCCGAGTCAGCTGCACAACTGCCAACCTGTCAACGGCTTATTGAGGCCATTGATAAAGTAATTAAAGTTAAAGTTGGACGGGCAGGCCTGGAGTCCTGGCGGGCTTTGGAAAAAGCATGAAACCCTATCCACTGGCGGGATGAGGTTTCATGAGGGTATCTACATCTTTCAATAAAAGTTATGGACATGTCCCAACTCATGTGACAGTGTCATATGAGGGGACATAGCAGGGAAATTTTTTAAATCTCTTTATTTAAAGTTTTAAATCAGAGACGATTACATGCACGAAAGAGCCCACTCCCGGCTGAGGGAATTCCCCCTCACGCCCGCACAGGGAACGCATAGCGCTTCCTGGCGGACATCACGCTGAACGGGCCTTAATTGGCCGGCCCACATAAAATTGTGGCATGCCCCCGATTGGGGATGCTGATCGAAGGCGTGCCCGCCTGCGCCCGCACCCGCACATCCCCCCCAATTGGGGGAAAATTTTTCCCCTAATTTACTTAGCCTCTCATCATAGTACAACCCTCTCATCCCAGGGACCAATCTAGTGAAGCTTCACTATACTGTGTCCAAGGTAATTATATCCTTCCTTAAAAATGGAGACAAAAATTGCACACTGTATTCTATGTGTGGTCTCATCAAAGCCCCATACAATTGTAGCAAGGCTTCTTTATCCTTATGCTCCAATCTACTTGTGATAAAGGCCAACATGGAACTTGCTTTCCTAATTGCTTGCTGCACCTGCATGCTAACAATTTGGAGGGAATTGTCCCAGATTTGCACTAACTGCGGTACCGGGCAGGTAAAACGACGTTCTACCCGCTGGTCACAATAGCGAGTTTTCACCCGGTATCTTCCAAAATCCAAAACATTATTTATGTACTCCCAGGAAACATGCCATTTCCATGGTGGCCGGGCTCTCATTCACCTGTCTCACCATCACCCCGCTGCTGCATCACGGAAGATGCCATATTTAAAGCCTAGTCACAAGCACACATCCAGACCACCACTGCTGCATGGAAGACATGGCCCTGAAACTGAAGAAGACTGCAGCCCTTGGGTTCAGTAACGCTTCCCTCAAGCACTTTTTGGACGCCATGGAGGCCTGCCGGGATGTCCTCCACCCCTGCTCCGGCTGCAGGATGGGCAGCAACAGCACTAACCCAGTTTGGGAGGCAGTAGCACTGGTGGTCAGCGCCAATGCCCTTCAAAAGAGGGGAGCCGCCCAGTGCCGCATCAGGATGAATGATCTCCTCCATTCTGCCAGGCTAAGTCACTCTTCTCATCACGTTCAACTCACACATTCACAACCCTATCACACATCCACAGGGCCCTCACTCACTGTCGGCTTAAGGGACATCACCATTCACTCTCTCACACGCACCGTCATTGTCCTCACTCACCACCCACACGTGCCAGGCATATCTATCATCTGGCCTGGCAGGCATCCTGCTTAAACTAACTTCATCTCTAATCATCAGGACAAGCTGGCACACAGCTAGAGGGAGAGGTCACTTATCAGTAATGGAATGCCCAAAATCAAGGTCTTCACAGACTTTGAAAACAGAGCCATCCAGCTGGCTGGCGAGGAGCTGGATTGGTCCTGTGCTGACAGTGAGGTTGGTGGTGCTCTACCAAGTGATGGTCCAGCAGTGCAACATTCATCAGACAAGCATGCCATGAGTGATGTGTCCTGTTTCACAGGCCACTGCCATGCATTAATTATCCCCCCTTGCTTTTGGAGGCATATCTGCCAAACAGCCGACAGAGTCCATGACCCAGGGTCTCCAATAAAGCCCCAAGGAAACCTCTGAAGAGGAATCTGGAGGCACTCTCCCTGAAGACCCATCACAGCGCTCACCCACACCTTCTACCAGTGCAGAGACACACACCGTGGTGGGACCTAGCTTTAGGATAGCCCCAGGATCACAAACTGGTGAGCATGTTGCATCGTCCGATCCACAGCAGGTGGAGGCAGGGACTTCCCAGATCCCCAGCACTCAGAGGACTCCTGGAGACCAGAACTTTGCTGAGTCCAAGTCAGATGATGAGCCTCTGGACTCGGTCACGTCACAGTTGTTGGAGCTGCAAAGACAAACCCGGGAACATCAGGAAGAGATGTCCGCTGCACTCCTCAGATTGCAAGGCACGATGGAGGAGTCCATCCGCGTTCAGTCCGAGGTGATACCGCCGGCATGCCAACGCACCGAGGTCAACACTGGTAGGATGGCAGCCGCTAGGGAAACCTTGGTCCGGGGCTTTGCTCCTACACTGCTGTACGGGCTCAACTCCATCACTGAGACCAGGGTTGGCCTCCAACAGTGTGTAAGTGAGAGGGGTGCTGGGCAGCTCAATTGTAGTCCAGCTACCCCTGCTCCACAATGAGTCGGCCTGGGGCTCCCGGGCACTCGTAGGGAGGAGGATCAGCTGGTGCACACTCCAGGCCCATCCATCCAGGTGACTCAGAGAATGGCCAGCCCATCCGACTCCCCTCTTCCTATGACCTCAGCAGCTCCAGCTCCACAGGCCAAGGAGGGTTCCACTGCCACACAGCAGGACCCCGAAAGCAGGCTGGGGCTCTCCAAGCCTCAGCCCTCCAAGGACGCCTGCCTGAGTTATCACAGGCAGGGCATCGCAGTCAGCAGGCTGCCTCCACCTCTGCTGTGGATGGTCGGGAAGCACCAAGATGTAGAGGCAGTGTTAGGAATGCTTGTGCACTATATTCAACAGCAGGGCTGCCCTTAAACCCGATCTCAGATGCCCCTCAAGCTTGACATCCAACAGGCGACCCTGGCAAGCACTGCGCAGCATTACTGTGTGCTCACCTCGGAGTTCCCCTCAAAGTACTGGGTGCCAAGTGCACACCTTTTATGTGCTGTTATGAAGCACGTCGGCTTCCTGTCGATGTGGATGGACGATCCAGTTTGGGGGAGGGGGGGTGTCAGGGATGATTCTGGCAGGCTGGCCTGACAATGATATGCTGATGTTTACAATGAATATTTACAATGATGTCCGATGGCAGGAAACGTGGCCCACCATTGGCAAGCTGAGCGGACAATTGCAAACTAGTTTCCCACAATTGTAAAACCGATTGCGCCATATTGTCCGCTCATACCATTGGTCACGCCTGACGCCAGCGGGCATGGAAAAATCCGCCCTTTGTTTCTCTTGTACGAGTACACCCAAATCTCTCTGCACATCAACGTTTACAAGTTTCACACCTTTTAAAAAATATTCTGCTTTTCTATTTTTACAAGCAAAGTGAATAACATAATTCATCCCCGTGTTATACTCCATCTGCCACCTTATTGCACACTCGCTTAACCTGTCGATATCTCTTTGCAACCATTTTATGTGCTCCTCATAGCTTGTATTCCCACCTAGATTTGTGCAACCTTAAACACATCACTCTCTGTCCCTTTGTCTAAGTCATTAATATAGATTGCAAATAGTTGAGGCCCCCAGCACTGATCCTTGTGGCACTATACTAGTCACAGCCTGCCAATTTGAGAATGCCCCATTTATCCCTGCTCTCTACTAGTTAACTAACTTCAAACTATCCTAATGTATCAATCCCTAACTCCATGAGCCCTTAACCTGTGTGTTAACCTTTTATGTGGCACCTTATTGAATGTCTTTTGAAGCCAACGTGCACTACATCTACAGGTTCCCCTTTATCTACTGGACTGGTTACATCCTCAGAAAATCTAATAAATTTATCAGATAAGATTTCCCTGTCATAAAACTATGTTGACTTGTTCTAATCATACTCTGGTTTTCTAAGTGCATTGTTAAGACTTCCTTAATAATAGATTCCAACACTTTACAATGATTGATATCAGGCTAACAGGCCTGCAGTTCTTGACTTTCAATCTCCCTCCTTTCTTGAATAAGGGTGTTACATTTGCTAACATCCAATCTGGTGGGACCTTCCAGAATCAAGGCAATTTTGTAAAATTCGAACCAGTGCTTCCGCTATCTCTGCAGTTATCTCTTTTTGAACTGTAGAATGTAGGCCATCAGGTCCTGGAAATTTGTTGGATTTTAGTCTCTTGAGTTTCTCCAGTGCTTTTTCCTCTTCTGATATTAATTACCTATATTTCCTCGCTCTTATTAGCCCCTAGCTTACCCTCTATTTCTTATATGCAACTTGTGTCTTCTACTGTTAAGACAGGCACAAAATAGTTGTTCAATGTCTTTGCCATTTCCTCATTCCCCATGATAATTTCTCCTGTCTCTGCTTCTAAGTGGCCAATGTTTACTTTAGCTACTCTCTTCCTTGTTATATACTTGTAAAGCTCTTACAACCTTTTTTTCATACTTCCAGCTAGTTTACTCTCATAATCTATTTTTCCCCTTTTTATCATCTTGCTTGGTGCCTTTTGCTGATTTCTAAGACACTCCCAATCCTCAGCCTTGCTACTATTCTCCGTCAGCCTTATTCTTCTTTTATTCAAATACTATCCTTAACCTCCTTAGGATGGATATTTCAGGCAGGCAAGTGGCTGGGGACAGGCAAACAAGGCCTGGAGACTAAGATTGCCCAGGGCCTATGGTGTGAAAGTCAGGAGGATTTGCTATTTACCTCAACCTTTTCTCGCCATTCCTGCCTCAAATCAAAATCATGACTCTGGTGTTGGCAGACAGGTAATTGGTCACCACTATAATGCCGCAATAAAATACAGATTGCCAGATCTATGTGATGGTCCTGATAGAAAGACCAAGTAGTAATAAAAACTTTCACATCCCTGGGTTGAGCCATAACATTCAGAAGTGAGATTGGAAATTCAGAAATTGGGATCTGAAAATGATGCACAGTTCATGCTTAACTTCTGAAATGCTCCTCCCAGTGGACAAGGCTTACGCCAGTAGACGCGGTGGAAAGCTAGTACTAGCATAAGGATAACTCTCACTGGCACTGAGAGTGCCATATGGATGTTGTTCCTTAGTTGCAAGTCTGATTGCAGTAGCTAATGTAAACTATCAAAATCATATTTTTCATGGACTGAAGCTTCAGTGCACACAAAGTTTGACATCAATGGTACATCAGCAGTACTCACTTCACACTGGTTAAAATTATTTTCTGAAAGATTACCTCCTCATACAATCGTACAGCACTGAATGAGGCAATTTGACCCATTGGGCCTATGCTGGCTGTTTGAGAGAGCTATCCAATTAGTCCCACTTCCTTGTTCTTTTTTCATAGCACAGCAATTTTTCCTTTTCAAGTATATATCCAATTCTCTTTTAAAACTTGCTACCGAAACTGCTTCCATCACCATTTCAGGAAGTGTATTACAGATCGTAACAATCTGGTATGTAAAAACATTTCTCCTTATCTTGCCTCTGGTTCTTTTTTCCCAATTACCTTAAATCTGTGTTCTCTGGTTACTGACCCTCCTGCCAATGAAATATTTTCTCCTTATTTACTCGATCAGTTATGCTTCATAACGTTGAAGGCTGTTACTCAATCTCCCCTAATCTTCTTTGGTTGAACGAGAACAAAATCCCAGTTTCCCTAGCCTCTTCACTTAATCGAAGTCCCTCACTTCTGGCCATATTTTCATAGATTTCCTTTGAACCTTTTTGGTTATAAACCTTCCCTGCTGATCTCCTGTTCCTGTCTCCTCTAACAAATAGATCTGATATGACACCGTGTTTGCCAAAATAACCGCCCCTGATTGGCTCCATAAATAATCATCTACTTTGCTCACCTCTTGAAGGCTCTGTTGGCCTGACCTAATGCTTTAAAACCAGGTGCAATTATGTGCAATTAACATCATTTGCCAATCAACTAAATCCTGAATACTTTTGTTCAGTTTCCTTAATTGCTGCAAAATAGCAAAAATAATGTGAATGTCAGAGCAGCATATTCATGTGATTTGGGCATATTTACTCACATCAGGAAAATGAGGAACACAAATAGAGCTTGCACCCACATCAATTATATAATTCATGGAATTACCATAACTTAATGCACGATTTACACATCAACTACCTCCCAATGTTCAAATTAACCCTGCTTTTGTTCAAAACAAACCAATAAAACCTCCATAAAGTTCTGTGCTCTTTTAATAACAGTTCTTAATCTATGGTGCAAGGGGGAAAAAAACAACTGTTTTGGTTATTTCACACAGACGCAAACCTCAAGTGTACTATGAGCAGACATTTTGAAACTAATGAATGAAAGAGATTACAAAAGGAAGTAAGAAAGTCTAAAAGTAATCTTATTTCCTACAGAAAGGAAACATTTGCACTGTCATAGGGAAAGGGCAAAGCAAACTGCCACAGGCATGATGGACCAATGGCCTCCTTCTGTTTTATTCTATGATTACATCAGTGACTATACTTTGAAAAGTACTTCATTGGCTGTAAGGTCCTGAGGTTGTGAAATGAACTTTATAAAATATTTATTTTTTTCTTTCTCCTTCCTTCACCAGAATTGGTTAATCTCTCTTGAACTGAATCAAACTTGACAGGTTTGATCAGAGAGATATATAGAAAAACTTACAGAGCACCATTTGTTTGAAACTGCCTAACTGGTTTGTGCACTTATGCAGAAATGGAGGTCTAACGTTCAAGGACTTCCCCTTGTCCCATTCGGCTTGCTGTCTGCACCAAGACAATGGGTGGAATTTTCCATTTATGAGGCTATGTGCAGTGGTGGGCAGTTTTGGCAGCTCCCAACCTGCTGGTCAGAATGGCGGGAACCTGCACCGGATTCCACACTCAACAGCTCATTAATTATGCACAGGCGAGTATCAGTTCAAATCAGCTGGCCGGTCAGGAGCTGATTCATCTGCCCACTATCAGCTGGCAGGGTCAAAGGTCCAGGCACCACATTTAAATGCCAGTCCAACACATACATCTTACTCTCTCCAGTCCATCTGTCTTCCAGACGTGTGCAGAGATGTCTTCCAACCACAAGAAGGCGGATGGAAGTCTCAAGAAGAAGGTAGCGCCCCACTTCACCCACCAGGCACTCCAGGCCTTGATCAGAGGAATGCAGATGCACAGGCCTGTCCTGTATCCCTGGGAAGGCTCCAGGGAGCGCAGGAGCCACACGTCTCCAGCCTGGGAGGCTGTCGCAGAGCAGGTCAGCACGGCTGGCAACTACGCCCGAAATGCCATCCAGTGCAGGAAGAGGATGAATGATCTCCTCTGCTCCACCAGGGTAAGTCATCCTTCAACTTCCTCCAATATCACACTCTCATCATGGCATCATGCACTCAAACAGCTACTCTCTTGAGAGATCTCACACAACCATAAGCAGGGGACACAGGCCAACACTCGTTCTGTCACCGAGACATTCACATCACCACCATCTCATCTGTCATGTTGCTCATACTCCGTCCTCTGCTCCTTCTGGGGTTGGCATTTGTGTCTCCTCAGTGGTAGTGGCAGAAGAGAAGACATGCACAGGAGGAGGAGATCCCTAGGCATGTCCACATCTCAGTTGCAGCAGTGTTTGCATCATTAGATGGCGGCGAAGGCTTCAAGTCTTTGTTCGCATTGCTCTTGTTCCTCAGTGGACTTTCAGTTCCCAGAGTGAGCTCTCTCACAGGGCCCCATGGAGTAAAGCAGAGATCACAGCCTGGCAATTCGTGAGGCCAGGATGTGCAAGTGTGAATTCAGGACTCATTCTCGCTGCAAGTGATTGGGCATCCCCTGAGATGAAAGGGAGTGGCTTTTAAGGTTAGGAGAGATGTGGCCATATGCCCTCACTTTTTAAAAAATTCATTAATGGGACATGGACGTTGCTGGCTAGGCCAGCATTTATTATCCATCCCTAATTGCTCTTGCCCAGAGGGCGTTTAAGTGTCAAGCACATTGCTGTGGGTCTGGAGTCACATGTAGGCCAGAAAGGGTAAGGCCGGCAGATTTTCTTCCCTAAAGGACATTAGTGAACCAGGTGGGTTTTTACGACAGTCGACCATGGTTTCATGGTCATCATTAGACTTTTAATTCTAGATTTTTATTGAATTCAAATTCCATCATCTGCCACAGTGTGATATGAACCCAGGCCCCCAGAGCATTACCCTGGGTCTCTGGAATACCAGGTCCAGTGACAATACCACTATGCCACTGCTTCCCCACACAATTAACTTTACTCTTCCTGGAACCTGACAGCAATTAAAGTATCACAGGCATGTCTCCCATGTCTTCCTTCCTCCATGCCGTGATCATGATCATACTGACCCTCAGCAGCCTCCTGAGGTTCCTAGGATCTGGATCTTCAAACTCCGATGAGCTCTCACCCTCCTCCATGTCATCTTCTGGCAGGGGTTCACCTAATTGCATTGCAAATTATGAAGAGTTATGGTGATGCGGGGAACTCTATCGGGAGTGTACTGGAATGAGCCATCTGAGTGGTCCAAGCATTTGAAGTGCATCTTCAGAAGCCCTGTGTTCTATAAGGGAGCGGGTGAAGCAGTGTTGTATCTCTCTGTGGAACGACTCTGAGGGCGACTCACCAGTGTCATCAGCCAGCATTTCAGTGGGTACCCCTTATCCCCAAGAAGCCATCGCTGCAGACGTAGTAGCCCCTCGAAAATCTCAGGCACCTTAAAGTGACTCAGGATGTAGGAGACATGACAACTCCCAGGGTACCACGCGCAAATGTGCAGTATGTGCTTCCGATGATCGCACGCTAGTTGTATATTGATGGAATGGTAACCCTTGTGGTTTATAAACATTAGGGGCTGCTGTCATGGAGTCCATTTGGCCACATGGGTGCAGTCTATTGCGCCCTGCAGTTTTGTTAAGCCTGAGATGGCGGCGAAGCCGGTGAATCTCACAGCCTGGCTATCTTCATCCAGAGCAAACCTGACATAATAATGGGCCTTCCTGTAAAAGGCATCTGTGACCTCCTTTATACATCAATGTATTGCCACACGGGTCCCATGGAAAGATCCCTGGAAAGATCCAGAAACAAGGAAATTGAGTGCTGCGGTCACCTTCAAAGCCACTGGCAGAGAATACCCTCCAACTCCATGTGGTGTCAGATCTTCACATAGTATGTGGCTTGGGACAAGCACAAATGTGCATGGCATTGCCTCTCACTTATTTGAGGAGAATATTTTTTCTCTCAGAGGGTTGTGCAACACTGGAATTCTCTGCCTCAGAAGGTGGTGGAGGCGGGGCCATGGAGTATTTTTTAGGTAGAGGTAGATAGATTCTTGTTAGGCAAGGGAATCAAAGGCTGTCAGAGTTAGATAGGAATGTGGAAATCGAAACACAAGAAGATCAGCCATGATCTTATTGAATGGCAGAGCAGGCTCGAGGGGCCAAATGGTCTAGTCCTGTTCCTATTTCTTATGTTCTTATTTGTAAATAATATACTTTTCTATGATAAACCCTAAGTCTCACGATTTGCCTCTGTTGTCTGGGTCTCTCCTCCTAATCCTGTTCATGCTCAGGCTCCTCTTGACCATGTCCCTCAGGCATGGCCTCCTGCTGGAGCTGCGCATGGAGTTGCCTCTCCCTCCTTCACCTCCTACATTGAATTAGGACCCTGGCAAATGCAGCATTGAGTGATGGATCCATGTCTGCTTTTGCCTTTTCTTGGAAAGGTAAAATTGAAGTCATTAATGATTCAAGGGGCAAGGAAGTGAAGCTCAGAGGGTGACACGTTTGGAGACTGTAAAGGCCCATAGCTTTTCCTGCTCTACTTGCATGGTGTCTGATGCCACCATGTCCCAGAGACAATAGCACACACATCGAGGTGACCAAGATGACATCGCAGATATATAGCATCTTGAGCCCTGCGAGGGATGTTAAAATTGAAGTGAGATGAGTGACCCAACCTAGCTCTGTGCTCCAATCTCTGATGTAGCGTGTTAATGATCAATCAGTTGCTCATGGTCAATGAGTGGATGCCCTTTGCCTCATTAGGAATGTTAAATCTGATGAACATGTCACAGGCCTTCATTGATGGAATGCCATATATGATACAGCTGTGTCTCCCTCACTATTGCCTGCATTCCCAAATTCTAAATTCCTATCTGTTACTCTTGAGATGCAGTGACTGTGATGTGAAACCACTGAGTTCTGAGAAGCCCTTTAACAATGTTAATGAAGCTATTGGCACTTTCATCACAAGGAGATCTTCCTCCTTTCTTTCTAAGCAGACATCTGCTCACTCTTGCAGCAACACCAAGTTAAAGGACAACCCCAGAAAGGCTCCCTCGTGTTCGCACTTCACCTTCACTGCCATTCCACAGACTTCCTTCCCCATTGCCCACCTGGTATTCGTCATCCCCACCCATGCCTCACACCCCACCCCCGATCGAAGGGCTAGTTTCTGAAAGCGGAGTTCTGCCTCACTACCACTGCACAGTGGTGTCCTTGTGGTCTCAGTCACCAGGAGTAGAAGACCGCTGTAGTCCCCACAGTATTGGTCACTGTGAAAGTGGCAGCCTGCATGAGTACTGCAGCACAGTGGTGTCTTTTGGGACAACGTAGGCAAAGAGCAGGAGCAGGCCAATCCTACAGCCCCAGCAGCGTGGCATTCATTTCAACAAGACTGGCGCAGCGCGATGGCAGGTAGGCTGTATATGTTGCACTCACCTCGAAGTTACTGGTGAACTGAGGTCCGACTTGTGCACACCGCCCCTTTTCGAATGGGTTTGAGACCGATGTAATTTCCCACGGACATCTTGCAAATTGGAAGGTGTGACAAGGTTCCAGCGAGCAGCTGTTTTAATGAGCATTCGTGAGATGTTAATGAATGCAAATGGTTTTCACGCCACTAATTGGCAGGATAACCAACCCGCCATCGGGAGAATTGAGAACTGTTTTTACCTCGGTGTATTTCCAACTTTTTGCCTGCTGCTGAATTCTTCGCTGCCGCCCGTCACGAAATCCGCCGCGGGCAGGATAAGAAAATTCCGCTCAATGTTACGCAGGCAATGGATACATGGGAACAGGAGTAGGTGATTCAACCTCCAGAGTGTGTTCCACTATTCAATTAGCTCATGGTTAATCTGCATGTTAACTCCATTTACCCACTTTGGTTCAGTTATGAATAATTATTCAAATCAGCTAACATGGAATACTGGGAGCAGTCAATTCCATCAAGTAGAATCATAAATAGAAATAGCAGCCAATTAGTCCAATAAGGAATTCACCACAGGGAGCAGTTACATAGAATTTACATAGACTTATAGAGTACAGAAACAGGCCATTTGGCCCATTTTGTGCATGCTGGTGTTTATACACCATGTGAGTCTCCTCCGCTTCCAGCTACTCCATCTTATCCTTTTGGCTTATCTTTCAATATCCTTTTCTTTCATGTGCTCATCCAGTTTCTGATTGAAAGCATCAAGCTATTTGCCTCAAACATTTCCTGTGGTAGCGAGTTCCGCATTCTTATCACCCTCTGAGAAAAACAATTTCTCCATATTTTCTAATTGGATTTATGATCCCTGGTTTTAGCTTCTCCCACAAGTGAAAACATTCTGCATCTACCATTCATAATTTTAAAGACCTCTATCAGGCCACCTTTGAATCTTCACTTCTCCAAATAAAACAAATCTTTCCCAATCACTGGAATCTCTCAGTTCTGGTGCCATTCTTGTAAATGCTTTTTGTGCTATCTAAAATGCTTCTATGTCCTCTTAATAGTATGGAGACCAGAATTGTGCACAGCCTGACCAATGTCCTATACAAATTTGACCTAACTTCACTTCTTTTGAATTGTACATCCCTATAAATAAATTCCAGTGCTCTATTAGCATTTGTAATTGTTTTGCCCATCTGCTTTTAATGATTTGTTAATCCCGAAATCCCTTTGCTCTTCTGCTGTATTCAGTTTTATATTTTCTAAAGCATTCTGTTTATCCTACCCCAAAGTGCATCATCTCAGATTTAGCTACAGAAAAGTTCATTTGCCACTTAGTTGCAAGTTTTCTCACATCTTCTTGTATTATGCTTCATACTTACTCCATATTCACGATACTCTCTAGTTAGGTATCATTTGCAAATTTTGACATTGAGTTACTTTGTTTCTTGTCCCAAATCATGAACATGGATTATGAATAACTGCGGTTCCAGCATTGATCCTTGTGGGACATGGTTTCATACCTCCTTCAATCTAAATAACTACTCTTTACCCCTACTCACCACTTTCAATTTCTTAACCAATGTTCTATCCATCCAGCTATTTGTCCCTTGTCTCTACATGTTCTAACATCTGTCATGAATCTACCATGTGGTTGATTCCTAACTGTCCTCTGAAATGGCTAAGTATGCCAATTAGTTCAAAAACCATTAGGGCTGGGCAACAAATGCTGGCCTTGCCAGTGACGCCCACATCCCAGGAAAAAATAAATTCTAAAAAAGTCTCGAAAGCAAATAGAAATAGAAGGATCTGGCAACGAACTGAAATGCAGTAGATTGGGAGAGGTTCATATGCAGCATAAACACCAGCATAGACCATTTGGGCTGAATGACCTGTTCCTGTGCTATAAGTTCTATATAATTCCCTGTGCTGTCTTTGAGCCATGCATACAAAAACCTCAAATGTGCCAGGAGATGAAAACTGATTCTTAAGCGTAGGATAGAAATTTAGATATTGGTACAAATTCCATTGGTTCAAATAGTTTGAGCCATATGAATCCAGACAGAAAACATTTCCATGCATCATCTAATCTTCCAATTAATTTAATTGCTTGCTAAACAATCCATTCCTCTTGAGTTGGCCTGATGACTTCAGCTGCAGAATCTTATCAAGCTCTTAAATGCTTAAAGGGGGTTTTGCTACAAAGTGAGCATTGGTCCTATCGAAAGTAAGTCTGGGGAATGAATGATGGAAAATAAGGAAATGGCAGAACAATTGAACAGGTATTTTGCATTGTCCTTCACAAGAGAGGGTACAAGTAACATCCCAGAAATAGCTGTAAATTAGGAAATGGAAGGGAGGAAGAAACTCAGCAAACTTCATCCATACAATCACCAGGGAAGTGGTATTGAGCAAATTGTTGGAGTTGTGGGCTGACAAATCTTTGGGTCCTGATGGACTTCATCCTAGGGTCTTAAAAGAAGTGGCTAGTAAAATAGTTGATGTGTTGATTTTAATTTTCTAAAATTTCCTAGGTTCGAGGAAGGTTTTATTAAATTGGAAAATAGTGTATGCAGCTCTTTTATTCAAAAAGGGAGGGAGGCAGAGAGCAGGAAACTACAGGCCAGTTAGTTTATCATCTGTCATAGGGAAAATCTTAGAAGTTTTTTTTAAAAATTCATTCACAGGATGTGAGCTTCACTGGATGGGCCAGCATTTATTGCCCATCCCTAGCTGCCCTTGAGAAAGTGGAGGTGAGCTGCCTTCTTGAACCGCTGCAGTCTATGTGCTTTTTGGAAGGGAGTTCCAGGACTTTGACCCAGCGACAATGAAGGAGTGGTGAGATATTTCCAAGTCAAGACGGTGAGTGGCTTGGAGGGAAACCTCCAGATGGTGGTGTTCCCATCTATCTGCTGCCCTTGTCCTTCTAGGTGGTAGTGGTTGTGAGTTTGGAAGGAGCTGTTTAAGGAGTCTTTGTGAATTCCTGCAGTGCATCTTGTATATGGTACACACTGCTGCCACAGTGTGTTGGTGGTGAAGAGAGTGAATGTTTGTGGATGTGCTGCCAATCAAGCAGGCTGCTTTGTCCTGGATGGTGTCCAGCTTCTTCAATATTGTGGGAGCTGCACTCATCCAGGCAAGTGGGGAGTATTCCACCACACTCCTGACTTGTGCCTTTATAGATGGTGGACAGGCTTTGGAGAGTCAGGAGGTGAGTTACTCGTCACACGATTCCTAGCCTCTGACCTGCTCTTGTAACCACAATATGTATATGGCTAGTCCAGTTCAGTTTCTGGTCAATGGTAACCCCCAGGATGTTAATAGTGGGGGATTCAGTGATGGTAATGCCATTGAACATCAAGGGGCAATGGTTGGAATCTCTCTTGTTGGAGATGGTCATTGCCTGACACTTGTGAGGCACAAATGTTGCTTGCCACTTGTCAGCCCAAGCCTGGATATTGTCCAGGGTTTGCTGCATTTGGACATGGACTGCTTTAGTACCTGAAGAGTCGTGAATGGTGCTGAACATATTGTAATCATTAACAAACATCCCCACTTCTGACCTTATGATGGAAGGAAGGTCATTGATGAAGCAGCTGAAGATAGTTGGGCTGAGGACACTACCCTGAGAAACTCCTGCAGTGATGTCCTGGAGCTGAGATGACTGACCTCCACAATCACAACCATCTTCCTTTGTGCTAGGTATGACTCCAAACAGCGGAGAGTTTTCTCCCTGATTCCCATTGACTCCAGTTTTGCTAGGGCTCCTTGATGCCACACTCGGTCAAATGCTGCCTTGATGTCAAGGGCTTCTCACCTCAGCTCTGGAGTTCAGTTCTTTTGTCCATGTTTGAACCAAGGCTGTAATGAGGTCAGGAACTGAGTGGCTCTGGCAGAACCCAAACTGGGCAACAGTGAGCAGGTTATTGCTAAGCAAGTGCCGCTTGATAGCACTGTTGATGACCCCTTCCATTACTTTACTGACGATGGAGAGTAGATTGATGGGGCAGTAATTGACCGGATTGGATTTGTCCTGGTTTTTGTATACAGGACTTACCTGGGCAATTTTCCACACAGCCGGGTAGATGCCAGTGTTGTAGCTGTAGTGGGACCTCTTGGCTCGGGACACAGCAAGTTCTGGAGCACAAGTCTTCAGTACTATTTCTGGCATGTTGTCAGACCCCAGAGCCTTTGCAGTGTCCAGTGCCTTCAGCCATTTCCTGATATTGCGTGGATTGAATCAAATTGGCTGAAGACTGGCATCTGTGATGCTGGTGATCTCCAAAGGAGGCTGAGATGGATCATCCACTCGGCACTTCTGGATGAAGGTTGTTGCAAATGTTTCAGCCTTATCTTTTACACTGATGTGCCGAGCTCATCCATCGTTGAGGCTGATGATATTTATGGAGCCTCCTCCTCCAGTGAGTTGTTTAATTATCCACCACCATTGACGACTGGATGTGGCAGGACTGCAGAGCTTAGATCTGATCCGTTGGTTGTGGGGTCGCTTAGCTCTGTCTATCACTTGCTGCTTATGCTATTTGGCACGCAAGTAGTCCTGTGTTATAGCTTCACCAGGTTGACACTTCATTTTTAGGTATGCCTGGTGCTGCTCCTGGCATGCCCTCCTGCACTCATTGAACCAGAGTTGATCCCCAGGCATGATAGTAATGGTAGAGTGGGGAATATGCCGGGCCATAAGGTTATAGACTGTGTTCGAGTACAATGCTGCTGCTGATGGCCTACAGCGCCTCATGGATACCCAGTCTTGAGTTGCTAGGTCTGTTCTAAATCTATCCCATTTAGCACATTGGTAGTGCCACACAACATAATGGAGGGTATCCTCAATGTAAAGGTGGGACTTTGTCTCCATAAGGACTGTGCGGTGATCATTCCTACCAATACTGTCATGGACAGGTGCATCTGCGGCAGGCAAGTTAGTGGGGATGAGGTCAAGTATGTCTTTCCCTCCTGCTGGTTCCCTCAGCACCTGCCACAGACCCAGTCTAGCAGCCAAGTCATTAAGGGCTCGGACAGCTCGGTCAGTAGTGGTGCTACCGAGCCACTCTTGGTGATGGACATTGAAATCCCCCAACCAGAGTACATTCTGCACCCTTGCCACCCTCAGTGCTTCCTCCAAATAACATTCAGCATGGAGGAGCACTGATTCATCAGCTGTGGGAGTGTGGTACATGGTAATCAGCAGAAGGTTTCCTTGCCCATGTTTGACCTGATGCCATGAGACTTCATGTGGTCCAGAGTCGACGTTGAGGACTCCCAGGGCAACTCCCTCCCCACTGTGCTGCCACCTCTGCTGGGTCTGTCCTGCCGGTGGGACAGGACATACCCAGGGATGGTGATAAGACCATAACACCATAACACATAGGAACAGAAATTAGGCCATTTGGCCCATCGAGTCTGCTCCGCCATTCAATCATGGCTGATAAGTTTCTCAACCCCAATCTCCGCCTTCTCCCCGCAACCTTTGATCCCCTTACCAATCAAGAACCTATCTATCTCAGTCTTAAGTACACTCAATGACCTGGCCTCCACAGCCTTCTGTGACAATGAATCCCATAGATTCACCACTCTCTGGCTAAAGAAGTTTCTCCTCATCTCTGTTCTAAAAGGTCTTTCCTTTACTCTGAGGCTGTGTCCTCGGGTCCTAGACTCACCTACTAATTGAAACATATTCCCCACGTCCACTCTGTCCAGGCCTTTCAGTATTCTGTAAGTTTCAATCAGATCCCCCCTCATCCTTCTAAACTCCATTGAGTATAGACCCAGAGTCCTCAAACGTGATGGCGGAGTCTGGGACACATCTGTAAGATACGACTCCATGAGGATGATTATGTTGCATAACTAGTCTATGAGACAGCTCTCCCAATTTTGGCATTAGTTTTTAGTAAGAAGGTCTTTGCAGGGTTGACAGGGCTGCAATTTCTGTTATCATTTCCAGTACCTTGGTCGATGCTGGGTGGTCCATCCGATTTCATTTCTTTTTTGTGACTTTGTAGAGGTTTTTCACAAGTGAGTGGCATCTGGAGTCATGTTTAGGCCAAACCAGGTAAGGACGACAGATTTCCTTCCCTAAAGGACATTATTGGACCAGACGGGTTTTTACCACAATGGTTTCACGGTCATCATTAGATTTTTAATTCCAGATTTTAATTCAAATTCCACCATCTGCCATGGTGCACCATCTTCAGGTCCCCAGAGCATTTCCCTGCTTCTCTGGATTACTAGTCCAGCAACAATACCATTATGCCATCGCAATCCCTTTTATTAAAGATGTTATACCAGGCCAATTAGAAAAATTCAAGGCAATCAGAGTCAAAATGGTTTTGTGAAAGCAAAGTCATGTTTAACCAATTTATTGGAGTTCTTTGAAGGAGACATAAAAGATAACTAGTGGATATACTGTACTTAGATTACCAGAAGGCACTTGATATGGTGCCACATCAAAGGTTATTGTGGAAAATAAAAGCTCATGGTGTAGGGGGTAACATATTGGCGTGGATAGAATATTAGCTAGCTAACAGGAAACAATGTTAGTATAAATGGGTCTTTTTCTGACTGGCAGGATGTAACGAGTGGTGTGCCACAGGGATCAGTGCTGGGGCCTCAACTTTTTACAAGTTATATAAATGGCATGGATAAAGGGACTGAAGGTATGGTTGCTAAATTTGCTGGTGACACAAAAACGGGTAGGAAAGTAAGTTGTGAAGAGGACATAAGGAAGCTACAAAGAGAAATAGATAGGTTAAGTGAGTGGACAGATCTGGCAAATGGAGTATAACATGGGAAAATGTGAAATTATCCATTTTAGCAGGAAGAATAAAGAAGAAGCATATTATCTAAATAGTGAGAGATTGTAGAGCTCTGAGATTCAGAGGGTTCTGGGTATTCTTGTGCACAAATCACAAAAGGCTAGTATGCAGGTACAGGAATTAATAAGGAAAGCTAATAGAATGTTATTGTTTATTGTGAGGGGAATTGAATACAAAAGTAGGGAGGTTATGATTCAGTTGTACAGGGCACTGGTGAAACCACATTTTGAGAACTGTGTACAGTATTGGTCACCTGATTCAAGGAAGGACATAAATGCATTAGAACCAGTTCAACGGAGGTTTACTAGACTAACACAGGAATGGACAGGTTGTTTTATGATGAAAGGCTGGACAGGTTAGGCTTGTATCCACTGGAGGTTAGCAGAGTGAGAGGTGACTTGATTGAAACCATTAAGATTCTGAGGAGTCTTGACAGGGTGGATGTGGAAAGAATGTTTCCTCTTCTGGGAGAATCTAGAACTAAGGGTCAATATTTAAAAATAAGGGGTCGGCCACATAGGGCAGAGATGAAATTTTATTTCTGAGGGTCATGAGTCTTTGGATCTCTCTTCCTCAAAAGGCAGCGGAAACAGAGTATTTGAATATTTTTAAGGAAGAGCCAAATAGATTCTTGATTAGCAAGTGGGTGAAAGGTTATCAGAGCTAAGCATGAATTTGGAGTTGAGGTTACAATGATCTTACAATGAGGTTACAGCCGTGATCTTATTGAATAGTGGAGCAGGCTCAATGGACCAAGTGGCCTACTCCTGCTCCTAATTCATAAGTTTGTACCTTCGTATGTAACACTCAGGTGCCGATGAGATGCAGCGTTCATGGAGCAGTTAATGTGGGCTCCACACACCCACACCAACAAGAGTTGGTTGACACACATGGACTCAGGGACCAAACGAAAATGTGCACAAGCTCTTGGGCACAACATGGGAGCTCCTGGTGCAAGAGATCCAGAGGAGGTGGGATGGTCTGTACCTGCAAGGGGCTAAGGGTCTGCAGTAGGTTATGCTGCTGTGCCAGGCCTCATGTCCTCCTCCCATTACCCTTGCAGAATAAGGGGAATCCCAACAAGATGCAAATGACCAAGTTCTTCCTTTCTCCTGGTGATTCCTAGAAGGCTGAGTAGCACACGCACATTTTATGTGAAGTCCTCTGAATACTTACAAAATACCTACTGGTAGGGTATTGGTAAAGTCTAAATAAAGTGTCCCAGAATGTCTCCTGATGAGTTTCAAAAGCCCTCCTCAAATCTCAAGCAGCAATGAGCATTAGTGATATACCTTTAAGCAATGCTCAAAGTCCTCTGCAATGATTGGTTTGCACCCAATTAGCTGGTCACTGTTAGGAGACGGGGGGTAGGCCTCACCATCAAAATGCCATGCAGCCTCATCAATGAGTCTTAATAGGCAATTTAAATGGCAATCAGTTGCTTCACAATCCTAATGCAAACAAGGGCAATTAGGGAACAACAATAAATACTGGCCTTGCCAGTGACACCCACATCCCGTGAACGAATTTAAAAAAAAGCTTTAATTTCTTTTCCAAGATGGCAACTAATGCCAGCTACATTAACATCAGCTCTAGCAGTTCAAGACAGTGCATTCATGGGGCTCTGTGAGTCATCAGCAGCAGCAGAGTTGTATTCAAGCATGATCTGTAACTTTGCAGCTTGACATATTTCACACTCCATCAAGGCTAGGGACCAACCATGCTTAAATGAGGTTTATAGGAGAGCATGCCAGGATCAGCACCAAGCAAACCCTAAAATTGAGGTGCCAACCTGTTAAAGCTCAGGCACAAGGATACAAACATGGTAAACCATAAAAGCAGCATGCTATAGACAGAGCTAAGTGAATGCACAACCAACAGATCAGATCAAAGCTCTGCAATTTTGGCACATATGCATCATGAATGGTGGTGGACTATAAACAACAGGAGAAGGAGGCTGCACAGAGCTCAGTATGTCAGTGTGAAAGGTAAGGCTGAAGCATTTGCAACCATTTTCAGACAGAAGTGCTGATGATTGATACAACTCAGCCTCCATCTAAGGTCAATGCATCACAGATGCTAATCTTCAGCCAATTCAATTCACTTTCTGTTTCTTCAAGACACAGCAAAGGCTAAGGGCCCCGATACCTCCTGACTGTAGTACTGAAGACATGTGCTCCAGAATTAGCCACACTCCTTGATAAGTTATTCCAGTACAGCTACTAAACAGGCATTTACCTAACAATGTGGCAAATTGTCCAGGTACTTTGGGTCCACAAAAAGCTGGAAAAATCCAATCCAATTGTGGGCCAATTATTCAATCCAAATGAGCCAACTATCACCCAGTCAGCCTAGTATCATTATCAGAAAAGTGATGGAAGGTGTCATCAGCAGTGTTATCAAGCAGCACTTAATTATCTATAACTTGGTTGCCGATGCTCAGTTTAGGTTCTGCCAGGTTGTCAGTTCCAGACTTAATTACAGCCTTGGTCTAAACATGGATGTCACAGACAGGAGTGTGATTAATTTAAACAGCCATGATTTCTCCTCTCACTACCCGTCCGTAAACAGAAATGTGTTTTAGATTTCTGATTTCCCCATTTATAAGTGATAAAGTGTTTTCCCCAAACCTCCAGTTTGGAGTGATCTAATCCTCTATTAAGATCCCCACAACAAACTCGAAATAAGGTACAATAAGAGGGTTGGTTTATTCTGCACACAAAATGTGGGAAAGGGGTTTCACAACACCCACTCCTTTTTGCACTCATACAATAAAAGAGGGATAAGGGAAAGAAAGGGGTACAGGGCAAGACCGTGATAAAAATGAGTTATGTTTGCACGTGAGTCCAGAGTCCAGGATCAAAAAGTCCAGTGGCGTACTCCATCAAAGGTTAGCAGGCTGAAACCATTGCAGGGTGATCCATCTTCCCAGAAGCGTGGACTTCCATGATGGGAGAAAGCACATAGTGATGAATTAGTCTTATAAGCACCAGAAGTTCCAATGTTCCAGTGGTTCGCAGCGTAGATGAGGGCCAGGCAATTTTAAACCTGTGCAGAGCTCTTTCTGTTAGATGATAAAATGGTGCACTGCCTGGGTTCAGTTCCACATGGCAATATTACAGTTTCTAGCAGCTTGGGGAGGTCATGTGGCATACCTCCCACTTCTTCTCCTGGATGCTGGACAAAAGATGTATTTTCCCAGGTCTGGAATCTTGAGGTGTTTAATAGAGGAGTTAGGGTCCATTTTGTCCTTTGCAGACATGCCATTTCCATTGGCCAGGGCTCTGCCTTAGAAATGTAAAGGCAATGGGTGTTTTTCTTTGGCGTTTGATAGTCGGCCATTACAGAATGCATTAGTACGTCTTTAAAGGTAATGAGGTCCCTGCTGATTTCTGAAGGTTAGAAAATCCTCTGGTAGGAGTCATGGCTAGTCAGAATAAAGCCTGTTCATTTTTAAAATGAAAATAATAATTTTATAAAGTAGCCAGGTTTATTTCCTTCCTCTCTTCTGGCTGGGAGACACCACCCCCACTGGAGAAAAATGAAATGAATTCCATTTAATTTCATTTTTTTCAATGTGTGTTAGGAAATAGAGATAATTTAAGTGAGTTATATTTGTATTTGGGTGCGTTAAGAATAATGCATGTCTTTAATGTTTAAGTTTGATTTGTATTTCTGTATTTGTGCGTTAAGAAAAGGAGGAGTTGAGTTTTAGTTTCACTTTAAAAGATGCCTGCATTTTAATGAAGGTTTTAGATTTCAATACTCTTAAAGAGGAGGTCAAACGAACAAGGTAAAAAAACTGTGCAGTTGCCTAGCAACAGGGGTCCAGAGATAGAGGCCACCACCACCACACCCCCCTCCCCACCCCCCACGTACACACACACACACACATACATACACAGAGACAGGGAAAACTAAACAAGCACTTTGAGTTCAGTTGAAAGCGCTTTGAGTTTAGTTGAAGCCAGGATTCCAGAGAGATTGGGCAGCAGAGGGACAGATAGCAAGTCCCAAACTAAAGCTGAGGCCAGCTGCCAAGAGAAGCCGGAGGAGAGGAAACTGCAGAAGCAAGTTCTAGAATCTAAAGAAGAAAATCCCCAAATGCAGGGGAAGTCTTGTGACACAGTGGATAGTGTCCCTATCTCTGGGCTAGAAGCTCCAGGTTCAAGTCTGACTTCAGGACTTGATGACCAAGGAAGGTGCATCCATAACATGGATTATCAACCTGTAAATCCTCCCATTATATTGGTAGCAGGTGGTTGGAGCAGGAGAGTTTCCTGGTCAGCCAGTCTGCAGAAGGCAACAGCAAACCACTGCAGAGTGGAACAGGAAAGGTCCCAAGAGGACAGTCTAGTCAAAGGACAAGGGTAGGAACCTGGAAAAGACCCTGTTCTGTGGAAGTTGAAAGTAAAGAACAGAGAGGAAGATTCAAGGGGACAGCTGATGGTCTGTAACTTTTTACTCTGAGGATGTGAAGCAGTGTTCTTCTGTTGATAGGGCTGAATCAGTGAGAGAGTGAGTGGAAGAAAACTTGAATGCACATGGTGAGCCAGGGGAGAGGAACATTGGAAGCACAGTTCAAAACCTTGCCGATGGACCCTTGCAGAAGGCATCTGAGTGAAAGCGCGGTTTGGGAGAAGATTCCAAAGCAAGTTCTTTGAGAATGGAGATCGGAAATCCTCGTTTGAAAGATGGAATTTAGTGAGACTGGTTGGCTCATGGTGTGACAAGCGTCTGGGGGAGTCGAGGAGAGATCCATAGCACCTGTTTGAAGTGGCATCTGTCACTTGGTTTCAGAGTGGGATGTATCTGACCACAGGTCACCTATTTGTTTACATGGGCTGCGTACTTTCTGTGCACATTAGAGTATCAGGTACCTTTTGTAACTTGTGTTATCTTTACCAGTCGTATATATCTGTAAAGATATAGTGTAGGTGAAGGAGTATTATAATATAGTTCATATTTTCTTGTTTAATAAATATTTTATCCTTTTCTTTAAAGTTCATCAGCTGACTCCCATGACTCTGTTCAGTTGCCACTCCCCATGAATCTAAACAAAATATAAAAGTTAGGATTTATCAAGCTGGGTTCCACCTTGGGACGTAGCTTGTCCAGAAGCAACATCAGCTGGGATCAAAACATGTGGTCCAAGGGAAGGAAGAATAGGAATTCCAGAAGTATACAGGCATTCTGTCACTCATACTGAAACATCAGGTACACAGTTAACAGGGGAAATGGCAGTTCCTTGCTACATGGGGAAGTCTATTTGGTGCTAGAATTCTGACTTCCCTCTGTTGGGGGTCAAGCATTCCAATCTCCTGATTAGGCATCCTCAAGAAGCATCTGGGGCTTTTACAGGGCGGTTAGCACTCAGGGGCGACCGATGGTCAAATTGCTCTGGACAATCCGCAGGGGAGTTTTGGACATCTCACTTTGTGGGTGCCAGGCCCTGGGATCATAGGGCTGAGCTCCTCTTGTTCAGCCTAGCTCCTGCCTGTCCATTTTGGTAACCTGTAGGTTCAGGTGTTCGGACCCAGAGACTAGGGTTCAGCTGAGGGTCATGAATGTGGGGTGTTTTAAAGGGACTTTGGCCTCTTTAGGGGATTCCAGTTCAGGGGCTAGCACAACGAGAGTTCCAGCTTCTGGTGCTAGGTGCTTTGGGTTGGCATGGCAACAGGTGGGCAGCAAGCCCCTGAATTTGAGCCAGCCTTTCTGGGCTGGGATGATAGGAAGATGGCCTTAGACAGGCACCTCTCCCACATCCATACTGGAAAGGCTACAGGGCTGTAACCTGGTGGGGGATAATGGATCATTTTAAAGGGGGCGGTTAACTCTGTCTGGTCCTCTTGCACTTCAGCATGATGGTAGGTGAGCATGGGGTCCAATCTGGTGGAGGGCCCTCTGCTGGTCAGTTATGTGATAGGATCAGTGTCTTATGGGACACTACTGCTCTTTGGGGTATTGTCAGCTCTTGCTGTACCTCTGGGTGGCTTATAAACTGGGTGAGGCTTCACTCTCTCACTTTCTGAGCCAATTTGAAAATTCTCTGCTCCACATTTAAATTAGCCATAAAGTGGTCAGCAAAATCAATCACTGACTTTCTGGCTAGGGCCTTTAGCTTTGGAGGGGACATGCTCCTAGCATGTTCCATGTCCTCTGGAACACCACTGCCCTCGAGTGGAGGTAAAGGTCCAGCTACCCTCCCTGGAGGCTTTTTGATCTCCCTATCTGCTTACTGGTTCGGGCACTCCTTTTGTCCCTATTTAATGCTGGAATGAAGGTTTCTGCCAGCCATACCTCAGGTAAGCCCTTAACCTTTTCTTTTCTGGGCTCAATAACCTGTCTTCTTTCAGGCTCTTTGGCTACGTGGGGCATCTCCCTCACTATTTCCTTCCCTGCTTTAAGACTTCTCTGGTCCCTATTTAATGTGGGGATATTTGGGGAATCTATTTCAGATTCCATGGGGCCTTATCTGGATCCTGTGTAATTTTACTGGCCTGACTTTGGCCTTGCTACCTTCGAGCAGCTTTCGCTCGAAGTCTCTGAGTGTTATCCTTTTGGGCCTCTGGACCTTCTGCAGCTTTCTGCCCTTCTGCAGATTGCTGTTGCTGGATCTTGTCCTCTTTCCTTTCACTGGCTAGTACCTGGCTGCCAGCCCAATCATTCCCAAGGAGGAAATCGATTCCCACTACTGGTGGTGGCTTAGGGACAATTCCTGCTGTAACAGGGGCTGAAACAAGGCCACACTCTAGATGGACTTTATGGAGGGGTGCAAACACAGATCCTCCTCCCACACCACTGATCAGGGCTTTGGCCTTCAGAGGGGACTCAGGGTAGGTTTAGGTTTCCTCTAACATCAGGGACTGGGTGACCTGTATGTCCTGAAGCAGTGCCACTGATTTGCTCACATTTTGGGCCAGGTAGGGGAACACAGTTCCTGAAAGGACAAAACTCCGGAAGCTCTCTGGGAGTTTGTCCGGCTCAGACACACATAGTGCCATGCCCTTCAATGTAGCGAGAGGCTGTGCTGCACTACCCAACAGGGCATCCTTCAGGGGAACTACTCATGTGAAACCCTACTAAGCCAACTGGCTTGCCTTGCAATCTCCAGCATTCAGGTCTGGAATGGCCTATTTTGTAGCAATGAGAACACGCCAGCCTCTGCGAATTCTCCTTTTGGACTGTAGGGGGGCTTCTTGCACCCTCTTTTGTGTTTTCTATTTTGGGTGGGGGCCCTTTCCTACCTAGATTGCCCTTCTCTTTTTAATGCTCAACAGTGTAGTTTGGAAAAGATCTGCCTGAGTTTACAGGCCTATGGGTGAGGCCATAGCTGTCTGCTCTGGCAGCTGCCCCCCTGGCTGTGAGGATTCTCTGCTCCTCTAGATGTATTCACAGGTTGGAGGGTAGGCAATTTTTGAATCCCTCCAACAATACTAACTCATGCAACCCCTCATAAGTGAGTGGGATTTTTAGGGATCTTATCCATTAGTCGAAGGTGATTTCTCTCAGCTGTTCAAACTCTGTAGGTTTGGGATGGCTTCTTACAAGCATTCCAGAATTGCCAGCAGTATGCCTCTGGGAGTAACTCGTTGGCACTTAGAATGACAGTCTTAATCTGCTTATAATTTAGGGACACTCCAGAAAGCAGCATTGTGGGCTCTCCTGGATGGCTGCCCATGAATTTAAAATGTCCAGATCTCTAAAGGCCTTGTTAGCTGTCCTGCTATTTTCTCAATGGTGGTAAAAAAAATGACTCCACATCACTCTCTTCAAATTTAGGAAAGAATCTCGCATACTTGAGGGCCTCCAAGAGTTGGTACAGATTAGATGGATAGGGGATGCTGCCAGGTACAGAGAGATTTTCCTTTGCTGCGGCTAGTTGCTCTCGCTCTCTCTCGCTCTCTCCCATTTCCAATTTTTGGAACTGGAGTTCTCTTTCCTTTTCTTATTCCCTTACTCTCTCTTTCTTCTCTTTCTCTCCCTTTAAATTATAGTTCCAATTTAAGCTTTTTCAACTCAAAATTGGGTAGGGGAGGGAATTTCGAGTCATGATTGTGCTCTTTATCTGACTGTTCTACTGGTAATGTCAAATCCAGACGTTCTACCAATGCCAGGATTAGTTTGTTTCTTTTAGTTTTGCTGGGCAATTTGAACTGTATCTCCCTAGCTACAGCTTTCAATTGATCTATGCTAAGGGTCTCCAAACATTCCTCGCTTCGATTCTCTTGCTTAAAAAACATTTGGGTATCAAACATTGCCATTTGCTTAGTGTTTGGACAACCAATTTGCTGTAGTAAGTTACTTGTTTTAATTAGTTCCAAGCACCGAATTTTCCCTCTTTTGGCTTCCAGTTGACTTTTCTTCTCTAATTTGACTTGTCTCTTAACTTGGAGTTGGATCAAATCCAAATTGGTTTGAGCCCCCAGTTTCTATTACGGACAGGAGTGTGGTTAATTTAAACAGCCCTGATTTCTCCTTTCACTACCCCCCATAAACAGAAAGGTGTTTTTGATTCTGATATCCCCCTTTATAAGTGGTGGTGTGTCTTCAGTTTGAACAGATTCAGTCCTCTATTAATAACCCCACAGCAAACACAAGCTAAGGTAAAATAAGAAGGTTGGTTTATTTTGCACACATACAAAATGAGGGAAAGGGGTTTCACAATGTCTACCCGTTTTGCACTCATTCAGTAAAAGAGGGATAAGGGAAAGAAAGGAGTACAGGGCAAGACCACAATAAAAATAAGAGTTATGGTTTCACATGAGTCCAGAGTCAAGAATCAAAGTGCAGTAGTGTATTCCTTCAGAGGTTAGCAGGGCGAAACTGTTGCAGGACGACCTGTCTTTCCAGAAGTGCGGACTGCCACGATGGGGTAAGGCACATAGTGATGAATTAGTTTTATAGGCACCAGTACAGAAGTTCCAATGTTCCAGTAGTTCACAGTATAGCTGAGGCCAGGCAATTTTAAACCTGGACAGAACTCTTTCTGCTGCTACCTGTTAGATAGTAAAATGGTAGACAGCTTGCGTTCGGTTCCACACAGCAGTATTACAGGTTCTAGCAGCTTGGGGGAGGTCATGTGACATACCTCCCACTCCTTACCCTGGGTGTTGGACAAAGGATGAAAATGGACAAAATAACTGAATTCCAGAGGTGAAATGAGAGCGACTGCCTTTGGCTTCAATGTATAATTTGACTGAGGTTGATACAAAGTTAAACTGAAATAGATGGGAATTGGGTGGGGGCTGGATTCTCCACTGGCTAGAGTCATAACTAGCACAAAGGAAGAGCATTAATCATCTCAGCCATGGCTGCATTCAGCAAGATCTGGACAACATTCAGGCTTGGACTAATAATTGACAAGTAACACTTGCACCCCACAAGTGACAGGCAATGACAATCACCAACATAAGAGAATCTAACCATCTCCCTTGACGTTCAATTGCAATGCCATTGCTGAATCCACACCCCTGACCCGATCAGCATCCTGGGTGTGGTTTCATTGACCAGAAACTTAACTGGCCCAAAAAGTGGGAATTCTGCAACATGCTACTCACATCCTGACTCCCAACCCCTTTCTTTCCACCATCTACACAGCACAAATCAGGACTGCATTAGAATACTCCCCACTTGCCTGGATGAATGCAGCTCCAATAACTCTCAAGAAGCTCAACACCACGCAGAAGAAAGTAGCCCACTTGACTAGTACCATATCCACCCCTTAAAGGTTTAAATGTTCCACAACCAGCACAGTGGTAGCAGTGTGTACCATCTACAAGGTGCACTGCAGCACCTCACTGAGGCTTCTTTAACAGTACCTTCCAACCTCGCAACCTCTATCTCTAGAAGAACAAGGCAGATGGCGCATGGAACATGCAGTTACCCTTAAAGTCACACAACATCCTGACTTGAAAATGTATCGCTGGTCCCTCAGTGTCGCTGGAACTAAATCCTGGGACCTCTTCTTTAACAACAGCACTGTGGATGTACAAAACCACAAGGACTACAGCTGTTCAAGAAGGTAGCTCAAAACCACCTTCTCATGGGCATTCGCGACAGGCAATAAATACTTGCTTTGCCACCCAACACCCAAATCCCAAGAATGAATATAAAAATATCTGTTTCAGCTTAAGATCCCGTCTTGGCCACCAGGAGGCTTTTTAGCAACTAAATTATCCAGGGAATTTTTTTTCTTTATTTTTTCATGGGATGTGGGCAACGCTGGGAGGGCTAGCATTTGGTGGCCATCTCTAATTGCACTTTAACTAGGTGGTTTGCTACCCAATTTCAGGGGGCAGTGAAGAGTCAACCACATTGCTGTGTATCTGGAGTCACATGTAGGCCAGATCTGGCAGATTTCCTTCCCTCAAGGGACATTAGTGAACCAGATGGGTTTTTACAGCAATAAATGATAGGTTCATGGTTAACATGAGCGAGACTAGCTTTCAATTCATTATTGACACTAGCTTTCAATTCAATTGATTAATTGAACTCAAATTCCACCAGCTACTATGGTGCAATTTGAACCCATGGCCTCAGAGCATTAGCCTGGGCTTCTGGATAACTACCACTATGCCACCATCTCCCCCATTGCATCCTATATGTCTTATGTTCTGATATTAAGTAAAATGTAAGTCACAACTTAAGATTTTTATTATCTAAAATCATGAGAAATATGTTAAAGTTTTGAAACAAATATTTCTGATTTGATACTATTTAGAGGTTACATGAAGGTCAATTCACTCCATCATTTTTAACCAAAGTGAATACAATGTTAACAATAGTCCTTCTGTACAATAGCACAATACAATCTGCAGCAGTGCATAAATATATCGTTTTAAATCAAGAACAGTAACCAAACATGTCAACTGCCAAATTTTTGTAGTCTCTAAAAAAAATTAATTTCACTGAAGCTCTGCAAATGGCAGGGATTTTGGAATACTGCTACAAATAATTTGGAAGAGCCCATTGAGTGAATAGCCTCAGGATAGATTAGTACATTAGTTTAGGGTAATGCTGAGGTGTTATGTGGTGGTACCGTAACCAATGTTTGCAACAATACATTGACTTTTATTGAAAGTTTGCATTCAAGCCCACTTCACAAAAAATACGAATGGTGACATTCTTAAGGGGGATGGAGCAGGGTTCTATGGTACTGCAAAACATAACCCAATTTAGTTATGCTTGGGCAATTGATTTGAAGCTATATTGCACAACGAATGTGAACATTTTTGATGTTCAATACATGGAGCTATTGCCCCGTATTTTTGTTGGGGTTCAGAAAAACTCGACCTGCACACATCTGTGCCTTCTGAAATGCACAAGTACCCCATTTGTGACTTTGCCTTGGATTTCTGTCTTTTCACACGGATCAGGTTCACAGCGCATTCCACTAGCCATGACGAAATGTTTGAGGAGTATGGATGCAGAGGTCGGCTGGTTAGAAGGCCCGTCTCGTTTGTTCAAACCAGCTGTCCAGCTCCCAAATTTGTTTTAAGTGCTTCTAAGCCTCACCCATCCCCCATGCCCCCTCAGATCCTCCATGCCACTTCATGCCCTACATGTATCACAAGAACTAGGAGCAGGAGTAGGCCATTTGGCCTTTCGAGCCTGCTCTGCTATTCGACCATGGCTGATCTGATTGTGACCTCATTCCAATTTCCTTTTTGCCCCCCCCATAACTCTTGACTCCCTTGTCAATTAAAAATCTACCTTACTCAGCCTTAAATATATTCAATGACCCAGCTCCGCTGTTCCCAGCGGAAGAGAATTCCACAGACTAATGACTCTCAGAGAAAGAATTTTGCCTCATCTCAGTCTTAAGTGGGCGAGCCCTAATTTTTAAACTGTGTCTCCTAGTTCTAGACTCTATTACGATGGTAAAGGCTGAGTTGTTCAAATCCCAGAGAGATACTTGAAACAACTGACATAATCCATTTTTGAAATTTGTAATTTCGAGATGCAGACTTTGAATTCAGTAGAAATAAGACCCTCAAGTCTCGTGGTTTTATGTAAAATGAAATTAAACATTTATTAATTTAACAATAAATTAGACACATCAACATGGCTATAAATAACTATTGTAATAACTTATTAAAAATCTCCAAATTAAACACCCCCAGGTAAATCTCCACTAAGGCAACAGTAACCCTTAGACTTTAAATAGACACCAGGCAAAACACATTTGATCTTACAAATTCCAAATTAGGTTCCTTTGCAAGTTGGTTGGATGCATACAGGCTGGTTAGATCTTAAATGCCTCTACCTTACACACACACAAACTCCTTTCTTTATAAGCCTAGCTTTCCCTTTGAATGTAAATTTTCCATTGTATCACTAGGGCTTTTGGACTTCAGCTCTTCTAATGATAGAAGAGACTTTCATAGCACCAATTTTGTTAGTAAGCTGAAAAAATAAACACATTTTTTGGCTTCTGCTAGGTAGGTGCAATATTTTATCCGCAATCTTGAATGGTTTATTCAATAAATGATAAAGAACACTTCACCTTACTCTTCACTCAATTAACATCTCAAAACTACTACACATCAAAGTACCCAGACTAGCTGGCAATAATCCAATTAAGACACACACACATACACACACCTGGGCACAGAACCCCACTAGAATTCTATTTTTAAAAATAATTTCCAATAACATTATACACATTATTATCTCTTCATGACAACTGCCCTACAAGGGGAAACATCCTCTCAGCATCCACCCTGTCAAGTCCCCTCAGGATCTTATATGTTTCAATAAGTTCACCAGCCATTCTTCTAATCTCCAGTGGGTACAGGTCCAATTTACTCAACCTTCTTCAAAAGATAATCCCTTTATCCCTAGAATCAGCCAAGTGAAACTTATCTGGACTGCTTCTAATGCAATTATATCCTTTTTATTACAGTTAAAGTTTCAATCATTCTTGGGTCAAGAGATCATCTGCTGGGCTGAAGCCATTACAGATTTTGAAACCCAGCCAAGCATTCATAACGGCTACCACAGCCATAACAAAATCTTCCTGCTACATAACCTGAAACTGACAGAAAAGAATGTTGTCCCAAATCTATTTACATCAGAGTGTCAGTCAATCAATGAAGAGGAGCAAGTACAGAGGTTTATTTCAACTTTCAAAAGCAGAGTTATTTTTAACAACAAGAGCTCTCAGTCAATTTAAATCACAGCACAAAACATGCAGCAGAGGTTGATGGGACATTTGTTTACATTTTTTAAAGCATCATGGCATTTTTGTTAATTGGAAAAGTACTCTAATGCATGACAACAATTACACAATGCTGGTCAAATGTCAGGGTCAAATTACCTTTGCTGGACATATCCCCATAACGAATCAATGCATTAGAAACACATCTACTTTATAATACAGCATCTAATAGTTGCTAGTGATTGTTTGATTATGTTGTTAAAGCTACACACATAAAGGGCATTGTTTGGTTAAGGACTGAGAGAACATATAAAAAGAGTCTGCTGGGACACTGGGTTAGTAGTTACAAGGCAGAGATCTATAATCCTGCATCCTGTGAATAAATCTACCATCAAGAAAAAGATCTGTGTGTTGCTTCATACTTCATCTGGCTTGGATCCATGGTAGCAGTGGATGGTTGCCTAAATGTGAAGATTGGAAACTAAGGCCAGGATTTCCCGGTCGGCAAGTGGGGGTGGGGCCCGCTCACTGACTTGTGAAATGACACAGGACGGTGTCAGGCAGAACTCCCGACATCACCCCGCCTCATTTTAATTTTCAGGTCAGTAGGGACTCAGCAGAATCAGCTGTGCGCCCACTGACCTGTCAATGGCGGGCCATTGAGGCCATTGACAAAGTAGTTAACGTGATTAATGGACCTGCCCGTCCAACCTTAAGGTTGGTGGGCAGGCCGGGAGCCCTGGTGAGCTTCATAAAAAGCATGAAACCTCATCCACAGGCGGGATGAGGTTTCAAGTAGGTTTTAAAATTTTTAATAAAAGTGTCAATGAAAGTGATGGACATGTCCCAACTCATGTGACAGTGTCACATGAGGGGACACGTCAGGGGAATCTCTTCTGTTTTTTAAATTTTTTCACACAGGAGCCGATCTCCCTGAGGCAGCACTTAGCCTCAGGGAGATGAGTGCGCTCTTTCACACACATGCGTGTAAGAGCGCACTCCCAGCTCAGGGAATCCTTCCCCACCCCTGCTCGCATAGTGAGCGCAACGCGCTTCCTTGTGGATGTCACACTGGGTGGGCCTTAATTGGCCCACCCTTGTAAAATCGCAGCACGCCTCCAATTGGGGTTGCCGATTAGAGGTGTACCTCCACGTGCCCATTCCTAAACTTCATGCCCGATGGGGGGAGAATTCTGCCCTAAGAATTATTTTTCAGACAGAACATTGTAATCTGAGTTACTTTTGAGAAGAATAGTTAAAACCTAGTGTAAATTGTTAGGTTATGAATTCTCGGTGATGTTCTCTGAATCAGAACCTTACGACCAATGGAAAAAAATAAAGTAAATATATGGACACTAGTTACATCCTTATCAAAGAGAAAACAAAGTATGGCCTTAGAATAGTCGCTTCTGCACAAAAGCAGGATCAGGTGCAAAATTATAAGCATAGGATGGTTTGGTTAAACTATTAAAAATTACAGACAAAATTTATAAGAAAGATAATCTCTTAAATGCATACAAGGCATGGCCAGACTTGGATAAATTTAGAAAGATGAACCATTATTCCATAAGAGAATATATCATTGAATTTAATGGACTATATATGAGATTGCAGGGATTCAATTTGTAAATTTCTAGTTCAATACTCGCTTTCAAATTGTTGGATTGTGCTGAAGTGTGGCACGTGGATAGCCTCCTGGTCTTAACTGGAATTAGATTCCCGGAAAGGGATAGACATTTGGATCAGATGCCCAAGGCTTTTAAAACACATTTGTTAGAAAATAGTCATGTGCAGCAGAATTCATGGCACATTTGGGACATTTGGTGGTGCCACAGAAGTTGGAGGATTCAATCCTCATAACATTTTGAGACCATTCAAAATGGAAGCGCAGGCATCAATACAACAAAAGAATCACAGACAAAAAAAAAGGTGAACACCTTTTTGGCAGATCTGGCAGACTGCAGGATTGGAATAACAGTAATAGAGAATGAACCCAAGAAATGCCCAGGGAATTATTAACAGGTGGTTTCGGATGTGTCTTGAAATATCATTATGCGGTAAATTGCCCAAAATGGAACAGGGTTTTTGAGGCAATGCACAACATGGAAGGTTCGGAAGTGGAAGGTGATGATATTGATCAGCTTAAGGGAAATGTACTTTGGAATGGATTGGGTTGAGATGTTATTTAGATTCACTCTGTGACAAAGATCAAAGTAAGGTCAAAGAATATGAAAGTTCTATTTGCTTCAGATTTAGGGATGACAGCACATTAAAGTCACTGAAAAGTGGTGAATCCATGCAGAATAGCTATTCGTACAGACATACTATCTAGTGAAATACCATTGATACTGAGCAAGCTGCCCAAGAAAAAGACACATAAGAAATTGGATATGAAACATGATCAAGCAATTGTCTATGGAAAGTCAGTTCATTGATTTCAGGACAGTATTGCATACCTTGAACAAAACCTAGCAGCTCTAATCAGAATGTTGAAGAAGTGTTAGTGGCATCAGGTGATAGGAGTTTGAGAGAAAAAAAGCAAACTAACTTAAAGTTACATCAGAGGACACCATCACACTCTCTTGGAAGTCTCCCATTAGCATGAGATTTAAATGAAGTAGTAGCCTTGGATTCAAAGGTGTGGCTTCATAGATATGGTGACAAGATTCAGTTTTTCTACAGTAAAACATGGTAACGGCAAAAGAGTGCTTGCAGGTAAAATCAGGGAAAAATGAATCAGGACCAGAGGGGGCACCGGTTAAGTTCCTAACTGACAATGGGGGGGGGCGGGGGTGGAATTTGCCGGTGACAAATTTAGAGGCATCTGAAAATATGAAAATTGTAATGATGAACACTGCAGCTAAAAGTCCCTTCAGTAATGGGCTTTGTGAAAGAAATCACACAGGAATTGATGAGATGCTCCAGATCTTGGCTGACCAACCAAATTGTCAGCTAACATCTGCCCTGGCATGGGTAGTCCATGTAAAGAATTTGCTTCAAATGGTTGGGGGTTACAGTCCACATTAGTTGGTCCATGGGGGAAATCCTAAAATACATTCTATGATGTGTGATCATCCCTGGTCTTGAAAGGCTCTACAATTAATTCCACCTTTTTCTGTTTATTTGAATGCCCAATGTGCAGGCAGAAGGGCATTCACCAAGATAGAAGTTTCAGAGAAAATTCAGGGTGCCTTATGGCATCAGAGCACTAGAGATAAACTTTAAAACTGAGGATTTAGTATACCGTAAAAGAGAGAGCCAAAAGGAGTAGAAAGGTCCAGGTAAAGTGATGGGAAGACCGTAATTTTCCAAAACAAAAACAGAATTACCTGGAAAAACTCAGCAGGTCTGGCAGCATCGGCGGAGAAGAAAAGAGTTGACGTTTCGAGTCCTCATGACCCTTCGACAGAACTTAAGTGATTTTCCAACATGGTAATCAAACTATCACGGTACATTCATTAGGTTAATTGCAGTTGATTATAAACTTGCAGAATCTGAACAATTAGTAGAAGGTGATGAGGCACCCTATACCTCACGTACTCATATGCCTGACAATTAAGAGGAGCAGAATACAGTAGATAAGGGGCAGGTTGACAACAGACGAAGTGATAATGATGCATAGGATAGGGTTATTTTACCCAAAGGACAATAACCAAAAGTTGGTACTGGGTAAAATACATACTAGAAGGGTCCAGTGAATGGAGGGTCATTGTATGGAGAGGAGGGTGAATATTGGCTAAATGTTCAAGATGATGTTTAAGATCTATGGCCTGGAAAAATGAGATAAAATTGTGGGAATCTAGAAAACGCAGTGTGAGTTCCCATAGCGGATCTGGAAGTGACCCTGGCCCTCGGAAATTATGACTTACTGGCAAAGAAACTTTGATCATGGGAGGTCATGTAGCAGTAATCCACAAAGAGATAGGAAGGCAGGTAGAGACCATAGTTTGACTAAAACAAGGACCTTAGAACAATAGAGGAATGCCACTGTAAGTAAAAGGCCTTATGATCGCGAAGTTTTGGTAGTGACAGACAAATTGGAAGATAAATCAATAAGAGAGACAAAAGTTGGATAATTGGGAAGGATTTTGGTTTCTATTCTGAAGTACCAGATAGGGGACAGCCAGCCTTATCACACAGGCGGATATTGATGGGACATATAAGGCTAAAGTGACATTAGTGGCTCAAAGAGAGATTAAGTGATCAAGATGTTAGGGTGGTCTCCCCAATGGCAGGGAAACTGATCTTGAAAATATTCTTAACTCTTTTAGTTTGCATCGTGAAAAATGTCATAGAATGTGTTCTTGAAACTACCTAAAGAGGCAAGTGATGGAGGAGAAGTTATAGAAATTAGACAAATATATTTATGGATTAAATGATACATTGAGGGTATGGCATTTCTCAGTTGGGTCTGTCGTGCTGAAAAAGGG
The DNA here is from genome assembly GCF_017639515.1 of Carcharodon carcharias. Classification (NCBI taxonomy): domain Eukaryota; kingdom Metazoa; phylum Chordata; class Chondrichthyes; order Lamniformes; family Lamnidae; genus Carcharodon; species Carcharodon carcharias. Next base: position 200,434,223 of record NC_054469.1, read on the forward strand.
TAGTATTCAGTTGAAAACAGCCTCAGCAATGTTTTACTGATATCACAAAGAGAAGCCCGTAGAGATCTTTGTGATGCATGTTAATGATTTTCTATGGGCAAGTTCTGCAGGATTTGAGCAATTTATTACAGGTAAGATGAAAGGGGAATTTAAGATTGTACATCAGGTTTCAAGGGCCTTTAAAAATATCAGGTTGGCCATTAAGCAGAAGAGATTGAGAGTAACCTTGAACCAACAGTCATATGTAGAAAGTGTTAATTATATCCCGATAAATTGGGCCTGGTCCTCACAGAAAGAAGGTCTTGCATCCAAAGAAGTAACAGAGCAGTTAAGAAACTTGACTGGACAATTCAACTGGCTATGCACTCAGACAAGACCCAGTTATGGCATGTTGGGACTTAATTCTCTGATGAAACAGTTCAGGAAGTTCTCAGAGCAAATAAAACATTATAGAAATCAAATCCTGAGATATGCACACTCAAATTTCATGCCTTGGGTGACCCAAAAAATATGAAGTGATGCTTCCCATGCCAATCTTCTGGATGGGTATTCGAGTACAGCTAGGTTTATCATATTCTCGGTGGGTGAAAATGGAAAATATCCCTTGGCCTGGAAAGCCAAGAAAATAAAATGGGTGGTTAAAAGTGCTCTAGCATCCGAAACATTGACACTAATGGAAGCGATAGATATAGGATTATACTTATCTAACATTCTAAAGAATATCCTATACAAAGGGCATTTTGAGAAAAGTTTGCCCTTTGAACGCTACATGGATCACCGTTCTCTTTGGGATAATGTTTATTCAACAAAGACTGTCACTAAGACAAGGTTGAGGATTGCACTTGCTAGTATAAAAGGACACGTTGGAGGGAAAATTTCTCTAAAATAAAATTGGTTAACACACGTCACCAATTGTCTGTTTTACAAAGAAGTTGTTGGAGGTCCTGGAAGAGGGTCATTTTGTGTTATTATGAGTTATAAGAAATGTGGAAAAATCATTCTTTCTTCTTTGATTGCTTTGTAATTATTCAAGTATGTTCTAAAGATTTTTGTTTAAAGAGAGAAAGGCGAATCTGTTAATGGTTGGTTGTTAAAGATGCAGAGGTTATGGACTTTATTCATTAAGGATTGAGAGACACAGAGTCAACTGGAACACTGGGTTAGTAATTAGGAGGCAGAGATCTGTAGTGCTGCATCCAGTGAATAAACCTATTATCAAGGAAAAGATCTGAATCTTGTTTTATTCTTCACCATTTGGTTTGGATCCATTTAGCAATAGTGCCTGTGGTCCTTACAATGGGGATGCCTACCTTGGAAGAGGTATGTCTGCATTTTACACCAAAAGGCCTCCGAATCTGCCAAAAGGCCACATGAAAATGTATGGGGTCAGGAAGACTGAGGAAAATTGTTTTTCCAGCAAAAGAAAAATTAAATTTGGCTTTTCATGACCTGATTAACAACTCCATTGGGAGACAAAAAGAGACCCAATGTATCAAGCAGCATGATCTGGGAAGAAAAGCATGTCATTGTGATCTCACCTGCTGGGTGATACTGACGACCTGGAAACGATGCAGAGGAGGGCTACTAAACCAACGTCCAATCTGAAGCACGTTGACTATTAGGACTGATTAAAAGAGTTGGGATGTCACACTTTAAAGACTTGTACGCCTATGGGTGATCTGCTTCAGGTTTGTAAAATAATTAAGGGAATAGATCGTGTTTCAATTGACAATTAACTAGATTAAGTAAGATCAGGGACTGACAGTTTTAAATTGTATAAGGCCAGATCTAGGACAGATATCGGGAGATCATTTAGTCCCCACAGAATAGTAGGCGTCTGGAAAAAGTTGTGTACATCATTATGCTGAATTTATTCGAGGTACAATCATGTGTTTCAATAAGATGACATCTCATTCTTCTAAACTCCAATGATAATAGGCCCAACCTGCTCAATCTGTCCTCATAAGACAACCTCTTCATCCCAGGAATCATCCTAGTGAACTTTCTTTGGAATGCTGCCAATGTAAATATATCCCTCCTTAAATAAGGAGACCAGAAGTATTCTAGGTGTGGTCTCACCAAAGTCCTGTACAGTTTTAACAAGGCTCCCCTAATTTTATATTCAATCCTCCTTGCGATAAAGGACAACATTCAATTTGTCTTCCTAATTACTTGCTGCATGCTAATTTTTTGTGATTCATGTACAGAGACATCCAGATCGCTCTGTGCTGCAGTATTCTCTAGTGTGTCTCCATGTAAATAACATTCTGTTCCCCTATTCTTCCCACCAAAGTGGATAAGCACACATTTTCCCACATTATGTTCTACCTGCCAAATTTTAACCCACTCACTTAACCTATTTATGTCCCTCTGCACACTTTCTATGCCCTTCTGACAACTTATGTGTCTAACTTGTTTTCCTCCTTTGAGACATTCCTTAAAACCTACCTCTTTGACAAAACTTTTGGTCATCTAACCTTGTATCTCCTGATGTGGCTCAGTGTCATATTTTGCTTAATAATGCTCCTGTGAAATGCTTTGGGACATTTTATTACAATATAGGTGCTATATAAATATAAGCTGTTGTTGTTGAATCAAACTGTTTGCAACCTCAGCATCTCATTTAACCCTGAGTTAAAGTTCTGACCTCCCCATCATTATAACCACCTATTTTGACCTCCGTAATGCCAGTTGCCTTCGCCCTGTCTTAGCACATCTGCTGCTGATGACCTCAACCATGCTTTTCCAATGCTCTCCTAACTGTATTCTGATCCTGCAATCTCCCTGAACTTGAGCTCATCCAAAATTCTGCTGCCATATCCTAATTTGCAGAAGTCCTATTCATTAATTACTGCTGTGCTCAGTAAGCTGTATTGGCTCCTGGTTCACCATGTCAGGAAGATATAATAATTTTCATAATTATTTTCATTACTGGAATTGATTGTAGAGTAATGGTGGGATCTTTATCTGTGTGTGTGTGTGTGTGTGTATGTTTGTGTGTGGGGGACTTAATTGAATTAAAGGCATCTGGTCTGAAAGCTTTGACGTAACAGAAGGTAAGCTAGGTTTGAAATGTTAAGTAGGTATTCATGGGGCAAGTTTTAAAATGTAAGATGTAAAGAGAGTATTTGTATTTTAAAATAAACCAGACTAGCTTGAATTCAAAAGAGGGAGTGAAATGTTACACCTAGCGAGGAGAGGTTAAGAAACAGTGGGCAGGCACGTGCATAAAATGACGCACGTTGACGTCGGGCAAACGTCCCGTGTCAATGCGCAGTCACGCAATATTTCATTCAGTGGGCACGCAAAGTATTATATTCCTATGAAGCAGCTAAGGGTTTTTTCTTCTATTAAAGATACTCTTTATGGTTATTGTTATAGGCCACTGCAGAGAGAATCAAAAGTTAACCATATACTCTGGGACTATAATTAAACCAGGTGGACAGGATTGCTTCCCTAAAGCACAGTTGTGGATTCTATAATGATCCTGCAACTTCACATTACAAATGCAACTTCAGTTGCTTCACTGTAAATTGCTTTGGGATGGATCGAGGTCACAAAAGTTGCTATATAAACGCATGTTCTTTTTTTTGTACCTGTTCTTAAATTACCAGATTAATTAAATTCAAATTTATAACTAGCCATGGTGCAATTTGAACTTGCAACATCTGCATTGTTAGTCCAGTACCTTAACCACTCCTGTTCGGTACCCCACATTTCCTCACCATGGGAGAAGGTTTCTCTGTGTACTAAGAACCAGATTTTCAACACCATGATACTTAGCTGAATTTGGGAAATTTCCCAACTTGGCAGACCTGTCTCAGTATAAAGTGCCCCCATCAGACCCAGTTTTCATACAGGGGAGATGGGGAGGGGTGGGATAGAGGCAGACCCATCATCCCAGGATGCAGGTCAGAGCTGGCCACAGGGGCCGAGTGCTGAGGTGGGCTGGTTATAAGACCGCTTCGGTTCTCTGGGACTTTGTCCTAGTTGTTTGCTGACATCTTAGGTCCTCACATCTCATCACCTCCCAGGTACTCCTCATGCCACCTCCATGCCCCTCATACCCTCCATGCCAGCTGGGCTGAGAGCCCAGACTCCCAAAAATTAATAACTTTGGTGACAATGGTGCAGAGAAATGAAAACTTCATTTGATTGAGAAGCTTTATGATGTTATAATAGGCTATTTTTCCTTTCATCTCTTTTGCCAATGTCTCAATGTTTATGTGCACAGGATAAAGAGGTGTCAAGTGCTTATAGTTTCTGTTATTGATACTTTAAAGGACTGACTGCAATCTTTTTAAAGAAGTTCCACACATGCCACTCTTGCAATAGGGTTCATTGGCTCTGTACAGAGCGTATATTACATGAATTGGCATGGAAGTGCCATGAATTGATACGCAGGGTACAAGGTGCCATTGAAGGTGGGTGGGGAATATGAGTTGGTATGGAGGGTATGAAAGTCTGCAGGGATGGGTGAGGGGCATGTTTTAGCATGAAAGGGGTATGGGGTGGTATGGTAAGACCATTTGACCTTACCTTTCAAAAGATCCCTGAGTCCAGACCATGGCTGATGACTACTCTGAGGGGCTGTGAGCGATAAGTCATGGAGAAGTAGGCCCGACTCCACAAAAATCGTGGACAGCTAGTAGATATCTACTCCCCACAATGGAGCTGGCCAGGTTGCGAGTGGAGGATGTGGGTTTGCTACCTTCACCTTAATCACATGCCATTGAAAACTGAGGGTATCCAGAATGAGCAGGTATCCTGAAATCAGATCTCACCTACCATTTTTTAAAGGTGCTGGCTCCATGAAAATCTGGTCCGAGATGTGTTCATAAAGAAAATGTTTCCACTCTCTAATGCACAGGACATTACTTCATGGATGGCAACCTTTGAATTTCTTGCCAGCGGAATGTTCACATAGTGCAAACTATGCATGATTATAATGTGTAATTACTTAAGTATTACCTAATATGTTCTTATAAAACCTATAACTGATTTTTCACAGCTTTAAAATTTATATCTGAAACAAACACTTCAGGAAGAGTCCGTACAGACCACCCAGCGTCAACCTAGGCACCAGAAACAACAACACGCCCAGCCCTGTCGACCCTGCAAAGTCTACCTGACTAAAACCTGGGGACTTGTACCAAAATGGGGACAGCTATCTTCACAGATTAGCAAAGCAACAGCCTGACATAGCCATAGTCACAGAATCAAACCTTATAGACCATGTCCCAGACACATCCCTGGGTGTGTGCCCTGTCCCACTGGCAGGACAGACCCAGCAGAGGTGGTGGCACAATGGTGTACAGTCAGGAGTCTTCAACATTGACTCTGGACCCCATGAAGTCTTATAGCATCAGGTCAAAGATGGGCAAGGAAACCTCCTTCTGATTGCCAAGTACTGTCCCCATCAGCTGATGAATCAGTGCTCCTCCATGTTTAACACCATTTGAAGGAAGCATTGAGGTGGCAAGAGCACAGAATATACTCTGGGTGGACATCAATGTCTATCACCAAGCGTGACTCAATAGCATGACCACAGACTGTACTGGCCGGGTCCGAAAGGACATAGCTGCTAGACTGGGACTGCGGCAGGTGGTGAGAGAACCAACAAGAAAGAAAAACTTACTTGACCTCATCCTCACTAACCCGCCTGCTGCAAATGCATCTGACCACAACACAGCCCTTGTGGAGACGAAGTCCTGTCTTCGCATTGAGGATACCCTCCATCATGTTGTGTGGCACTAGCACCAAGCTAAATGGGATAGATTTTGAACAGATCTAGAAACCCAAGACTGGGTGTCCATGAGGCGATGTGGGCCATCAGCAGCAGCAGAATTGTACTTGACCACAATCTGTAACCTCATGGCCCGGCATGTCCTCCACACTAGCATTACCAGGCAAGGGGATCAATCCCGGTTCAATGAAGAGTGCGGGGGGCATGCCAGGAGCAGCACCAGGCATACCTAAAAATAAGGTGTCAACCTGGTAAAGCTACAATACAGGACTACTTGCGTGCCAAACAGCATTAGCAGCAAGAGCTAAGTGATTCCACAAACAATGATCAGATCTAAGCTCTACAGTCCTGCCACATCCAATTGTGAATGGTGGTGGACAGTTAAACAACTCACTGAAGAAGGAGGCTGTACAAATATCCCCATCCTCAATGATGGAGGAGCCCAGCACATCAGCGCAAAAGATAAGGCTGAAGCATTCGGGACAATCTTCAGCCAAAAGTGCCAAGTGGATGATCCATCTCGGCCTCCTCCGGAGGTCCCGAGCATCACAGATGCCAGTCTTCAGCCAATTCGATTCATTCCACATGATACCAAGAAATAGCTGAAGGCACTGGATACTGCAAAGGCTATGGGCTCGGACAATATTCCAGCAATAGTATTGAAGACTTGTGCTCCAGAACTCGCCGTGCCCCTAACCAAGCTGTTCCAGCCCAGCTACAACACAGGCATCTAGCCAGCAATGTGGAAAATTGCCCAAGTATTTCCTGCACATAAAAAGCAGGACAAATCCAACCCAGCCAATTACTGCCCCATCAGTCTACTCTCCATCATCAGTAAAGTAATGGAAGGGGTTATTAACAGTGCGATCAAATGGCACTTGCTTAGCAATAACCTGCTCACTGATGCTCAGTTTGAGTTTTGCCAGGGTCACTCAGCTTCTGACTTCATTACAGTCTTGGTTCAAACATGGACCTACCATAAAGGAAGATGGTTGTGGTTGTTGGAGGTCAATCAACTCAGTTCCAGAACATCACTGGAGGAGTTCCTCAGGATAGTGTCCTAGGCCCAACCATCTTCAGATGCTTCATCATTGACCTTCCTTCCATCTTAAGGTCAGAAATGGGGATGTTCGCCAATTATCACCTAATATTCAGCAACATTTGCGACTCCTCAGATACTGAAGCAGTCCATGTCCTAATGCAGCAAGACCTGGACAATATCCAGGCTTGGGCTGTCAACTGGCAAGTAACATTCACACCACACAAATGCCAGGCAATGATCACTTCCAACAAGAGAGAAGCTAAATATCGCCCATTGACATTCAATGGCATTACCATCACTGAATCCCCCACTATCAACATCCTAGGCGTTACCATTGACCAGAAACTGAACTGAACTAGCCATATGAATACTGTGGCTATAAGAGCAGGTCAGAGGCTAGGAATCCTGCAGCGAATATTTCACCTCCTGACTCCCTGAAGTCTGTCCACCACCTATAAGGCACATGTCAGGAGTGTGATGCAATACTCTCCACTTGCCTGGATGAGTTCAGCTCCAACAACACTCAAGAAGCTTGACACCATCCAGGACAAAGCAACCCGCTTGATTGACACTCCTTCCACAAACATTTACTTCCGCTACCCCAGACGAACAGTGGCAGCAGTCATTTACATGATGCACTGCAGAAACTCACCAAGGCTCCTTTGACAACACCTTCCAAACCCATGACCACTACCATCTAGAAGGACAAGGGTATGAGACACATGGGAATGCCACCACCTGGAATTTCCCCTACAAGCCACTCACCATCCTGACTTAGAATTATATCACTGTTGCTTCACTGTCATTGGGTCAAAATCTTGGAACTCCCTCCCTAACAGCACTGTGGCTGTACCTACACCATACAGACTGCAGTGGCTCAGGAAGGCAGCTCACCACCAGCTTCTCAAGGGCAATTAAGGATAGGCAATGCCCACATCCCATTAATGAATAAAAAAAGGAAGTTGTACAAAAGTAATTCTAATTTAACAAATGTGATTTGATATTTGTGATCAGATAATTATACTATCTTAAAGATTTAGAGCATAGAGCAATCCAACTCTTATCGAAAATAAAATGTTAAACTAATTAAGTTGCCTGAACTATTAATGGATTAATACTTGCAAAGGTGGGAATAGTAATTAATTTCTGTGGTTCACAGGCATGGCCTACAAAATGACACAGCTAAATGAAAATTACTATTCTTGCATATAAAACAAAAATAAGAAATAAAGTTCTGAAAGACAGAAACCACTTGTTTCAGCTTTTAATCAACATTGAGGCTCGTTGCTTGCATAACGACAGTAGTTAATTCTTCGCCAGACTGATTCTTGCCCATTTATCATCATCTTCTGTTTCCTATTGCGTGACAATTTTCAATTCAGCCAGCTAATATGCCATTAATTCTACATGCCTTTATGTTCTTTGAAATCCTCTGAGGTGGAACTTTATCAGATGTATTCCGAAAATCTAACTATATTATATCCACTGATAATGTTCATCTGTAGGTTCTCCTATCTACTTAAAATATTACAGTCGATTCACCAGACATATTTCTAATCTTCCCTTATAGCCTCTGCTCTTTAGCAAAGCATTTATAGCACCCCAGAAAATATTTCCAAGCAATTTTGCTGCAGCCAATGCTACATTATCTGATCCTTGATTCTTATCTTGATTCACTTTTATAAAATGGTTACATGAGCTATTCTTCAGTCTGTAATTATTTACAGAGCTTCTGAAAATATTGTAATGACTTCCTTGCTGGCTGTTTTCTTTCAGAATTCTGGAAGAATCCTGGGTTTTGATACCCTGACAAATAAAGATCAAAGAACCAGATGAACCCTTAACTCTGTCACTTTAACTCCTCACTCGGAACTGTTAGCGAGTTTACCTTGCAGCTTTGTTCTAGAAGTGAATGATGCCTAAACGTAGGAGTGTATTGCTTTGAGTGAGCGTGCAGGGCTAGAACAGGCAAAAAGGTCAGCATTTTGGAAGGTAGACTCCAACCTTCCGGTTTCCGTGTTTAGCTGCACCATGTTTGGCTACTTGCACACATTCTCAAGGGGAGAAGTTAAAAAAACAACTTTCTGCAACAGCCCAGAATTAGGCAAGATGGAAAAATGGTGGAAAGGGATAAAAATTATATGCTTTAACTAAACAATAGAAACTTAACATTGCATTTTATCTCACACCCAGGAGCAACATTTATGCAACTAAAAATCTTTTCCTTTTCTTTCTACTTCCATGTGGCGCAAAACCTGTGGCACGAGGAGAGGGAGCAGAAAGCGGCATCTATGCAGCGCTAGGCTCTGCCATTGAGGAACGAGGCAGCGCATTGGCAATTGGTTGGGGAGACAGTTAATAGGTGAGAATTGGAAGCACTTTCAGTGGAGTTTCCACTTCCATGATTCCTTTCTCCATCAGTCCCTCTTAAGACCCAGCTGTGTTTCACTGGTACCACAATGTGGGAGAGCACTTTGGCGCAGATTAATGAGGTACTATAAAGCCAAGGCTTAATCGAAACCTTTAAGATCCTGAGGGGCCTTGGCAAGATGGTTGTGGAGAGGATGTTTCCTCTTGAGGGAGAATCTAGAACAAGGGGTCACTGTTTAAAAATAAGGGGTGATTCATTTAAGACAGAGATAGGGAGAAATTCTTTCTCTGACGTAGTGAGTCTTTGGAACTTTCTTCCTCAAAAGGCAGTGGAAGCAGAGTTTTTGAATATTTTTAAGGTGGTTTCCGTGTTCTTGATTAGGCAGTTCTTGATTAACAAGGGGGCGGTGAAAGGTTATTGAGGGTAGGCAGGAATGTGGGGTTGAGGTCATACTCAGGTCAGCCATGATCTTATTGAATGGCGGAGCAGGCTCGAGGGATCGAGTGGCCTGCTCCTGCTCCTAATTCGTATGTATGTGTCATTCTGTTTAAGGTTGGGGGCATGTTGGCATCCAGAGTCTGTGTGGTTGTGGTCAAGGCATACATGGGCACCTTTGATTGGAGCATTTGATGGTCCACAGTGATGGTCACTCTATTCATGTACAAACACATCTTCACGGTACCCATTGACATCAGTCTACTTCAGGAGGATTCCTCTATTCTCTCTGCAATTGTGGTGTGTACTTGGAATGTCTGTCATTGCATTGTAAATTCTCTGCTGCTGCTAAATTATTTTGCTTTTTGTTGATGACCTCCAGGTACAGCATCCGTGTACAGCTGAGCAAAGCCCTGAAAGACAATTCTCCACTACTGTCTGTCCCATCACTGTCTACTCGTGTTCACTTGAGAAGTGTGGATCGCTTTGTGAAAACCCAACTATCTGCCTTGCTGGAGCCTCCAGTACAAGTGTCTGAGCTAGTATATGGTACGTATGAGTTCTTTCACGGTGCACCCTCAGAATGATTCGGTTCCTCCGAGGAATTGTCATCACAACCTCCACTGACTTTTGCTTTATGTAAGAAGACCCTGTCAGAAATAAAATATATGAATTAGTACTAGCAAGGTAAGAATGCTGCAAGTTATCATTATGAAGATGATCATATTTCATTCACTTTGAAACTAAGTCAATATGACTGAATGGCAGATAGCATATGGGTTGTTGATATTTAATTGTACCACCAGATAGCTCTCCATCAAAACAACACTTACCTCCAGCATCTCCTCCTCTCCATTTGTGATCTTTGCTCTCTCCTCCTGCAATGAAGGAAAGAATAAACCTGTGAGTGAGTGAAATGGCACATGGTCACCCAATGGCTGAAGTACATCTGATGAGTTGACTATCATGAAGTTGCATGAGGGTGAGTAGGTGTGCATACAAGCTAAGTGGGTGTGAGGAGTGCTGTAAGGAATAGGATTAACAAGTCAAAGTGAGAGGCTGGAGTACTCAGCAGGTCTGGCAGCATTGGCGGAGAAGAAAAGAGTTGACGTTTCGAGTCCTCATGACCCTTCGACTCGAAACGTCAACTCTTTCCATCTCCGCCGATGCTGCCAGACCTGCTGAGTTTTTCCAGGTAATTCTGTTTTTGTTTTTGTTTTGGATTTCCAGCATCCGCAGTTTTTTTGTTTTTATATGAGAGGCTGGAGTGATGCACACAGCAGAATGTAGGTGAATATAAAACTGTACTTACTTATCCTGACCTAGTTAGGTCATTAAAGTGTGTTCTGCACTGAATCCATAGGCGTGGCTCCACACCCCAGCTGCTCACCTCCTGAGCCATCTCCAGCCACAGTTTCCAGGTTACTTCCTCCCATCGATGGGGAGGAATATTACACTGTGGCTCCTCAGTATCCCCAGCAGCACATTAAGAAAGGCATAATTGAATTGTGGAGCAGCCTTTGTTCATCTCAAATCTTTAAATTCCGTGTTTCAAAAACCAAATCCTCCAAATTCCATCTTCCAATTGGCCCTTTTGAAGACTGGAATTGAGCTGGTATTATGTTCTTATCACACCCACTGCTGGGCTTGAAAGGGTAGATGATGAGAAGATCTTTCTCCTGTATGGAGAGAAGTGAACTATGGGGCATAATCTCAGAATAAGGGAACAGCCAATTAAGACTGAGATGAAGGGAAATTTCTTCATTCAAAGGATTGTGAATCTTTGGAATTTCCTACCTTGGCTGTGGATGTTCAGTCGATGAGTATATTCAAGGCTGACATCAATAGATTTTTAGGTATAATGGGAGTTAAGGGATATGAGGGTAGGGCAGGAAAATGGAGTTTAAATGGAAGTCCAGTCATGATCTTATTGAATGGCAGAACAGTTTCAATAGGCCGTATGGCCTACTACTTCTCCTGTTTCTCCTATGCCCTTAGAATTCCCTTTTCATTCAACTGTCATTTATAACTGAAGCAGTTATTGCTTTTGGTGTCAATTTTTTTAACATTAATGCAAGTCCCTGAAGGATGTTAAAGTTAAAGAGCCATGACTAACTAGCTACACCAAGGTTAATTTCAGTCCCCTAACTTCTCAACCTTTCTTTTAATAATGAGTGTTGTACAGCACCAGATAAGGTATGGCATATTTTTGTCCCAATCCTCAATACAAGCATGACTGCACAGGAATAAAATGTTCTGTACCAATAAATATTTTCATGGTTTGCATTGGTTTTGATTACCCAGCTATTTTCTGGGATTGCATCCAGATTGTGAACTCATTTTTAAGTGAAAACTAATTTCAGGCAATTTACGCAGCATTTTTTGTCCATCTCTGTGGGATATCCTATCTGACACACCATAACGTTAGGGCCGACATTTCTTTGGTTGCAAGAAGCTGTCTAAAAACTTGTTGCTCTTATACAAAGGTTAATGAAAGCAGAATTTATGGCTTTCCTGATCGCAAGTAGCGATACAAAGCAAGTTAGCACATCATAGAAATGTCAACCCTTTTTCTGTGACTCAAAGGCCATAGCAAGGACTTCCAAATAATGGGCAGAATCGGCCCAGATTGCTTTAAGTGTGCTAGAGATAATTACTTAGGTTCACAGAGAACTCTACCAAGTGACCAACATTCTCAGCCAATGAGTCCTTCAGCTCTATCCACGCCCTCACCTCCAGCCAAGAGGACATCTCCGCCATTGAAGAACTGGAAATAAACAGCCTGGAAGACCAGTCACAGTGCTTACCCTCACCTCCACAAGCGCAGATACACACACCTCGGCAGGACCTGGATATAGGGCAGGCTTGGGTTCACAATTTGGTGGTCACCGCACGGCCACATGTCCAAAGCAGGAGGAGGCAGGTTCGGCCAAGGTCCCCAGCACTTGGAGGACTGTTGGGGAAGAGGCATCTGTGAGGCCCAAGTCAGATGACGAGCCTCTGGATTCTGCCTTCTAACTCGTTGTAGAGAGTCAGCAGAAGGCGAGGGAACATCATGCAAAGCTCTTGGAAGCCCTCAATAGAGTGGCACGTGAGTCGGAGGAGTGCATCCGTCTGCTCTCTGATAAAGCGGTGCTCATATGTGCACGCATGGAGGTCTCCATGGGCAGAATTTTAGATCCCGTGGGCGGGTGCACGCCCAATCCGATCGGGCATAAAATAGCGCGCCATGACGTCAGGCGAGCATCCTGACATCACTGTGCACTCACGCGATATTTCGCTCAGTGGGTGTGCACAGTTGTCGGAGCAGTGTCCGCCATTAATTAACAGTCCACTTAAGGCCATTAATAGTCTAATTGATGGTGATTTTTCATTGCCCGTGCAATGTCACGCTCGTTGCAAGTGCAAAGCGGGCAGGCGGCCAGCCAACATTTTCAAAAACCTCATCCAAGGGCAGGATAAAAAGGATCAGCAGCTTTGCCAGTGTGATTAGTGAGGAGTTTGGTAGATAGTTTGCTGCTGGTTGCATATTGGTACTTGGCAGCTCCATCCCTGTTCGGGGCTTCATTGTTAGCATTTACAGGCTTCATTTCAGGACTCTTTGGTGTCTGCAAGGCTCCTGAAGGATTCAGACTGTGTGGACCCTTCCAGGTATCAGACAGCCTTCTGTGACCCTTGGCATGGGCATTGTGGTCTCTGTTGGTCTCACCTCATCTGAGGAGGAAGAGAGGGGCAGAAGGGAGAGGAGGCCAGGTGTCCCTATGCAGCTTCCAGGGGAGGGACCTGCAGGAGGACAGGTGCAAGCACAAGGGATGCAGGGCCAGCAGGAAGTCCAAGGTAGTAGGGACCACAGAAGACGCCACTATCCTGCTGCCAGGGTTTACAGATGGCGAAGCAGTTACCTCAATATGTCTAAGGTGCAATGCCGAAGGACACTCTGCCTCTCGAGGGAAACCGTGACCTCCATTTGTCAGATGATTGGCCCTGAGATCAGCTCCGACTGCGTGGGTGGACACCCCATGCCACTGGCTCTGAAGGTCACAGCGGCCCTCAACTTCTAAGCCTCCGGCTCTTGCCAGGGGTCAGTGGGGGATCTACATGGAGTCTCTCAATCAGCTGTCCACAGTTGCATCAAGCTGGTGGCAGAAGCTCTGTTCAGGCGGGTACTGACCTTGATTCTTTACGGAACAGATGAGGTCAGCCAGGCTGTGTGAGCCAGAGGCTTTGCAGTGATTGCTGGGTTCCCCTGTGCCCAGGGTGCCATCGACTGCACACATGTGGCCATCAAGGTGCCAGCAGGTCAGCCGGCTGCCTTCGTCAACAGGAAGGGATTCCACTCCATGAACGTCCAAATAGTGTGTGATCACAGGATGCAGATTCTGCAAGTCTGTGCAAGGTACCCTGGCAGCTCCCATGACACTTACATCCACTCTCAGGTACTGAGGCTCTTCAGCGTCTCAACCTGACTGGATGGTTGGCTGCTGGGTGACAAGGGATATCCCCTCAGAAGGTGGCTCATGATGCCTCTCCACCACCCAAGAACAGAGGCAGAGAAGTGTTACGCTATGAGTCATGCCTCCACAAGGGCGGTGGTAGAGAGGACCATAGGTCTTCTCAAGATGTGCTTCCGATGCCTGGACCGTTCAGGGGGTGCACTACAATACCCCCAGAGCAGGTGACACTGATAGTGGTTGCATGCTGCGCTCCCCATAATCTGGCACTGGCAAGGGGGACCCACTGGAGGAAGAGGATCTTGATGCAGCTGCAGAGGCCACAGCTGATGAGTCCAGTAGTGATTCAGAAGAGGATCACAGCGAGGCGAACACTGAAGGCATGGAAGTAGACCTCGGTAACCTCCAGGGAGGCAGGGACAACAGGGATCCCTTGCTCCAACACTCCTTCAGTTAAGCTACCAAAGATCAGCTTCAACTGCATGCCAAGGCTGCCGCCTTCATCCTGGGTGTATGAAAGGACCCTTTCTTTTGAACACAAAGAACACTCGGTGTCTGTGCAATAAAGTTCTGAGCCATTTGCGTCCAGCATTACATACTGGCGTTCCCCGCACCAATAAAATAAAAAGGTGAAGCATAGTCAGGCCATGACAACAAAAACAAAATTTATCTTATTTTGACAATTCCAAACTATTTACATAAACTTCTTTGGTCTTCATTCTCAGACCAGTATAGATAAAGTAAATATAAATGAACATAAATTCACCCGTGACCTGTCCCACTTATGCTCATGGTGCCTTTAACTTACGTTTGCGAGTGCTACGTCTTGGTGCTCCCCACTTCATTGACACCAGCATTGGAGACGGCCTACTGACCCTGCTGTCTTGATGGCCTTGACGACCTTGGCAGTCATCCTCTAGCCAGTGGAGCCTGTGCTGACCCTGCCTGGTAGAGAGCGGCCAGTGCCAAGGCTGGCATCTTCCCAGTCACCGCAGCCTCATCAGATGCCACAGTCACTGGCGGAGGGGTGGAGGAGCTGCTGCCATCATCTGGAGAACCCTGAGAGGAGCCCACAGAGATGACAAGCAGCTCATGCGCCAACGCGAGGTCGCTCTGGATCTCCCTGCTCGTCATTGATGGACAGGCACCTAGGTGGGATACTGGGTGCCTCATCCAACTCCCACACTGGCACTGACCACCTGAGCACATTGCCTATATGAGGGCTTGCAGGTCCATTGGGAATGCTGAACAGACGTCCTTCCATGGCAGCCTTCCAGGGCTTTAAAGCGGCCGCTGGGTCACCACTGGACCCGGTGGCTGACAGTCCCCTGACCCCATCCCCACCCGCCCCTTTCTGGCCAGAGCGGAGCTGCATTTCACGCTGGGTGGGCCTTAACTGGCCTACCAGCATGAAATCACAGTTGGGGGCTGATCACGGGCAGTGGATCGTTTCCCAGCCGCTCCCGCGCCCATCAGACAACCTCAAAATCCTACCCCGTGGGAAGGATGGCGAATGCCATGGAAGCCCTGGTCCAGCAGAATGCAGAGATGTGCGCAGACCTGCATTCCATCATGGTAGCCATGGGTGAGTTCCTGCAGTGGCAACATGAGAGGAAAGCGGAGCATCTCAACATCTCTCTGGGTGCTTCTTCCCCTCGAGGAGTCAGGCCAGGGCCCTTGGGCACCTGAAGGGAGGAAGAGCGGCAAATGTAATCCCCTGGCTCATCCGCTCAGGAATCCCAGAGGATGTCTGCTCCCTCCAAGTCCCCTTTGCCTGTGACACCCTCAACCTCATCCTCTGTCACTGCAGTGGGACAAGCTGGCCCAAAGCCAAAGCAAGCAGGGGCCCTCAAGGCCTTGGCTCTCCAGAGGATGCATACCAAAGTCATCAGAGGCAACAGGGCCAACCATTGCACAGGTTGTCTCGACCCCTGCTGCGGATGTTAGGGCAGCACCTAGATGAAGTGATAGGCCTAGAAAGGTTGAGAAATTCTGATCACAACTTTATAATCTGAAAATATATTAACTTTCACTGAATAATGTGTAATGTTGTCTTTCAGTTTCATTGACAGGCTGCATTTCAGCTTCATTGACAGGGTGCATTCCACCCCCCACATCTCACCCGCTGTTCAGCTGCACACAGCCAGACCAGGAGTGATTCTGGATAGAAAAGTGTATGTGGCAGGGCCTTTTGGACTCTTCCACGTACGCGGAGCCTTCATCAAACACATTCATCTTATTGCCCCAGGCATTTTCAATGCTGCCTGCTGAGTTTCCCTTTCAGTTGTCCATCTGAGCTGACCTGCATCGCCGCCCACCTACTGATCGCACTCCCAATCTGCATCTGTGCCCGTCCAACACGAGGCTCCACACACTTTTGATTTCAACAACCATGGTCGTGGTCAAGTATATTGTTAGCTCCCCTGTCCTTTCCCCTCCCCTAGTCACCCATGTCCTTTCCTCCATCACTGTCAGCCCCCCCGGTATCACCTTCCACCTTCCCATCATCACCAACCAACCCAAACCCTTGTCTTTCTAGGGTGTTCAGGTGAACGTGCACATTCCCTCCCTTCCTGAGAATCCCACTCCCATCCACATTGACCTCTCTGATCTCCTCCTTCCCACCCCCTGGGTCCGCGTATGTCTCTGAGTCCCCATCAACCACCTTCGCCATCCCTTCTAACTCTACAGTACTCCCTCCTCCTCGCTCACCCTCCCACCCTAACAGCTTCCTCTGCCCCCTCTCATGCTTACCATTCCCTCCTAGTGTGACCACCCTCAGTTCGCTGACCAGGAGGTAGTCATTGACTCCACAGGCTTCTCCCTCACATGTTCACCAGGATACCCCCCACCCTTACTTCCTCCTCCCCTGGACACCTTCTGCTCTCTGAACTCCTTCCACCCCCTGACACCTTCCCCTCTTATACCTTCCTCCCCCTTATACTTACCTCCTCACTTGCTGCATTCTCCCCCCTTAAACCCTCCTCCCCGTACTCCCTCCTCCTCCCTTCCCACTTCACCCCCACTACACCTTCATCCCCCACAACCACATTCCCAACATCTTCATTCCCCCTCTCAACTTTACGCCCCTGACACCTTCGTCCCCCCACAACCTCACCCCCCAACACCTTCGCCACCCTCAACCTCACACCCCCAACATCTTCATCCCCACCAAACCTCAGCCCCCACTGACACCTTCGTCCCCCTCCCAACCTTACCATTGACACCTTGATTCCTCCCCCAACCTCACCCCTTGACATCTTTGTTTCCCCCTCACAACCTCAACCCCCCAACTCCTTCTTCCCCAACCCCTCCCAACCTCACCCCTCCTGATATCACCCCCCCCACCCCCAATTCCCCAGTACAGCTTCACCTCCCGCTCGTAGCTAGACCTCCCTCTCCCCTCACCGATCATCCATAGCAACCCATGGCCAAGACTGTGATGTTCCGAAGCAGACCCGAAGCATCAATGGAGAGCCATGTCCATGAGGTTCCACCCACCATGGGATGCACGTGTTCTACCAGGGTCCAGTAGCTGCAGGGCTCCAGCATCGTCTTCTTCTCGGATGTCCGCGATCTGATCAAGACCCGGATTCATGCCGACCTTCAGCGGGATTCGCATCCCACCATGGAGGACACTATCAGATGATCTTGTTGTGCTTTCATGCTGATGTGAAACCAATTTCTGCCCTCTCATGCCGAATTGTCCCCCCACAGGCTCCTGCAACTGGTGGGGTTCTGAAAACATCAGTTCTTGGGTCCCAGCTATTCACAACCTGCATCAATGATTTGGATGTGGGGACAAAATTTAATATTTCCAAGTTTTTTGATGACCTAAAGTTGGTGGGAATGTTAGCTGTGAGGAGGATGCAAAGAGGTTTCAAGGGAATTTAGGCAGGCTAAGTAAGTGAACAAGAACATGGCATGTTGAATATAATGTGTGAAAAATATGAAGTTATCCACTTGGATAGAAAAAATCAGAAATGCAGATCGAGTATTTCTTAAATGGTGAGAGATTGGGAATTGCTGATGTCCATAGGGATTTGGATGTCCTTGTCCATGGGTCACTGAATGCTAGCATGCAGGTGCAGCAAGCAATTAGGAAGGCAAATGGTCTCTTGGCCTTTACTGCAAGAGGATTTGAGTACTGCAGCAATTGTATAGAGAATTGGTGAGAAGCACCTGAAGTATTATGTATAGGTTTGGTCTCCTCACTTAAGGAAAGATACACTTGCCATACTGGAGGTGCCATGGAGGGGTCATTGCTTCGCACTTGTGTGGTGCAAATGTTACTTGTCATTTTTCAGCCTAAACCTGATATTGTCCAGGTCTTGCTGCATTTGGACACGGACTGCTTCAGTGTCTGGGGAGTCACGAATGCTGCGGAACATTGTGCAATCATCAATGAACATCCGCACTTCTGACCTTAAGATGGAATGAGAGTCATTGATGAAGCAGCTGAAGATGGTTGGACCTAGGACACTATCCTGAGGAACTCTGTAGTGATGTCCTGTAGTGACTTCTAACAACCACAACCCTCTTCCTTTGTATTAGGTATGACTTCAACCAGTGGAGAGTTTTCCCCCTGATTCCCATTGACTCCAGTTTTGCTTGGGCTCCTTGATGCCACACTCAGTCGAATTCTGCCTTGGTGTCAAGGGCAGTCACTCTGACCTCACCTCTGGAGTTCAGTTCTTTTGTCCATGTTTGAACCAAGGCTGTAATGAGGTCAGGAGCTGAGTGACCCTGGTGGGAGCCAAAATGAGCACCAGTGAGCAGGTTATTGCTAAGCAAGTGCCGTTTGATAGCACTGTTGATAACCCCTGCCATCACTTTAATGATGATGGAGAGTAGACTGAAGGGGCGATAATTGGCCAGTTTGGATTTGTCCTGCTTCTTGTGTATGGGACATATCTGGGCAATTTTCCACTTAGCCAGGTACATGTTGGTGTTGTAGCTGTACTGGAACGGCTTGGCTAGGGGTGTGGCAAGTTCTGGAGCACAAGTCTTCAGTACTATTGCTGGCATATTGTCAGAGCCCACAGCCTTTGCAGTATCCAGTGCCTTCAGCTGTTTCTTGATATCGCATGGAATGAATCAAATTGGCTGAAGACTGGCATCTGTGATGCTTGGGACCTCCAGAAGAGGCCGAGATGGATCATCCACTTGGCATTTCTGGATGAAGGATGTTGCAAATGCTTCAGCCTTATCTTTTGCACTGATATGCTGGGCACCCCCAACATTGAGGATAGGGATATTTGTACAGCCTCCTCCTCCAGTGAGTTGTTTAATTGTCCACCACCATTCACGACTGGATGTAGCAGGACTGCAAAGCTTAGATCTAATCTGTTGGTTGTGGAATCACTTAGCTCTGTCTATCACTTGCTGCTTATGCTGTTTGGCAC
The DNA here is from genome assembly GCF_017639515.1 of Carcharodon carcharias. Lineage (NCBI taxonomy): Eukaryota > Metazoa > Chordata > Chondrichthyes > Lamniformes > Lamnidae > Carcharodon > Carcharodon carcharias. The sequence continues at coordinate 200,453,673 of NC_054469.1, forward strand.
ATAAATAGTTCTGTGTTGTAGCTTCACCAGGTTGACACCTCATTTTTAGATATGCCTGGTGCTGCTCCTGGCATGCTCTCCTGCACTCTTCATTGAACCTGGGTGGCTCGCCTGGCTTGATAGTAATGATAGAGTTGGGGATATGCCAGGCCATGAGGTTACAGATTGTGGCTGAGTACAATTCTGCTGCTGCTGATGGCCCACAGCGCTTCATGGTTGCCAATCTTGAGTTGCTAGATCAGTTCAAAATCTAAGCCATTTAGCACAGTGGTAATGCCACACAACACAATGGAGGATCTCCTCAATGTGAAGATGGGGCTTTGTCTCCACGAGGACTGTGCAGTGATCATGCCAACCGATACTGTCATGGACATATGCATCTGTGGCAGGCAGGTTGGTGAGGATGAGGTCAAGTGTGTTTTTCCCTCTTGTTGGTTCCCTCACTACTAGTCTAGCAGCTATGTCCTTTCATACTTGCCCAGCTCGATCTGTGGTGGTGTTACCAAGTCACTGTTAGTGATGGAACATTGAAGTCCCCCGCCCAGAGCACATTCTGCGCCCTTGCCACCCTCAGTGCTTCCTCCAAGTGTTGTCAACATGGAGTACTGATTCATCAGCTAAGAGGGCCAGTGGGGGGAGGTGGTATGTGGTAATCAGCAGGAGGTTTCCTTGCCCATGTTTGACCTAATGCCATGAGGCTTCTTGGGGGCCGGAGTCAATATTGAGGACTCCCAGGGCAACTCCCTGCTGACTGTACACCACTGTGCAGCAACCTTGTTGGTCTGTCCTGCCGATGGGATAGGATCAGAGATGGTGATGGTGGTGTCTGGAACATGATCTGTAAGGTATGATTCTGTGAGTATGACTATGTCAGGCTGTTACTTGACCAGTCTGTGAGACAGCTCTCCCAATTTTGGCACTAGCCCCCAAATGTTAGTAATTGGGACTTTGCAGGGTTGAGAGGGCTGAGATTGCTGTTGTCGTTTCCAGTGCCTAGGTTGATGCTGGGTAATCCGTCTTTGTCGCAGTTTGATACAACTGAGTGGCTAGCTAGGCCATTTCAGAGGGTATTTAAGAGTCAATCACATTACTGCGGATCTGGGGTCACATGTAGGCCAGACCAGGTGAGGAGGGCAGATTTCCTTCCCCAAAGGACATTAATGAACCAGATGATTTTGTTTTTCTCCATGTCATTTCCCTTAGTTCAATCTACTCTCTTTATTTTTCTTTCGGTACATGATTTGACTCTAACTCACCCCATTTTCTCCTCCATTATTTCTGTTTCTTTGTCAATCGTTAAATCCCACAGGTTAAGGAGAAATCTTTTGGTCCTGTCATTCACTGAGGTCCCAGATGTCCTATTAACCTTGCTCTTCTAGCAAGATATGGTGCTAATTATTTTCAATTTGAAAGGTGTAGGAAAAAGTGCAACTAACAGCACATCACAGGGGATGTTCCACAAGATGTGCCACTTCAGTGAGATTTGCCTCAATGTGAAGAAACAGCATAGTGCATATCCATACATAATAGAATAGAGTATTTGTGAAAGATATGTATCTATCAATATGTTAATAGGCTTGCATGTAGTGTACACATCTTCGGCCAAACTTACTATTTGTAACACTTTCCACATCACCTTACCCCATCATACATTTCCAACTTATTATGAGCAATGCTTATTTAATTTGTTATGTAAATACCACTGACTTAAGTAACCTCAACTGTCATTAGAAACATGGAAATTGAGGTGAAAATAGCCGGGTGACTCAAATCACATGATGCAGGCCATGACAAATGAGCGAATGTACTAAAGGTAGTAATTTCCAATGTGCTGAATCACTGCGCCTCAAAGACAAAATTCGCAAACAGAAAATGTTACAGCTTGCAACAGGTGGTGGGTCCACAGATTGGAAGGTACTGATGCCTTATGAGTAAACCACAGTGAATTTAGTCAGGGTGGAACATTTGAAGAGCATTAGGCTGGATTCCCAGCTCGGCCTGTGGGCGCGGGCCCGACACGCATGAGTGTGAAATAGCGCACGATGACATTGGACGAGTGCCCCAACATCATTGTGCACTCACACAATATTTCAGTCAGCAGGCACGCTATCGACTCCTGCTCGCACCCGCTGATCAAAATATCGCACAAGCGCGCGATGACGTCAGGACGCTTGCCCGACAATTAAGAGGACTGTTAAGCCCATTAATAAATTAATTAAACTGAATTTTTCCCTGCCCATCCAACCCTACAGTTAAAATTTAAATAAAATTTTTAAAATCTCATTTTTAACACATCCCTGCTCATGTGACAGAGTCACATGAGGGGATGTGTTTACCTTAATTTTAAAATCTTTATTTTGAATGTTAGAAATCTTCAGCTCTCTAAGGCAGCTCTCTGCCTTCAGGGAGTTTCCAGCCAGCGTAAAATTGCGGTCAGGGCCCCGGGTCTGATGAAAGTTAGCAAGGACAGAGACATGTGTTATAAAAAGTATCAACAGTAAATCCAATAGGGAATTCGGGAATCATTTACTTACCCAGAGAATGGTTAGAACGTGGGAATTGCCACCACAAGGAAGCTGGTGTGGAGCATGAACAAAGGCCTGGAACAGTTGGGCCAGGTGGCCTTTTTCTGTGTTGTACGTTCAACATAACTGTATGATTTGATATTTTTTGATTCACATGTTATGTGTTTAAATAATGGTTAAAAGTTGGGTTTTCACACGTTTTTGAGCTTGGGGTCACAATTTGTGACCACACCCATTGGGGCAGGCACTTTATGCTACCTATTCATTTAAGTTATTTCTGCTTACAGCCCAGTATAGCCCACACTGCTGGATAGCTGCACACACAACAGGGACCCTAAGAGTGCGTGAGGTTAGAACGTGTTACAGCTAGTGTCCAACTTTTAAAGGTGGTCTGTCCCTCTGAAAGGGAAGCTATGCTGAATCACAAGAGGCTGCTGCTGAATACCAGTTCTGCAACTGCAAACTAGTGGAATACCAGAGCAGAGGGAGGAGTCAGGGGTTCACAGAAGCAGCACTGGAGGCCTTAAGTCATCGAGGTGGAAAGGAGAGAGGTCACATTTCTACCGAATGTCAGGAGGTGCTCAAAGACTGTCCTCCAAATGGTTTGGGAGTAGGGGTCAGGGAGGTGTATTCCTGGAGTCTGGCCCCAAGGACCTGGCAGTAATGCCTCAAAAACTTTAATGACCTCTCGTGGATGTTCAAGATCAGTGAATGTTTTCCCACATTACCTCTCCTACCGTCACATCATCATGCTGCTGGAATTATAGAATGGTTACAGCATAGAAGGAGGCCTCTCGGCCCATCATATCCTTGCTAGCTGTTTACTAGAGTAACACACCTGCTCTTCCAAATCCAAATAATTTTCCATGTAAAAAAAGTCTTTCTTCATATCACAATTAGCCTTTTGTCAATCACCTTAAATCAATGTCCTCTGGTTCTTGACTCTCCTGCCAAATGGAGCAGTTTCTCTATATTTACTCAGTCTAGACCCTTCATGAATTTTGAGCACCGCTATCAAATCTCCTCTCAATCTTCTCTTATCTTCTCTTCTCTGAGGAGAACAGCTCCAGCTTCTCCAGTCCCAGTCCCAGTCCCTCCAGGTAATTGAGGTTCCTCATCCCTCATAGATCTTTTTGGCACTCTCTGTAAAGCCTTCTCATCTTTCCTAAAATGTAGGGCCCAGAACTGGACACAATACTCCTATGGAGGTCAAACCAGAGTTTTATAAGGTTCAACATAACTTCCTTGCTTTTGTACTGTATGTCTCTACTTATAAAGCTCACAATCACATATGCCTAATAGATTTCACCCTTGAACCCTCCAGGATATCCTCCCTCTCCATCACTGTAAGATTCCTCTTAATCAATACTGACACCTCATCTCTTTTCTTTCCTTCTCTAACTTTCCTGAACACCTTGTATCCAGGAATATTTAGTATGCAGTCCTGCCACTTTGAACTGATCTCCTTTACCATCACATTATATTCCCATGTATCTATTTATGCCTCCAATTCACTAACTTTATTTACCATGCTTTGTGCATTTACATACATGAACTGTCAACCTAATTTAGATTTTATTGCATTCCCTCTTAGTCTGACCCTATCTAATACCTATTTCTTACTCTAGTGCTACCTGTCTCTCCCAATCCTTTGTGCAGCTTGTTTCCCCTTTCTAATGCTACATCCTGGTTCCCATCACACAGGTTAGTTTAAACCCTCCCCAGTAGCAATAACAAACCATCCCAGGAGGACATAGGTCTTGGCTCTGTTGCAACCCATCTGGCCTGTATAGGTCCCACCACCTCCCCAGTCCCAATGTCTCATTAATCTAAAGTTCTCCCTCCTGCACCACCTCTCCAGCCATGCATTCATCTACTCTATCCTCCTATTTCAATATTCACTAGTGCATTGCATGGAGAGTAATTCAGGGATTATTACTTTTGAGGTCCCACTTGCTAGTTTCTTTCCTAGCTTCCTAAAATCTGCTTGCAGGACCTCCTCTCTTTCTACCTATGTCATTAGTACTGAATGGACCACAACCTCTGGCTGATTACCCTCCCCCATCAGAGAGCTCTGCAGCCTCTCAGTGGCATCACAGAGCCTGGCATCAATGAGGCAACATTACAACCTGGATTCATGCCTGCAACTGCAGAAGATCTTTCCAAACAAGGAACCCTAGTTTAACAAAGGACCTGATAGCAATAATGAAGGAAAAACAATTGGATTTAGTGTAGGCAATCAAGGCAAACTTGACAAACTAAAACTCAAGATGAGAAAGGAAATTCAGAATGCGAGAATTGCATATAGAGACAGCTGCATAACTGTTTTCAGAAAAATAATCCCAGAGTTTCATGGAAGCATATCCATAAAATGTCAGGCTCCACATAGGAAAAGAGAAATGACCCCTTTTTGTCCGCAGATAATCTTTGTGATGTTGCGAGTGAATTGAACAACTTTTTAAATTAATGAGTTTAAAAATGATGAATTTCAGGGAGATTTTATTCTGCAGCAGGCTTCACTTCATGAGCTAGAAGGAACTCATGGTACTATCAACAAATGGAAGTTAGAGATGCAATTCAATCAAGTGAATCCAAGGTAAGTATGTGGCCTAGATAATTTCAATGGACAATTCTTCAAGAATGTGTTCATCAGTTGGCAGTTCTTTTCTCTCTGGACTTTCAGAACTTGTTTGATAGGCACACTGTTCCTTACTGTTGGAAATCAGCCATCATCATCTCAGTTGCTAAAGAGTTACTGTCTGCTGAGCTGAATGATTACTGACCACTTTCTCCTACATCATGAAGTATTTTCAGCACATTGCGTCAAAGTGGCTTTTTGATCCTCTTGTCCCACATATTGATCATTTACAGTTTGCCTATTAACATCATAAGTTTGTGGATGATGCTGTTCTGACCCTGGTCCATCTGATCCAACAGCACCCAGATAGATCAGGCAGCTATGCTCACACTACCTTTGTTGATTGCACTTCAGTTTCTAATACCACGCAACCATTCAAACTTATTGAAAAAGTGAAAAAAACCTTGATGTTAATCCTACTCTCCTACTCCAGATTGGTGATTATCTTCACAACGGGACCCAACGGGTGTCAGTTTCCAGGGCAAAATTTTTAGCTCAGTGGGCGGGTGTGTGCCTGACCCGCTCGAGCATAAAATGAAGCACGTGGATGTCGGGTGAGCATCCCAACATGAATGCGTGGTTGTGAGATATTTCGTTTGGTGGGAGTGCGCCAGAGTCGGCAGCGCACCTGCCAACAATTAAAAGGCCTGTTAAGGCCATTAAAGGATCAATTATATAGAACTTTTCTCTGCCCGACCAACCTTATGGTTGGCGGGCAGACAAAAAGGCCAAGCGGCCTTTGCACTTTTTTGGAAACCTCATCCACAGGAGGGGGAATAGGTTTCCTAAAGCAAACAACAATAAAAAAAATAAAATTTAATTAATAACATGAGGGTACATGTTTCACAATATTTTTAATTTCTTTATTAATTTTTTAAAAACTCTTCATCTCCCAAGCTCTGTGCCTCAGGGAGATCTTAAAGCGCTCACGCGCACATGCACAAAGTTTGTGCTCGCCCCGCTCACATTCCCCCTCCCCCACCCTCACAGGCAGCACTGAATACTATGAAATTCTACAATATGAATACTATGAAAGATTGGCTTTAATTGGCCCGCCTGCAGGAAATCACCTTCCGGCCTCGATCGCGGGTGGCGGTCGGCTTCCCGATTGCCCCCACCCACTCTCGCTGAGCCCGCACGACAAGGGTGAAATTCTGCCCCAAGATTTACTTGGAGCTCATGTTAATGAATGTTGGATCGCCTCAGGGCTGTGCACTGTCACCTTTACTTTTCATTCTCTACATGAAAGATTATCAATGACGACATAATGATCCTGAAGTATGCTGATAGTACGGCACTCATGGGCCTCATGAGGAAGAATGAAGTAAAATATGGGACCTTGGCGGAGAAGTTTGTAAAATGGTGTGAAAACAATGCTCTCAAATTAAACGAAAACAAAAGAACTAGTTATAGACCTGAGGAAAACGCAGTTAATAATATTGTTCTTGTGTAGATTCATAATGTGAAAATTAACTACAACTACAAGTATCTAGGTCAAATTAAATGATAAATTGAATTAGAGGGAACAGTGTAGAAAGATGGTGGCCAAGGGATATGCGCAATTATACTACATCAAAGTTAAAATCCTTTTGAGTAGATCCTACAATCATGAAACTCTTCTATATGCCTGTAGTTGAGTGTGCTATCCTTTTTGGATGTCTTGCCTAGTACTGTTGTCTTAGGAGAGTAGTTTCTTTAAGGGTGCAGAGGTTATTGAACCAGGCAGGAAGAGTATTTGATGAGCAGGTCTTTCTTCATGAAACTTGCTCTCAAAGAATTTTGACGAAAGTAAAGGTGTCATGAACAATGAGAATCACCCCTTGTCTCAGTATTACTGCTGGTTGCATTCAGGGAAAAGGCTACAATCCCTCAGATACAGGACAAATCGGTTCCTGAACTCATTTGTACTCTTCTCTGTAAGAACTTTTAACAGGAGTTCAATATATGGATGAGGATATGCACTCTGGATGGGACTCACTGATTGTCATAAAAATATAATAATTTTCATAAAATTATTGTGATTTATTATAAAGGTAGGTTAATAGTGAGGGTTGGATTAGTTTCTCTGTGTGAATATGTGCATGAGAGATTTAATTGAATTAGAGACAGCTGGTCTAGAGCTTTTGAGTTATCAAAAGGGAAGCTAGGTTTGAAATACTAAATACATAAACATGGCTGAAGTTTTAGAATGTGAGGTGTGAGGAACATTTGCATTTTTGGATAAACCAGAGCAGTTTGAATTTCAAATAGATGATGAGATGTTACACCTAGCCATACGAAGCTAAGTCAAATACTGTGTTTATTTTTCCCAAAGGCTACTGATAATATGAATACTATGAAAGTTTTATATTATGGGAAAAGTAAAGTTGCAAACACACATTGGAACAATGGAATTTGCATTGAAAAGGGAGAAACATGTATAAAGGAGAGGAGGTTATGTGCAAGGAAGAAGGAATTCTAAGATCTAACATAAGTATGAAAAGCCTCCAGCCTCTCTGTATCAAGCTGCTGTCTATAAGAACCAAAGCTAAGAAAACTCACTGTGAATATTACTGTCCAGGATATTGGGTGCTTTGCCTGGGTCTGTTGAAATCTAATTTGTTTTACTGTTGCCTTAACGGAGGTGTAACTGGCAGCTAGATTAATTAGGAGAGTTAGGAGTTATTATAGTAGTGTTTTGTAGACCTATGTATGTGCTTAAAACCTTTTCTTCTATTAATAAATGTTTAATTTAGTTTTGTAAAAAAAAACTCTAAGTCTTGGTGGGCTCCTTACTAGTAGATTCAAGACACACATCTCAAAATAAAGTACAAATTGCAAAACAGCTGTGGCAGCTGTCTCAAGATTCCCTCTGGGATTTTAGCATCTCGGCATTTACCATCCACTGTGCCATAACACTGATTCATTATTTTAATGCATTGGAATAGTTTTTTAATAGATATTTTAAGTAAAATTAGATCTTTGTGATAGGGTAATTTTCTTTCATTGACTGTTATTATTCATTTATATGTAATTTTTTTTAACAAATGAACGATGTACCAGAAATGAATTACTGTATGAACAAAAAAGTGAACTTTTTTTAAAAAGCCTGTCTGCCCCACTAACTATAGAATCCCTAATCACTATTGCTTTCCCAGTCTTCCTCCTGCCCCCTGTTCAGCTGAGCCATCTGTGGTGTACTGGACTTGGCTCTGGCTACACTCCCCAGAGGAACCATCAGCCTCACCATTAAGAGCTAAATACCTATTAGAGAGGGAGAAGCACTCAAGGGACACCTGACTACCTGCCTGTCCTGCTTGACACCCGTAAGCTGTGGGGTGACCACCTCTATATATGTTCTACCTATGAAACTGGCAGTTGACAGATGCACCCCAGAACTCCAGCTGCCAGTCAAGCTCTGAAACCCAGAGCTCCTCCAGTTGATGAAAATCTAATGTGACGGAGGTGTCCTGCCACAGCTGTATTTATTGGATAATGAACTAAATTGATCAGAAATAAAACTTAGGACTTTAAAAACACTCTTAAGATTTGAAATCTAGTTTAATTATTCTAGTTTCTCATTATGCTTCCTTAGCTCAATAATTAGCCTTGATCACAATTTTAGTTCCTTGGTGTTCTGGTGTTCCTTCATCTCTGCACTGAATCTCATCTCACTCTGATGCCACTCTTTCAATTTCTGCCTGCATTCCTCTTGGTTTCATGCCTCCTCTGCTGCTGTGCCTTTTATCCCACTCTTCTCTTGCTCAGCTCTTGCTCCTTCTGGTCTTGGGCCTCCTCTATCGTCACAACATTTATTCCATTCAGCTTTCGTTCCTTCTGGATGCATCACATCCCCATCACTCACTTAGCTGCAGCCCCTTGCAATCAGGGCATATATTAACATTCAGCTCTACTTTAACCTTGTAAATTTTCCACTGATCCCAGCCTCACACTCAGCTGTCACTGTCTCCACATACCTTCTGCTATTCAACTGTGGCATGAACGTCAGTGAAACCCACATCCCAAGAAAGAATAAAAATAATCATGCTAGCTAACCACGCGAGGGTGAGGTGTGAGTTGAGAAGGATAAGAATCACATTCTTTTCTCTTTCGTGCAGTACGAGGTGGCATGAAATACAAAAGGAGCAGCAGAGAACTGACAGGGGCAGGGCTCACCTTCATCTACTGAGCCTGATGGACAAGATGATGCTCTGCATCATAAGGCTGGCTGCAACAGAGGCCATTGCATCCAGCATTGCCAAGACCATTCGTGATGATGGGATGTTACTGCCTTAAGCCCTTCTCAACTCACACCTCACCCTCGCATGGTTAGCTAGCATGATTATTTTTATTCTTTCTTGGGATGTGGGTTTCACTGACAAAGCCAGCGTTTACTACCCATCTTTAATTGACCTCGAGTAGATTGTGGTAAGATAGCTACAACTGAGTGGCTTGCTCACCCATATCAGAGGACAGTCAAGAGTTAAACATATTGATTGAGTCTGCAGTCACATGTCTGCACTGACATGTAGGCCAGAAAGGGTAAGGACAGCAGATTTCCTCTCTGAAGGGCATTAATGAACCAGATGCGTTTTTATTATAATCCAGTTGTTTCATGATTATTAATAAGACTAACATTTTGTTCCAGATTTATGAATTAAATTTAAATTCTGCCAGCTGTCTTGATGGGATCTGAATTCATGTCTCTGAAGCATTCATCTGGGCCTCTGGATTATAACTGCACTAACACTACTACAGTGCAAGCTGCAGATGGTATGAGCATGAAACTCCTCTTATCCTCCCCACCCACCTCCAATCACTCGGCTCAACGCTCTGCTTCTGATTTTATGCTTTCAGATAGCCAAAAACAGCCACCTGGCCAACTACAGCAACCCAGGAGGACGCGAGACAGTGTAACTCCATGTTAGTTACAAGGATGTAGCATCACTTGACTTGCTCTTCACAGTCACCAGCTCTGCATGCACCTCAGAGGCTAATACACAGATGGTTTCAGCATGTGGTGAGTCACTGGACATGGGTGGACTGCAGCCAGACCAGGAGAAAAGGCTAACGCATGAGGGTGAGGGTAAGGGTGCAGACATCAGCAGGAGAGAATGGCTGTAGAGAATACAATACACTACCACAAAGTGGGAGATCCTTTCTGGTGCATATTGAAAATATACCCCCTGAGTAGTCTAGGTATCGAAAGGGTTGTTCCAGGAAGCTGGCTGCCTGCTGCACGTTGTCACGCAGGACTCATTGGTTTTCACTCCGTGCCTGCTCTGTTTGTCTGGTGGGATGAAGGTTGTATAAACCACATGCAGAAGGTTTAGCCCTTGTCCCCTAGCAGCCAACTTCTGGATCTTCTAGGAGACCTGAAAACAGTAGATAGGCCGGTCACAGGATGAATGCATGATACCTAGTGTACATTCTCTGAGATGGTTATCTTGGTGTGCTCACACACCAGCTGCACAGTTACGAAGTAGTAGCCCTAGAGATTTCTGTAGCTCACAAGTGCATGCAATTAATGGCATCCTGCACTCTCAGGAATCCCATGATCCTGGCAAAGTCATGTGCCTTTTCATCCTGATGAAAACCCCTCGCCTTGCGTATATGGCCTCTCATTCGTCCAGGTGCTACAGTGAGATCCATGCTGTGAAATATTCATGATGTCTCCGCTCCCACCTGGAAAAATCCAAACATGCAAAAGGTAAGGGCAATGGTGATCTTCATGGCCACTGGGAGGACCATCATTGCCTTGCTGTGATGCTTCAGGTTGAGCTGAAGGAAATGGTCAGTGTCCTGACCACTTCATTGGTAAATTTGAGCCACCTCAGGCATAGAAACATAGAAAATAGGGGCAGGAGTAGGTCATTCATCCCCTTGAGCCTGCTCCACCATTCAATATGATCATGGCTGATCCTCTAAGTCAACGCCGTACTCCTGTGCTCCCTCCATACCTCTTGACGTCTTTAGAGTCCAGAAATCTATCTATTTACTTCTTAAATACATTCAGTGGCTTGGCCTCCACAACCTTCTGTGGTAGAGAATTCCATAAGTTCACCACCCTCTGAGTGAAGAAGTTTCTCCTCATCACAGTCCTAAATAGCCTACCCTATATCCTGAGACTGTGAACCCCTATTCTAGACCACTCCCCCCCCGGCCAGAGGAAATATCATCCCTGCATCCAATCTGTCCATCCCTGTCAGAAATTTGTGTGTTTCAATAAGATCTCCTCTCATTCTTCTAAACTCCAGTGAATACAGGCCTGGTCGGCCCAATCTCTCCTCATACGACAATCCTGCCATCCCAGGAATCAGTCTGGTGAACCTTCACTGCACTTCCTCTATGGAAAGTAAATCCTTTCTTATGTAAGGAGACAAAAACTGCACACAATACTCCAGGTATGGTCTCACCAAGGCCCTGTACAGCTGCAGTAAGAGGCATTGCTCATATGACTAGGAGTATTGCTGCCAGAGTATTGTGGTGGATAGGGCCTTTGCTGGAGAGCCCTCCTCCTCCTCCATCCTCACAGATTTTCTCTTCTCTACCTCCTCCATTCATCTGTTGGTCAGGTCCTCCAATAACTATCTGTGCCTGGGTCCAGTACTTCTCTGACTGTAAACAGCAACCTCCAAAAAACTCCTCCAATAACATTCCATAGTGCTTCCACCAACTGTGCCTGAGCAAAAGTAAGTAAAAAAACACCTCATCTGCAACTTGCCAAGTGGTCCTTTAAAATGCTCTGGTTCAGGGCCCATCTCACCTTTCTGCACTTGTTTTCTCGAGTGATTAATGCATAAGTATACCAGGCCTGCATGTTCCAAGTTTGCAATACTAGCATTGCAGCACCTGGTTAGGCTGTGTGACATCTGGATAGTGTCCACTCACAGCTCACTGGCACATAGAGGGGAATGCCCGCTTTTTCTGCACTTATGCAATGTGGTCCAGGCAGGAAGCAGCTGAAAGCATGGCCCACCTTTGATAAGTGATGTGAGATCTCTGTAATACACATCCCAAATTTGTGCGCAATATGTCTTTCCAACAAATCAATTCTGGTCTTCAGCATTGTACAACCATCAGACACAGGGATCAAAATCACTTTTATCTCTCTCGCTGCCCCAGAGAATCTACTTTGCCATTTTCAACCTTTTCTTATTTTAATTAACATGGCTTTCAGTCTCCAATATTCTAAAATCCAACAATAAGATGAACCCAGGTGTGCATTCACCTTTGTTGCACGCTGCATACTAAGCCTAATATGACGTCTTCCTAACAGTATTTCAAATCTTAAGTTAAGTAGTTGTCTATTGTTTATTTTAAAATGCCTGTTATTTAACAACTGCTTTTCTGTGTCTACTTTGCCTGTCGGATACTGAAATTCTCCACATTATGATTTCTTGTTGTCTCTCCCATATGTGCTTAACACCCAGTTCTTCTGCTTTAGCTTATGATCAATGTTGGTTGATAATGATTAATTTCCCCTCATTTCCAACTTCACTATAGTTGTTATGTCATTTACTGAGCCACTATTAAAATTGTGCTTCCACTTGCTTAATAATTGATCCCTACAAAATATTCTGCATCTTTTAAACCTGATCTGTTATCAACCTTTTGCTCTTTGTGATTTTTTTTTGTGACGTCAACATAAACCTATGCTTTCACCTGCTGAATATATCTGACGTTACTGAATTAACTCCTGTGTCTTAGTGGTTATGTTGCTTGACTAATTATCCAGGGACCTGTGTTCAAATCCCACAATGGCAGCTTTGGAATTTAAACACAGTTAGATAAATAAACCTGGAATAAAAAGCCAGTGTTAGTAATGGTGACCGTGAAACTGTATGCTGGATTGTCACAGAAACCCACCTGGCTCACTAATACCCTTTAGGGAAGGAAATTTGCCATATTTACTCAGACTGGCCTATGTGTGACTCCAGACCCACAGCAAAGTGGCTGACTCTTAAGTGGCTCTGCAAATGACTAAGTTGAGTCTATCTGCCACGAGGAAATTGAATAAGAATGAAACTGGACAGACGACCCAGGGCATAATATTGCCCTTGACCGACGGGCTCGGCAGGGCGGCGGGGGGGTGGTGCGCGAGGGTAGTTGGGAAGCTGAACAACATCCGCGATCGGCATCGGACCACTGTGCTGCCTGGTGCCTGGGAGGGGGTGGTGAGCAGCCCGAGTGCGACTTCACGCATGCATGCATGGGAGTGGGCACTTCATGATCAGAGCTGCCTCAGGGGAATGAAGCATTGTTAAACAAAGCAAATAAAGAAAATAAAAATGTAATAAAACATGGTGTTAATTCAATTGCAAAACTTTATTTTATTTTTATTCTACTATCAGTATGCTTGGCTGACGTCAACGTACGTCATTTCGCTCGAGTGGGTGAGGCACGCCCCCGGCTGCTGAGTGAAAATTTCTGCCCCCAGTTTCAACCAAAATATAAAAAGGCATACCCAACTCAGTCGATCCTGCAAAGTCCTTCACACTAATGTCTTTTTCAATTTATTCTTTCATGGGGATATGAACGTCTTTGGCTTTGCCAGCATTTATGCCCATCCCTAATTGCCCTTGAGAAGGTGGCGGTGAACTGCCTTCTTGAACCGCTGCAGTCTATGTGGTTTAGGTACACCCACAGTGCTGTTTGGGAGGAAGTTCCAGGATTTTGGCCCAGAGACATTGACCAAAATGCGATATAGTTTCAAGTAAGGATGGTGTGGGGCTTGGGGAGGAACTTGCAGGTGACGGTGTTCCCATGCATCTGCTGCCCTTGCCCATCAAGGCAGTAGAGGTCGCAGGTTTGGAAAGTGCTGTCAAAGGAGCCTTGGTGAATTGCTGGAGTGCATCTTGTGGATGGTACGCACTGCTGCCACTGTGCTTCAGTGATGAAGGGAGTAAATGTTTAAGGTGTTGGATCAAGTGCCAATCAAGCGGGCTGCTTTGTCCTGGATGGCGTCTAGCTCCTTGAGTGTTGTTGGAGCTGAACTCATTTCAGACAAGTGGATTGTATTCCATCATACTCCTGACTTGTACCTTGTAGATGGGGACAGGCTTTGGGGAGTCAGGAAGTAAGTTACTCTTCTCAGAATTTCCAGCCTCTGACCTGTGCTTGTGGCCACAGCGTTTATATAGCTGGTCCAGTTCAGTTTTTGGTCAGTGGTAACCCCCAAGATGTTGATGTGATAGAACCTCTGGGAGAGCTGTGCCATAGACTAGTCAGGTAACAGACTCACAAAGTCATACAGAATCACACATATCAGCCAATGTTCAAGACTTCCCCATCACCATGACTGATTCTTTCCTGCTGTTTGGCACAGTGGTACACAGTCAGGAGGGAGTAGATCTGGGAGTCCTTAACATTGACTCTGGGCCCCATAAAATCACATGGCATCAGGGCAAACATGGCCAAGAGAACTTCCTGCTGTTTATTACTTACCACCCTCCTTAAGATGATGTACTGGAATTCCTCCATGTTAAACACCGCATAGAATAGGTACTAAAGATAGTGAGGACAAAACTATATCCTGAGTGGTAGCTCCATTGCTGACTGAGTTGTGAAAGATATAACAGCCAGACTTGGCCAGCTACAGGTTGTGAAAGAGTCAATTGAAGCAGCATAATTGAACTGGCCCAGCATAACCCTCACTCTAGCCATTACCATCAAGCCAGGGGATCAACACTGGTTCAGTGAGGAGTGCAAAAGAGCATAATAGAAGCAACATCAGGCACATCTAAAAATGAGGTGCCAATCTGGTGAAGCTACAACACAAGATCCTGTACAGCTCGACAGAGATAGCAGCATGTTAAAGAAAGAGCTAAGAGATCCCTCAACCAATGGAGCAGATCAGAACTCTGCAGTCCTGCCACATCCAGTCATGAATAATGGTGAGCAATTAACAACTAATGGGAGGAGAAGGCTCCACAAATATCCCCCCATCCTCAATGATGACAGAGCTTAGCACGGGAGCACAAAAGACAAGGTTGAAGCAGCTGCAACCATCTTCAGCCAGAAGTGCCAAGTGGATGGTCCATCTTCCCGTCCTCCTGAGGCCCCCAGCTGCAAAGATGTGAGCCTTCAGCCAATGCGATTCACTCCATATGTTATCAAGAAATGGCTGAGCTCACTGGATACAAGCAAAGGCTATCACAGAATCTTTACAGTGCAGGAGGCCATTTGGCCCTTCAAGTCTGCACTGACTCTCTGAAAGAGCATTCCACCTAGTCCCACTCCCCTGCCTTATCCCCATAACTTTGCACATTCTTTTTTTTCGGATAGCAATCCAATTCCGTTTTGAATACCTCAATCGAACTTACCTCCGCCACCCTCTTAGGAAGTTTGTTCCAGATTCCAACCACCCTCTGGATGAAAAAATGTTTCCTCACATCACTATTACTCCTTTTTCCAATTATTTTGAAACTGTGCCCTCTAGTTCTTGATGATCTCTTAAGTGGGAACAGTTTCTCACTATTTACCCTGTCCATATCCCTCAGGATCTTGAATACCTCTATCAAGTCTGCTCTCAGCCTTCTTTTCTCCAAGGAAAGCAGTCCCAAACTCTCCAATCTATCCTCATTGCTACAGTTCTTTAGCCCTGGAATCATTCTTGTGAATCTCCTCTGTTCTCTCTCCAATGACTTCACATCCTTCCTAAAGTACGATGCCCAGAACTGGACGCAGTACTCCAGATGAGGCCTAACTAGTGTCTTACACAAATTCAACATGGCCTCCTTACTCTTTTACTTAATGCCCCTAATAATAAAGCCTAAGATACTATATGCTTTATTAACTGCTTTCTCAACATACCCTGCCATCTTCACTGACTTATGTACATATACATTGAGATCCCTCTGTTCCTGCACCTCCTTTAAATTTTGTCCCTTTATTTTACATTGTCTCTCCATATTCTTTCTGCCAAAATGAATCACCTCACACTTCTCTGCATTGAACTTCATCTGCCATTTGCCTGCCCAATCCACCAATATGTCTATGTCCTTTTGAAGTTCAAGACTATCCTCATCACTGTTGACAGTGTCTCCAATCTTCGTATCATCTGAAAATTTTGAAATCATGCCCTGAACACCACAGTCTAGGTCATATCAGGAACACAAGGGTCCCAACACTGACCCCTGGAGAACTCCACTACAAACCTTCCTCCAATGTGAAAAACAACCATGTATCACTACTCTGTTCCCTGTCACTCAGCCAATTTCTTATCTAAGGGCTGACTTTCCCTTTTACTCCATGGGCAAAATTTTACACTGGTGGGATTTTATGGTCCCATGAAGTCAATGGACTTTTGAATGGCTTGCCACGTTTCACGGCCCCACCCCTGCCACAATGGTGGTGTAAATTTCTGCCCCATGAGTTAGAATTTTCATCATAAGTCTGTCATGTGGCACTGTATTAAATACCTTTTGAAAATCCATATACACCACATCAACAGCATTGCCCTTATCAATCTTCTCTGTTACCTCGACAAAAAACTCCAGCAATGGGCCATGACAAAATCTCAGCTGTAGCGCTGAAGACTTGTGAGTCTCTAGTAAAGCTGTTCCAGTGCAGCTACAACACTGGTTTGTACCCAGCAAGAAAGAAAATTGCCAGCTTTGTCTTGTCTACAGAAAATGGGATAACTCTATTTCAGCAATTACTGTGCCATCAGCCTCCACTCAATTATCAGCAAAGAAATGGAAAGTGTCCACGACATTACTATCACTGCACTTACTCAACAATAACTGGACCATGTGGCTCCTGATCTCATTGCAGCCTTGGTCTAAACATGAACAACAGAGCTGAATTCAAGAGGTGAGGTAAGAGTGACTGTCCTTGAGATCAAGCCAGCATTTGACTGCGTGTGGCATTAAAGATCCCAACTAAAACTGAAGACGATGGGAGTCAGGGGAAATGTCTCCACTGGCTGGAGTCCAGCCTAACACAAAGGAAGATGGTTGTCGTTGTTGGAAACCAATCATCTCAGCTGCTTCAATGACCTTCACTCCATCCTAAGGTCAGAATTGGGATCATTCGCTGATGATTGCAGCGTTCAGTAACTCCTCAGGAAATTAAGTAATCTGTGTCTGTATGCAGCAAGACCTGGACAACATTTAGGTGAGTAACATTCGTGCTACACAAATGCTAGACAATTAATGTGTCCAACAAGGTGACATCTAACCACCTACCCTTAGCATTCGATGGCAATGAATTCTCCCCATCAACTTCCTGATGGTGATCATTGAACAGAAACTTAACTGGATTAACCACATGGTAGCTGCAAGAGCAGATCAGGGACTGAGCATTCTGCACCAAGTTACTCACCACTTAAATTCCCAAAGCCCTTCCACTTCCTATAAGTCACAGGTCAGCAGTGTAATGCAATACTCTCCACTTGCTGGGATGAAAGCAGCTGCAACAACTCTCAAGAAGCTGGACACCATCCAGGACAAAGCAGCCCACTTTATTGGTACCCCATTCACCACCTTAATTATTCATTCCCCCCATCCCAGGCACACCATGGCTACGGTATATATTATCTACATGAGGTCAGCGAGACCCACATCCTATGAACAAATAAAAAAATGTATTTTATTGTAGTAATTGTAGCTTTAAGGAATGAAGTGACTGTAGCTTTAAAACTTATTGCATTGTATAATATCACATGACAGTGTACACAAATCATCTATAAACACAGGGAATCTTAGAGTGGGGGTTCTTCTTCTAGGTGTGGAGCTTGATGGAAGCATGTAACTGCTGCTGCAGCCTGCATATAAAGTTTGATGTTTCTAATGAGAAACCAATCTGGAAAATCAAGTCCATAACAATTATTCCATTCTTAATTGTCTTTTGACCCTTACTAATTTTAAATTTTTTGTTGTCAGCATGAAACATTTTCACCTTTGGTACCATCAGTGTTATCTTGAGATACTTGCAGTTAAGATCCTGCATTAACCTATCCCTCAAAGAGAGTTGCTTTCACTGCAGCTTTGTGATGGATTTGCAACACCAGGCTTCATTGTGACCTCTGCAGGAGATGGTGAATACATGGTCGTTCCATCATTTGAACCATAGCCCGCTAAAAATTGAATCAAGACTGCTCAGCCATTTTACTTCAGGCCATTATAACTGTTTTTGACATGACTTCTAGTCCACAGTAACTTTTCTCATTCCTTTGAGTTATTACTGCACACCACCAATAACACCCCGCTACCCCTCCCCACCCTACTCACCAGCAGCTGGAAGATTAATTCCCCAAAAAACTGTTGAGGCAACTGAAAAATTCCAAAACTGAAATTAATAGGTTTTTGGTTGGTAGGGACAGTAGAGGATATGGAACCAAAGTGGGTAGCCGGAGTTAAAATACAGATCAGTCATAATTTAATTGAATGGTGAAACTGGCATGAGGGGATGAATGGCATAATCCTGCTCCTATGTTCTATTAACAATATAACCATTTATCAAGGTGTGACTAAGTCCATGACAGTTCAGAAGGTGGATTATTGGGGTTTATCCTTTTTTTCAATCATAAGATTATTCTGTTTTACCCTTAATCACATCTATTCAAAATTGTATCACTTAAATACTAGACTATTGCCTCTGACTGACATTATCCTTAGAGCAGGCAGACAAAATTCTTTAGTATTTAATCTTACAAAGCTTGTCGGTGCAGACTCAATGGGCCGAAAGGTCTCTTCTGCACTGTGTGATTCTGTGATTCTATTCCAAATGCAACCCTTCAAACGATGACAGTGTTTCAGTCAGTTTAGGTTGAAGTCATCTAGGTGTCCACATTTGTAATTTTGGACTTAACTGAAGATACATTGCATATATGTTGATGTCCAAAAACACATTTTACTTAATAATGTATGATTTTTCAGGTTTCATCAAGATGTAAGGGTGCAGTTAGACGCTGCTACAAATAAGGGAGCTCTGATATCTTTGCATAAAGTAAACTGCTGATCAGTTAAGAGAGACTGGTGGTCAGGTTGACATCAAATGGTATTGGAAGGCTTGTCAGGTTCTGCTGCATGCAGTAGTCCTTAAAAGTTTTTCATTAAATTTGGTGATTATATGAGAAGACCTAGAAATTCCTGTTGGTACGAAGATCTAGAGTATGCTTCTTCTATTTTTAATTAAGTATTCAGAGGGCGGCTTCCAAATGAGAGATCAAAAGGGTGTTTTGATTCAAAGTTCAAAATGGTCTATTTCCATAATTGACTGAATGATTGATGGAAAACTGTTAAGCACGTTTGGCATATCCACAGATATGTTTACATAACGTGCTGATTGGATCATGTGGATTGCTGTCAAGCCTTCAATCATATTTGTATATATTAACTGGTCAAATGGCATTCTTTGCAATCTCATAACTTAATGCCCGCATTTTCAGGCTGCCCATATACTGCCATCTGCAAGCATCCCTTAGGCTATTTGATAACATGATTCATGATTTAGTTTTGTCTAAAGAAGAAAGCTATTGTAAATTCACAACACCAATGGTACCAATGTCCCGCAAGATTAAACATGACAATATTTTTCAGCTCAGCAGTTCAGCTTGAGTTCTGGATTAATTTATCCAGGAGGATTTCATAATGAGTCTTGCATTATATGAAACAAGACCAAAAAGATACCAGAGCTTTGTGTCAAGCAAAACCTGCATACCCAAAGGCTTAAAGAGCTGAATTTTTAGGCCCCAATGGGATGGCCAAGCAACAAGCTCAACTAGTTAAAGACTATTGAGGCCCCCTTGTTGGAGACCGACAGGAATTTTTCAGTTGGCCTCCAGGTCCCCAAAAGGTATCAGAGAAGAGTATGCCTGCAATCTCTCCCAGTGGCAGACTTGGAGGGCGGGTGAGTAATCTAGACAGGCTTAGAGGTCCTCTTTGCCTGCCTGGCTTTAGCTGAAGCTACAGGGGCTCCCCCTCCACATTGGTGGCCAGATTGCTTGAGGCCATTTTTTAAATTTAATGTAATTTAGAGTTAAAAGAGCCTCCACCTTCAGGGTCCCTCTCTCTCACTTACCTGAAAAGGCAGCCTGCTGCTCCTTAGTGCTAAAGAACCTCCCCTTTTTGGCTCTGCCCGCCATCCTTAATTGGGTGGCAAGCTTGCCCTCTGCCCATTAATTGGCCAATTCGAGGAAAATCACAGCCCACAATGTGGGCTTCCGACCCCCATTTGACCAGAATGGCAGGATTTTGAAGCCTGCATGGAAAATCCCGCCCAAAGAGTGGAATTATTGTTAGCACACAGACAATGCGTTAAAAGGAAATTACAAATATTTTCCTGGTTTTGCGGGAACACACATCACTTTCTGAACTTCTTGGAAGCTCGGGCATGTTTGGGTTTACGAGAACTTATGCAAAATTGAATGGTCAAATGAAAAGTGCAATTGTTCTCGCTAAACAGCCATCTAATTGCTGAAAGAAAGAGAACAAAACATATTGTGGGGGCAATCCAACTGTTGAGAATGCAATTTCTCTGAGAAAAAGCAGCAAGGTAAAGGATGTGAAGCAGAATTTGCATGTGAACATCTGCACAGCATAGTGGATGGTGTTACAGCATACTAAAGTGTTCTCTGTCACAAATTGCGAACTTTTCAAAAACATACCATTAGGTTTCCTGCAGCATTGCCCACAGGTCATGCAGGACCTGAATCCAGTTTTGAACATTCACCGCCTCAGAAACTGCAGCCACCTAAACAAAACAGCTACATGATCTGGATTTTGGTATAAAGGCACATCGTCAAAATTTACAGGCAATATAAAACTGAGGTGCGTGATATCCTGTGAAAGTGTCCTTTTTTGGAGGTGATGGGGCTCCCATATATTTGATGCTCTCATCTTTCAAGGTAATAGAGGCTGGGAGTTGCTGTCAAAGAAAAGTTGCAGCAGTACATCCTGGAGCCATGATGCACTGTGCGGGAGGGTGTGGATGTTGAAGGTGGTAAATAGGCTGTCGATCAAGATAACTGCTTTATCCTGGATGGTGTTGAGCTTCTTGAGTGTCGTTGCAGCTGCACCCATTTGGCAAGTGAAGAGCAGCCCATCACATTCCCGAGTTGTGGTTTTTTAGATGGTGAAAAGGTTTGTGGAGTCAGGAGGTAAATTATTCACCACCAAATACCCAGCCTCTGACTATCAGCTACAGGGTTGAGTGTGTTTCTGGTTAATGGTAACCTCCAGGCTGTTGATGGTGGGGGACTTGGTGATGACAATGCCATGGAATAGTGGTCTGACCAATTCTTAACAAAACTGGGTTGTGCAATAAGAATTGAATATTCTCTTAAGAGATGATTTTCACCATCATCGATCTAAAATCAATTGTTGTACCCAGCTGCAAAACACAGCAAGAACTGTCAATGCCGCAAGAATGCGAATACTGTCCATAAGTGTTTCTGGATAGTCAGTCCATTTTTCAACTAGGCAGCAAAAATCCAATTGCATGTGACCTGGTTTAGGTGGAGCGTCCTGGCCAGAAGCTTTCTCAAAAGTGGTCCATCATGCCAATGTCCACTCAAACAATCCAGAAATAGGAACAGGCATGTGATAAACACAGTCTGAAATAATGCATATGAAGATTCGGGTATATAAATGTCGAGAATGCACACATTTTAAGATGCCGAAAGCTGGCGTTGAGATTATTGCAGGATTTGTATTGTGTGTGTGTGTGTATTTCCTTCATCTTTAATGGGAAAAATGCTCATACAGACGTCTGCTGTTTTATGGAAATACAGAGCTAAAAAAATTGATAAGGCCCCTTAGTAGATGCAGGAATCCTAATATGTGATTATCTCATGGCTAATGGAAGCGATGTAGGCAGTGTGCAAACTTTATGCTGGCTGCTCATCTCCATGGGCAGAATTTTCTGTCTGCTGGGCAGGTGGGACTGACCCAATCTCTGGCGGGCAGGGAGCCGATCCCTGCCGGAGAAGCAGGCCTTGCCGCCATTTTACGTGCCGGGCCAATTAAGGCCCGCCCAGCATGACGTCCAGCAGGAAGTCCAAGCCTTTCCTGTGCAGGCGGTGGGGATTCCCCAAAATCGAGAGTGCGCTCTTTCACACATGCGCACAAAAGAGCACAATCTCCCTGAGGCTAAGTGCTGCCTCAGGGAGATCGCTGACAATTTTAAAAACATTAAAAATAGAAAAAAAAATCCTTAACATGTCCCCCTCATGTGACAATGTCACATGAGATGGGACATGTTCATTAATCACACTAAAAACTTTATTAAACTTTTAAAAGCCCTGCATGAAACCTCATCCCGCCGGTGGATGGGGTTTCATGTTTTTTTCTATTCCCGCCAGGGCTCCTGGCCTGCCCGCCAACCTTAAGGTTGGATGGGCAGGTCCTTTAATTGTTTTAATGACCCTGTCAATGGCCTCAATTGGCCATTGACAGGTCAGCCGGTGCACAGCTGGTTTGGCTGTGCTCCCGCTTTCCTGAAAATTTTAATGGGGCGGGGTGATGTCAGGGGTTCCCCCCGATGTCATCCCATGTCATTTTACATGCCGGCGAGCAGGCCCCGCCCCCAACGGCAAAATTCAACCCCATGAGTGTGGTGTGCAGCCCAGTATAGATGAGCTGCTGAGTGGCTGCATGCTCAACACTGGCTCCAGATTTATGCAAGACTAGCGCCAATTTCAGTTTCTTAAACCTGGTCTGCAACTCTTGTTATGATTTCTGGAGAAACTGATAACTTTTAAAAAGAAATTTGAACTTCCAGTAACTGGTTGAAATGATCAAATGACAAGATTTCAAGTTTTAAAAGTTTTACTGTAACAAACAAATTAAAAGCTACATGGCTTGCTATTTTTGTAGGCAATTTATTCTTTAAACTACAGGAAATAACTTCACCCTTTAAGTGTTCACACTTCTGAAAATCCCATGCCACAGCAATAGTTTACATGCTTCTTAAAGGAACAATTCATTCTCCAGGAACCAGCTCAAATTGATATTTGGCTCCTGCAGGCTTGCTTCTTTTCTTTTCCTTTCCCAAGCAGGCAACTCTTAATTTCAGAACTGACTTTCACGGCGAGGGATGAATTGAAGATTCTTACCTCTACCCAAGCTAGGTGAATCCTCCAGTCTTGCTTAAATCCTCATGAACTCAGTCTCTTCAATCTGAATGAGAGCTCCCACCTGTGTTTCATGTGGTGAATGACAGGGCCAACATTTTTTCTGCTTAAGGTACAGGACTAGCTGCCTCTATCTTTCTGCTTTATCTCACTCTGTCTCTCTCAGATTCGTGCAGGCTGACACCATTCAACAAGATCATAGCTGATCTTTTATCTCAATGTCATTTTTTCGTACTATCCCCATATCCTTTGATATCTTCAATATCTAGAGGGAATGGGAACAGATAGCCACACAGGTCAATGCTAGGGGTCTGCCCCCAGGATCTAGATACACTGCCAGAAAGAGTTCAATTACCTCACACATGTGGTCAAGGTCAATGAACGCATCTTTAAATGCTATCTCTGTATGGTTCAGGGTTATAAGAAACCTGTAAGTCAATGCTACAATGGTTTGCTCTGGCCTTTTCAAAGCCCATCTCCATGGCAAAGTAAATCAAATGGGCTTGCATTGTAGAAATGTTAATTGGCTATCCTCCAAACCCCAACTGCATTCTACTTTAAACTTTCTATGCAATTTAAAGTAAAACTGTTTACAAAACCTGATATTCCTAACACTCCCTTGTGAGACTTGGAGACTAACAAGTCTACCCAAAGTCAGCACAAATTTCCCATTGCCTACATCCTGCACTTTCTTCTCAGTAAAACAATCTAGGCCTCATTGCCCCTATAACAACCAAGCTACCCAGAGCTAATCACAATAGATAGCAATGATTTGAATGTGAGGGCCAAATGTAATATTTCCAAGTTTGCTTATGACACAAAATGAGGTGGGAATGTGATTTGTGAGGAGGATGCAAAGAGGCTTCAAGAGATTTAGACAACCTAAGTGAGTGGGCAAGAATAGGGGAGATGGAATATAATGTGGAAAAATGTGAAGCTATCCATTGTGGTTGGAAAAACAGAAATACAGTGTATTTCTTAAGTGGTGAGAGATTGGGAAGTGTTGATGTCCAAAAGGACATGGGTGATCATGTTCATAAGTCAATGAAAGCTAGCATGCAGGTGCAGCAAGCAATTAGGTAGTCAAATGGTATGTTGTCATTTATTGCAAGAGGACTTGAGTGCAGGAGTAAATAAGTTTTGATGCAATTGTATAGAACTTTGGTGAGAGAGCACTTGCAGTACTGCATACAGTTTTGGTCTCCATTACCAAGGAAGAATATACTTCCCATACATAGAGTGCAAAAAAGATTCACCATGCTGATTGCTGGATTGGTGGGAATTTCCTATGAGTAGAGATTAAGGAGACTGGGCCTGTATTCTCTACAGTTTAGAAAAATGAGAGGTGATCTCATTGAAGCATAAAAAATTCTTACAGTGTTCACAGGGTAGATGCAGGAAGGATGTTTCTCCTGGCTGGGGTGGAGGGTGGAACGAGAACCAGGGGGCACAGTTGCAGGAAAAGAAGTAGGCCCTTGAGGATTGTAATGAGGAAGCATTTCTTCACTCAGAGGGTGGTGAATCTTTAGTATTTTCTACCTCAGAGGTTTGTGGAGGCTTGGTCATTGAGTATAGTCAAGACAGAGTTCGATAGATTTCTAGATATTGACGATATCAAAGAATATAGGGATAGTGCGGAAAAATGGCATTGAGATAGATCAGCCATGATCTAGTTAAATGGTGGAGCAGGCTCGAGGGACCAAATGGCCTACTCCTGCTCCTATTTCCTATGTTCCTAACAGGAGACCCGCCAGAAAAGCACTTAGAGGCAATGGGAACAGATAGCCACAGAAGTCAATGCTAGGGGTCTGGCCCCCGGGACCTGGATACGCTACCAGAAAGAGTTCAATTACCTCATGCGGGTTGTCAAGGTCAATGCTTTCTCCAACCAAATGCACACTCAAATTCACACACTGTTCAAAGTGCCACACATCATCCCTCGTTCATCAGCAATTTCTAACAATCAGGACACATGTTAAACATGCATATGCTCCACCACACTCTCACATTTACTACTGATGCAAAGCTCACCATTTCCACATACTTCCAGTTATGATAGGCATTCCACCTGCTGTGTTGTTGTAATGATATAAAGGCACCAATCACTCATAAGGGATTGGGTAAATAAGTTGTGAGTTCATTTATTAATACTAGGCACATGAGAACGTTTATACATAGGGATAAAATTTGAAAACATCTGCAACAGAGCTCTGTATATGTGTGTGTATGTGTGTGTGTGTTCTGCTCAAAAGCCAAAGTTAAAGTAAGACTGGATCACAAGTCACACTTCCCTTCTAATGATGCTATGCTGCTATCCTTTAAAGGTATATTACAACACCACACAAACACACTGCACATTCACTCTCTGTCACTCTACCTGCTCTTTTGCAGCACAAATTGGCTGATACAGGAGGCAACATAAAACTTCTGCGGTGGCAGGGATGGGGGTAGTGGTGGGTGCCAGTGAGTAGGCACACCTGCATGTCCTCACCCATGGGAGGAGACATTGCTTGGCATTATTGGCATGATGGTGTAACAACGCACCTCTGGCATGCCACCTAGTCCCCACTTCCCTCCCCAACCTTCCATTTGTGCAATTATTCTTCCAGCTACTCAAGAACTGCAGCCTGAGGATAAAGTCTCAGAGAAAGAACAGAGTTCTGAGGAAGGAGCACTGTCACTTGACCTGACACTTGCAGCCAAGTGCATCACCCATATCTTAGACGGTCATGTAGAGCCAGGGTCAGTACGCGGTGAGCCACGGGGCACTGTGACTGGTGAGTGGGCTGCAGCCAGGCCAGTGGGGATAGTACATGTGTCAGCTTGCTGAAAGGTGAAGATGCAGATGAGTTCTGTTGCTGAGAACTCAGATGAGGATGCTGATGGGGCAACATACAGTAAAACGCTGTTGGGCACGCACACTGAAATGCCTGGTGCATTGGTAGGCCTGCCAGGGAGTCTCTTATCACATTGAACAAGCATGGAGGAGCCCTGCTCCAACTGAACACAGGGCTTCATGCAGAGCTTAGAGTCCATCTATCCAGAGACGAAGTGGAGAGCTGAGATTCACATAACAGGCCTCCTTCTGTGCTGTAACCCATTCTATGATTCTAAGGTGGCCAACTTCATGAGAACATTTGAGGATCAAGTTGTGATGCAGTGTCTGATGGTCGGTCTTTTAGCTTCCATTGCAGCACAGGTAGAATCCACCCAGTATCTGAGCATTCTTAGAGTGGGGTTGTGAGATCTGCTTTTTTTTATTTCTTCATGGGATGTGGGCATAGCTGGCTTAGTCAGCATTTATTGCCCATCCCTAGTTGCTCCTGAGAAGCTGGTGGTGAGCTGCTTTCTTGAATCACTGCAGTCTATATGGTATAGGTACACCCACAGTGCTGTTAGGAAGGAAGTTCCAGGATTTTGACCCAGCAGTATATTTCCAAGTCAGGGTGGTGAGTGGCTTGGAGATAGTGGTGTTCCCATGTATCTGCTGCCCTTGTCCTTCTAGATGGTAGTGGTCGTGGCTTTGGAAGGTGCTATCTAAAGGAGCCTTGGTGAATTCCTGCAGTGCATCTTATAGATGGTATACACTGCTGCTACTGTGCGTCAGTGGTGGAGGGAGTGAATGTTTGTGGATGTGTTGCCAGTCAAGCGGGCTGCTTTGTCCTGGATGGTGTCAAGCTTCTTGAGTGTTGTGGGAGCTGTACTCATCCAGGCAAGTGGGGAGTATTCATCACACTCCTGACTTGTGCCTTGTAGATGGTGGACAGGCTTTGGGGAGTCAGGAGGTGAGTTACTTGTTGCACTATTCCTAGCCTGTGGCCTGCTCTTGTAGCCATAGTATTTATATGGCTGGTCCACTTCAGTTTCTGGTCAATGGTAACACCCGAGATGTTGATAGTGGGAGTTGCCAGCTTGCTGCCATTGTGCTTCAAGGGGCTTACAGGGTCCCACAGGAGACTCAGCAATCTGTGCTCCTGTAGGTTATAAGGATGGCTGAGGCACTGCCCTGGAGGAATGGCAGTGTCTTCATGGTGTATGAGCCTGCTGTCCTCTCTCAGTACAACAGCATCGAGCTCTCTCCAATGCCACTATGCCTGTACTCCTTCTGTTGCCTGTCAGCCAGCCAGCCCAGATTGCTGTCACCCAGTCAGAGATGCTGCAGTCCAAAGATGGGCCCTCAAGGCCCAGAGCTGCTTGAGGGCATCCTGTAAAGCCACTTGCAATCTCCCACATGAAAGCCAGCAGCTTTCTGCCAGCCATGCTGCAACCACTGGGGTAGCACTGCACTGGAGCACAAAGGCATTTGAAAGAAGGCACCAAGGGAAAGCACAAGGGTGAATAGTTAACTATTGTTTGTATTATTGGAAATGTTGTTGGATAAAGTTGGTATGGAATAGTTGTTTTGTGGTATCTTTTATTTCCGGATTTTGGGACAAATCACACTGTAATGATCCATAACAGAGGGATGCTAAGGTGGGGAAGTATGAAACAATGGTGGACATTTTTTTTTAGGCTAATGGAAGCCTGATTAGATGCTCATGTACAACCCAACTGGGTTGATGTTGTTCTGGATGCCTCTTCCCTTTCTTCTCCCTTCTCCCCTAAGATGGTCACTGATGCCCGAGTAGCAAGGAATGCACCCGCATGATGGCAAGATTGTGGAGAATGCAACGCAGGACTGAAAATAGGGATACACGCTACCAAGAGTACTGGAGGGCCCCCTCCAGTGGTCCTTTTTTAAGATGTTCCACAATGTTTCCAGTTGCAACATGGCTGTCATTGTAGGAGCACTGTCAACGTGTGGTGGGTTTGCAGAGTCATCATTTACTTGTAGAGCAGGTGGACATTGTTGCCTGGTAGCCACTTTCTGGTTTGGTGTGGTGGCTCAAAGGTAGATGAACAGTTGACTTGGGTAGGATGAAAGCATTGTGACTGCTACCAGGGCAGCGTGAATTCACAAGCAAGATGGTTTGTGCATGGTCACCCATCAACTGCATTTTCAGGGAGTGGAACACTTTCAGTTCCTGGTTTGTCTCTCCATTGAGATGCGGCACCCCCAGAGCCATGTGTATGCAGTCATTGGCCCGCTGCACAACAGAGAAGCCCGCTACCTGACAAAGCAGCTCCTCTCTGCTTAGAGTAGAGACAATGATGTCCCCTCTCCCAGCATACAGGCCTGTATACAGGCACAGGCCTCAGTGATCTCCCAAATGCAGTGATGAATGGTGAACTGGGATGAGTTGGCAATGTCACTGGCACCAACCTGGAATGATCGCTGATGTAGAAATTGAAGGCCTTCTTCCTTCTAAGAGCCCCCCTCCTACTCCCTCTGTTAACAGCTTCTCCTCGCTGCTCCATCTCCGTCATGCTGCAGCCTAGCAGGAACTACAACTATAGCCCACATGACTGCATGGAATTGTTGCACTCAGAAGCCTTTCCCAAACACATCAATCCTTCCAAATTTCCCACCACTCCTTTTAGAAAGGATATTTGTCAACTCCTCCAACACAGTACTTCCACTAACTCTAACAGCAAAATAAAAGTCAAAAGTTGAATAGTGATACACTTAAATAGCCCTGGTCAGCTGTGCATGTTTAAGGGAGGGCATTAACAAGATTGATGTCATCTAAAATGGCAAGTTGGGCCAAATCAGTGTTAGACCCTGACTGACATGACAATCTGCCCACTCTGCATGCTTCTGGCACATGCAAGGCACGGCCATGGTACTGCCCTTCAAAACATGACGATAAGCATAGGTCGCACAGGAAATCATTGGGAGCAAACTACCATCAACTTTTCAGCATCCAGCTCCCATAGCACCAAAACCAGTGTAACTACAGAGGCAAATCATGCAGCCGTAGAATTTGACAGTATGGAAATTACCCAATTGGTCCCAATTTCCTATTCATTCTACATATCCCTTTTCCTTTTTAAGTATATATCTAATTCCCTTTTGGAAATTACAATTGAATCTGATTCCACCAGCAGCGCATTTCAGATCACAACACATTGTGTAAAAGGCAAATGTTTCTCATTCCCCTCCAGTTCTTCAGTCAACTGTGTTAAAGCCGTGTCCTCTGGTTATTGAACCTTCTGCCAGTAAAAACAGTTTTGACTTAATCATTCTATTAAAACCCATCATAATTTTGAACACCACTGTGAAATCTCTCCATTACCTTTTCTATTCTAAGGAGAACAAGCTCATCTTCTCTTGACTCGTTTCATCACTGGTATCATTGCTAGTAAATTTCCTCTGCACCCTGTGGCTGTGATCTCCTCCTGTTCCTCCTATATCCTTATCTAACAAAGGGATCTGATATTACACTTCTGATGCTGTGCTTGCCAAAAGGGTCTTCTCTGATTGGTTCCATAAATAATCTTCTACTCTGTTCACTCCTTAGAGGCTCTGCTAGCCTGATCTAATGCTTTAAAAACAGATGCAATTATGTACAATTAACATAATTTGCAAATCAAATAAATCCTGAATTCTTTTGTTCACTTTCCCTTAATTGCTGCAAAGTAGCAAAAATAATGTGAATGTCAGAGCAGTGCGTTCATGCGATTTAGGCATATTTACTCAGAAGAGGAAAGTGAAGAGCAGAAACAGAGCTTGCACCCATAACAATTATACAATTCATGGAATTACCGCATCTTAAGGCATGCTTCTTTTCTCCTATCCGTTTATAGGATATGGGCATTGCTGGCTAGACCAGCATTTATTGCCCATCCCTAATTGCACTTGAGAAAGTGGTGAGATACCCTGAACCGTTGCAGTCCATGTATTGTAAGTACACCCACAGTTAGGAAGGAAGTTCCAGGATTTTGACCCAGTGACAGTGAAGGAACGGCGTTATATTTCCAAATCAGGATAGTGTGTGGCTTGGAAGGGAGCTTGGAGGTGGTAGTGTCCCCATGCATCTGCTGTCCTTGTCCTTCCGGTTGATAGAGGTTGTGGGTTTGGAAGATGCTGTTGAAGGAGGTTTGATGAGTTGCTGCAGTGCATCTTGTAGATGGTATACACTGCTGCCGCTGTGCGACGGTGGTGGAGGGAGTGAATGTTGAAGTTGGTGGATGGGGTGCCAATCAAGCAGACTGCTTTGTTCTGGATAGTGTTGTGCTTCTTGAATATGTTGGAGCTGCACACATCCAGGCAAGTAGAGAGTATTCCATCACACTCCTGACTCATGGCTTGTAGATGGTGGATAGGCTTTGGGGAGTCAGGAGGTGAGTCAGAATTCCCAGCTTCTGACCTGTTCTGGTAGCTACTGTATTTATCTGGCCGGTCCAGTTCAGTTTCTGTTCAATGGCAACCCCCAGGATGTTGATAGAGGGGAGATTCAGAGATGGTAATGCCATTGACTGTCAAGGGGAGATGGCTGAATTATCTTTTGGTCATTGTCTGGCACTTGTGTGGTATGAAAGTTACTTGCCACATCTCTGCCCAAGCCTGAATATTATCCAGGTCTTGCTGCATATAGGCATGGGCTGCTTCAGTAACTGAGTCATCACGAATGGTGCTGAACATTGTGCAATCATCCGGGACATCCTCACTTCTGACCTTATGATGGAGGGAAGGTCAATGATGAAACAGCTGAAGATGGTTGAGCTCGGATACTACCCTGAGGAACTCCTGCAGTGATGTTCTGGGTCTCAGATGATTGACCTCCAACAACCACAACCATCTTCCTTTGTGCTAGGTATGACTGCAGTGAGTGCTCAACACATGCTGTGCATATCCATTAGCTCCAGTGCTCACCTACTTCCTTTTATTCAAAAAATTATATCAGTCCCTCATCCATGATATCACTCTTATAAGTCTTCTCTGTATCCTCCCCAAGGCCTTGACATCCTTCACACAGTCTGCCAAGAATTGAACACAATACTCTAACTAGGGCCTAGCTAGTGCTTTCCAAATGTTTAGCACAAATCCCTTGCTTTTGTACTCTATGCCTTGGTTATTAAAGCTAAGGATCCCATGCGCTTTGGTCACAACAAAGGTTTAAGTTTCTTTTCATGAGGATATGCCTTTGTGAAATCAGAATATATTTAACTATTTAAGCTGTGAGCAATAAGGACCCAGTCAAACAAGGTGTTGTTGAGTCAAAGAAGGAGTAAATTTATTAATCACCTGAGAAAATTAATAAAAGCATGATGTCAAGCATTCAGCCCTCATACAGTCATGCAGACATGCATACACATGTAAGAGAAATAAGGGAAGTTAGAGTCCACTAAAAAAATGGTAAAGGAATATACGGTTAATAGTTCTTTGATTGTCC
This sequence comes from Carcharodon carcharias, assembly GCF_017639515.1. NCBI lineage: Eukaryota > Metazoa > Chordata > Chondrichthyes > Lamniformes > Lamnidae > Carcharodon > Carcharodon carcharias. The sequence goes on from NC_054469.1 coordinate 200,485,170, forward strand.
TTGTGGCATAGATTTTTAAAACATTGCAGCCAATTTTGGGTTAGCTAGTTTCTTGGATGCAGTCAGATGTAGAAGATGTTGAATTATTACGAGATCTCGATTCGCTGGTAGGTTTCTGGTAGAGTTAGCTTCTCGTACAGGATGACATGCTTACTCCAAAACAGAGGGAGGCCTTATTCCTCTGCTGAAGATTTTCTTGACACCACCTGTGTCACTTGCAACCTCTCTCTAGTGGCTGGGCAACCTTGCCTTGAAATACTTCACCCATTGTGTACTTCCAAGAGACTTTGGGTGCGTCTGTCTGTGGCAGCCATCATTTCAATATCCAGTATTTTGCATTTTTAATGTCTCTTCCTTAGACAGTTATGAGTTTCAATGGCTGTCTGGATTAAACAAAATTTCCCTATCTTTGCACTCCCAAGGGTGGTTTGTTTCTGATCTTCACTTTGGAATGTGACCTTGGGTTTGTAAACAGTTTGCTCTGTCTGAATTCAAATTGCAAAATTTACAATCAGTTAAAAGTTGAAAAATCATTTTTTTCAAAAAAATAAAGGGGCATAATCTCTTGACAATGACCAATTTAGCTGATCTATGCACACCCATCCAGAAGGAGCCTACAATCTCCAATCATGACATTTAGCTGTTTCTTAAATGATGTGAGGATTTTGCCTTCACTCTCATCCCTAGAAGTTCTGATGTTGACCACTCATTGTATGACTGAACAATTCCTCATATCTGTTGTAAGTGAATTTGCCTTTCTCTGGTTCAAATTTGTACCAGCGTCTCCTGTTCTTACAGCAATGATTTAATTTTAACTAATGTTCCTGATTTACATTTTATATATTGTGTCAGCCCTGGCTCAGTGGTCGTCATTCTTCTATAAATCAGAGTATTGTGGGACTTTCCTCCTCCTTGTGAACTCATTCAACTCCTTTCAGCATTGCACACACGCATGACTTGGCACAGTGCTGCTGTTTTTGATGGCTTCAGCCATCTCTTGCCATGTCCTGCATGACCTTCTCTCCATGGGGTATCACTCCTCTGCCCTACTTCCTGCAACAGCTGTTTAATGGACATGTCATCTAAACAGCATGCCCTTTTACAGCCAGCTCTCTATACCAACATGCAAATGTTATTTTGCTGCAGTCACAAAATCTTGCAATTCCTGCATTACTTAGATTTTTCGGTCACTGCAGCCAGATGATAACTGACCTCTCCTAAACCACTTCAAATATATTTATTCTCTACTTGTGTTTGTTGTCTGAGGGGTATTCTGAAGAGAGCAGCCCTTCCAATTCAGCTGCCCAAAATACCAGATATCTGACAATATTTCCCTTTACACTTGTAAATTTGAGTGACGTTGGGCAGGTTCTTGTTCTGAATGACAAACCATTCATTATGCTTTTGCTCTGCCAGCCATTTGTTAGACTTGCACTGGTCTGCAGACTCTTTATGGACTTCTACACTGCAAGTCTCTTTCAGCCAACTAACCAAAAAGTACAGCAGTCTCTATTGGGAATCTGAGGCCTGAATGAACAGGGAATCTGTATCTCCTTAATCAATCACATTGAATAATCATTAATAAGTAGTAGAGTTTGATATAAAGTCAATTCAATATCAAATCTGGAACAGAAAGCAAATAAAGAGAGTGAAAGAAAGAATGGATTAAGAGAAAAAGCTAAAATACAGAAGGAAAAAATAGTATTTTTCAAAAAATCTCTAACAATTAGAAATTGAAAGAATGTGACTCCACACTTATAAAAAAAATATTCAGTGCTAGAGCAATTGTTTGGCAGTAATTAAGACTTAACAAACATCTAAAAGGTCACTTAGATTAGAATGGTCAAGCCATAACTTCTTACTGAGTTTACTCATATCTGAGGTAAGTATAGGACTTCATGCCATTCCATACATTTGGATAGTCAATCACACAATGAGATGAAGTTATTGCACAGCATTTGGAAGAACAGAGAACCTCAGAATGCAACATCTGAATTTCCGTGTTTAACTATGCATGTGCAATCACTAGCAGTTGCTGTCTAATTAACACATAAATAACAGTGACAATTGTTATCCTCTCAAGATCTGGCCCTACATAGTTTTACCTAAAATGGGTGGCAGCAAGATAGGTGAACAACAATTTCAACATCAAGTTAGCTGAGATATAGCAAACTGTGCCAAAAAAAACTATAAAAGTCTGACTTTACATAATTATATTTGTTTGAACAATCTAAGACAGGCCACATGGTGGTGCTAATATTTGCAGGACAGTAAACCAGCATTCAAGTCCAAATCCATATTTGAAATTTTAGGAATATAGGGGAAATGCCATTTGTGATAACAAGCTTATTTCTTTTTGATTGATCTCAACCCTACCTTTTTATTTTACATCACTCCCTTCCTTCTTCAGAAACACATCTGGCTGTCTCTTTATCCTACTTAGACAGCAGTCTTCTCCAGCTTTTGAAAGATTAATAGACTTTTCCCATATGTCTGCTGACCTTTGAGTGAAAATAGTTTTGTTTCAATTGATTATAAACATTCTAACTTCCAAAGTACATTCCCTAACAGGGTTTGAACTTGCTTTGTCAATGTGAAGAATTTGTTGGGATTAACATTTGTCAACACCGCCTCCCCCTCGCCCTCCACGAACACTAATTTTGATAAATTTTACTGGGTTATTTTGAAGCCCCTTTTCTCAGTTCTACTTCCTCATAGCTCAGGTGTCCAAGACAAGAGTAATGCTTGGAATTCATGTTCCTGATGCCTTTGTGAGCACATTACTGTACTGAAAATTGTTGCCTGCATAGGAGTGCAAATTTAAGGTATTGTTATTCATTCTTGGGATTTGGTATCATGAACAAGGCCACCATTTACTATTCATACCTAATTTTTCTCGAAAGGTTGGGATGAGCATTCTCCTTGAATCATTGCAGCCCATGTGGTGAAGGTACTCCCACAATGCTATTAGGTAGGGTGCTTCAGGATTTTGACCCAGTGATGATGAATTAAGAGCAATGCAAGTCTAAATTGGGACAGCATGTACCTTGGAGAGTCTCAGAGGTTTAGACAGGGAATTTCAGAGATTACAACCCTGCCAGTTGAAGGCACAGCCACCAATGGTGTAGTGATTAAAATTGGGGATACTCAAGAGGTCAGAATTGGAGAAGCAAAGATATCTTGGAGCGTTGTAGGCTCTGAGGAAATGACAAAGATAGGGAGCGGCGAAGCTAGGGAAGAATTTCAAAACAAGGATGAAAAATTTAAAATCGAGGTGTTGCTTAACTGGTAGCCAATGTAGGTCAGCAAGTTCAAGAGTGATCGGTAAATGAGATTTGGTGCGAGTTAGGATATGAACAGCAGAGTTTTGGATGGCCTCAGTTTATAAAGGGTAGAATGTTGGAGGCCAGACAGGGTTGCATTGAAATAGTCAAATCCAGAGGTGGTAAGGATATGAATGAGGGATTCAGCAGCAAATATGCTGAGGCAGAGGTGGTGTTGGGTGATGTTACTGAGGTGAAAATAGGCGGTCTTAGTGATAGCATGGATACATGGTCACAATCTCATCTTGGGGTCAATGTAACACTAAGATTGCAAGCTGTATGATTGACCCTCAAATTTACCAAGGAGAGGAGTGGAGTAGATGGCCTGGAAATGGAATTTGTAGCTGGGACCGAAGACAATGGTTTTATACTTCACAATATTTTGTTGGAGGGAATTTCTGTTCATCCATTACTGAATTGTGGACAAATAGACTGGCAATTTGGATACAATGGAAGGGTCAAGAGGGCTACAGGTGGTAAGGTAGAGTTCAGCATCATCAACATACGTGTGGAACCTGATGCACTATTTTGGGATGATGTCACTGAGGGGCAGTAGGTACACATAGAAGAGGACCAACGCCCCAGTTGTCTTTATGCAGTATTAAAGTACACAGTAGGTGATGACAATTTCAAAGTACAAAGAGATTTAGCAGACCATGTACACAGACCACTAAACTATAGTTGTCAGGTACAAAAAATAAAGCAGAGAATGAATGTTAGTCTTTAAAGCAGCTAGAATGTAACGTTTTGCTACAGCAACACAAAGCCTTGTTTAGACTACATTTGGACTACCGTGTATAGATCTGAGCACTGCATCTTAGAACTGTTGCATCTTATATTGGCCTTTGAAGGAATAAAGCACGGATTGAAAACGTAAGAAATATGAGCGGGGGTAAGCTTGTACAGCCCCTCAGTTCTGCTCTACCATTCAATAAGATAATGGCTGAACTTCTCCAAAAACTCCATTTTCCTACAAAATCCTCATATCCTTTGATTTCCCAATTATTTTTCACTGTCAGTCTTGAATATAGTCATTGACTCAACATCCACAGCCCTCTGGCGTAGAGATTCAAAACCTTCTGAGTAAGAAAATTCCTTCTCATCTGTCCTAAATGGCTAGCTCCTTATCCTGAGATTACGAGCCATAGTTGAAGACTTCCTTGCCGGGAGAAACAGCCTCTCAGCATTTATCCTGTCCGGCGTTCAAATAATTTTATATATTTCAATGAGATCACCTCTCGTTCTTCTAAACTCAGGAGACTATAGACCCATTCTATTCAATTTCTTGTCATGGAACCATACTCTCATCTCAGGAATCAATCTAGTGAACCATTGTTGCGCTCTCTCTAAGGGCAAGTATATTTATCTTTGGATAAGGAGACAAAACTGTATTCAGTACACCAGGTGTGGTCTCACCAAAGCCCCATGTAATTGCAGCAAGCCTTCTTTACTCTTATACTCCAATTCCCTTGCAATTATGGCTAACATACCATTTGCCTTCTAATTATTTGTCTTATCTGAGTGGTAACTTTCTGTGAATCAGAGGGCTCTGGATGCTCAGTCAATGGCTTTATTCAAGACTGAGAGTGATCCCCAAATCTCTCCGAATGTCAACATTTACTAGGCTCCCACCTTTTAAAAAAAATTCTGCTTTTCCATCTTTCAACCGAAGTGGACAATTTCACATTTCCCCACATTATACTCTATCTGTCCTCTTCTTGTCCTTTGCTGCCCTCCTCGCTGCTTACTTTTCCACATACCTTTGCATCATCAGCAAACTTAAAAACATTACACCTGGCCCCTTGCTCCCTGTCATTGACATAGATTGTAAATAGCTGGGGCCTAAGCCGTGATTCTTGCAATACCCCACTTGTTAGTCTCTACCATCATGCAAATGATCCGTTTATTTCTACTCATTGTTTTCTGTCTGTTGATCAATCCTTAATCCATGCTAATATATTACCCTTGTTGCAATGAATCCAATTCCTGTGCAACAACCTCTTATGTACACTTTACTAAGTGCATTGTGAAAATCCAAATATACTACATCACCAGTTCCCCCTTATCTACCCTGCTTGTTACATCGTCAACCACGATTTCCCTTTCAGAAAATGGAAAGTTGACTGCCCAATCCTATTGATTTGCAAGTACCTTTTTATCACATTCTTAATAATAGATTCTATCATTTTCCCTACAACTGATATGGGCTGTTGGACGAGAATATAACCAGTGTTCCAAAGTTGAATGATGAGGAGAATTTACACAAATTATGCATGCATTCCTTTGATTACAGAAGGTTAAGGGATGATTTGATCGAGGTTTTTAGGATTATGCAAGAAATTGTTAGGGTTGATGGAGAAACTTTTTTCTGCTGGTTAGAGAGTCCAGGTCAAAGGGGCCATAACCTCAAAATCAGAGCCAGGCCATTCTAGTGAGGAGTTAAGAAGCAGTTCTTCATGTAAAGGATGTGGACTTGTGGGACTTTGTCACACAGAAGTGCGAGCTCAGTTAATAATTTGAAATCTGAGATTGATAGATTAATTATAGCCAAGGATATTATGAGATATGGAGCCACAATGGGTGGGTCATTTTAGGATACAAATGGTCCATGACCTCAGTGAATGGTGGAACACGTTCAAGGGGCCGAATGTTATGCTCCTGGTCCTATTTTTCTAATTTGCTTACAAAACTAAATTTAGAAGTTTACATAATTTGATTGAAATGTGTCAATTTTAGCTCTATCGCCTAATGTGGAAACAGTATTTTTTAAAAATTTAATTGGACTTTGAACTTTTAATGGAAGTGTTCCAATGCTGACTGTACATCTGAGTTGCATAAACTACTCTGCATGAACTCTAATTAGATCCTAAATTATTTCTAACTGCTATGGCGATTAAAAAAATATTTTTTTGGGGGGGTTGGGGGTAGTGGGATAAAAGATGAGAAACAGCTTGCTTAATTGAGTATTAATGCTAATCTTCTGCACGTTTAACAGCTTTGGCTTAACCCACACCATTGGTGGCCATGCTTTCAAGAATAATCTGTCTCCCCACCAGAGTTCCCTCCCACGCTCTTCACTTTCACACCCTCCTTCAAAATAATACCCCGCTCAAAGCCACACCCTTGACTAAACTTTTGAACTCCCATCCTATTCCCTCCTCTAGCTTCCCATCCATCATGTGATGTTTTGGGGCGTTTTCTCTTTATTCCCCAACATTAAAGAAATGGTTAGCTGTCATCTATGTGAAGCACATTGGAACCCAAATAAACCCCACTCAAACCGTTGGGGTGATGAGTAGTTTGGCAGAACTCGTCGTGACTTTCCCTTCAAGACTAAGAAGGTCCTAAAAACAAGTACCCGAAGGATCGGGGGTTTGGGAGCAGAGGAAAAGCACTTCAACTACAGTTCTCCATTGACCAGTCCCTGACAAAGGCTGGTGGTGGACTGAGGTTGGTTGCTATGGGCCTTGGCCACCCTGCTGCTGCTGCGTGCTAGTTGTACTGGACGGTCCGTGGAGAAGGTGGCTACAGGGTGGAAGCGCGGGGAGCTGGAGTGGAAGGGGGAGGTATCGCGTTTGCGCAGAGAGAGAAAGAAGAGATTCTCCCAATAATTCTCGCGCTTCTATTCCCGGAGTCTGGAGGTAGCGCGAGAGACGGACGGTCTGAGGGAGGAGGTAGGGAAGCTAAGCAGCGGCTGGGGCTGCTCCAGCTACATTGTTAACAGTGGGACTGAGCGCTTCTTACACTGGCTTGGCGGATGCTGATGTTGCTACTGCTCTCCCTCTCAGCTTTCCCCTGATAGGATGATTCCTGTGCACCTTCTCTAAGATTTTTTTTTGTTCTTTCCTCTTTCCTTTAAAAAAAAACACACACACACACCCACCTTTTTTTTCAAACCCCCTCCCCTCTCCTCACCCGACGTTACCTGGAGGCACGCGGACTCGGTAAGTCCAAACGAAAGCGACATTTTTCTCTCTTGCTTGCAAAGCATCTAGTTTAAAGGGGGTTTTAAATGATGAGAGTTCAACGAAGCGGCCACTCTGTTGCCGAGAGACGGCAAACCGCTCTCCTTGTTTCTTGTCATTGGAATATTTTTGCTGGATCTAGACAGACATTGAAACAGTGATTCTCCCTGTTAAGTGGGGTGGGGGTGGGTGGGGAAAGGGTGGTGTTTTGCTTTAACATTTGAACGGATGTCTAAGTACAATTCAGGTTTCGCACTCGTAGACCCCCCCCCCCCCTCTCTCTCACACACACACACACACACACAAGTCAGAAATTAAATTTAGCTTTGCCATTGAACAGCAACGCTAATGGAAATGTGATATTTTGATGTATATTTAATGGCTATGTTCTGACTGCCCTCAGCTCAGCTCTGTCGCTCCATTGTCGAATGGGGGCTGCTGTAATATCCTTATATCTGGACAATACTTCGACATGTTGAAGTGCTAAACCCATGTTTTATTATTTAAGGAAGGGGGGGGGGGAGATACATCATACTTTTTTTTAATCATGCGGCTTCTTAATGCCGCTGACGTCTTGCATCAGTGTGTGCGCGACCGGCGGTGGAAGGGGACTGGAGCTCGGTGTAAGGTGGGATGGAGACGTTGCATTGTGTTCATGTATATTGTATCAAAACTACTGCTCAAATTGGAGAGGGTTTAAACAAAAAGTGTCAGGCTCTATTCGGCCAGAGCGTACCATTTTAACGTGTCGGTTTCAATTTGGTACTTTTACAAAAAAAATGTAGCGTTACAACACTGAAAATATAAACTGCCCCTTTTTTATTGTACGTTCAGTTAAGTTCGCAAATCTTGATTTTCATCAAGGAATCAGAATTCTAGCATTAAGATGCAGCTGCTTTTAAGTTCGCCATCATTTGGGTGCGACGTTAGCACTGGCGCTCCAGCGTTATTAACATAGTTATTAGAATATGAATGAATGCGATCTCGCTGCTTAGGGCATTACTGTGCGTCGGGAGTTAAGATCCCTGGTTGTCCGTACCTCTCCCCCCCCCCCCCCCTCTCTCTCTCTCTCTCTCTCTCACGAGGAGGTTGTTATCGAGCTTGTCTGCCAGTGTGTGGATCCAGCAGAAATAATAAAGGGAAAAGTCAGGTCTGATTAATCCAACAAGAAATCTTCCAACATTGGTTCTCAAGAAAAAGAAACTGGTTTGCTCACCCACGTCCAAAACATGCCAGCCATTCGTAACGTAATTAAAGCTAATTTTTGTGTTCAATAAGGACAGGGAATCTCTTGTGCTTGACCCCGATAAAGCAGCAGGGGATAGAATGCACAGTTGGCATTTCGCTCAGCATCAAGTGGTGGCCGATTGACTACGAAGTGTTCCGCATGCCTGGTAGTGGCTGCTGCTCTGATTACATCTGGGGACGAAATAGCAATAATGCCATGAGGCTGCTTCCAGAGAATGAAGGGATCTGGCGGCACTAATACGCCGCGCGTCTGAAGACAGTGAAGTCCGTCACTGCTCGAAACTCGTGGGAGCATTTCTTCCCAACACGTTGTTTATTCACTTGTCTCTGTGAATTTCAGTATTGCAAAGCTCAATTTGCCCCGCCCTGGAGAAGGTTACATTTTGAAAGTTGAGATTCGTTTAATTCACCAGTGATTCACTGGTTTCCCATTCTAAATGCATTTTTCCATTTGTTGTATCCGTCCTGGAATTTAAAAAAAACAAAGCAGGTTGAAGTTTACTGTTGGTAACCTTCAATTATCAAATCAAAGAACTAACAAACCATATTTCATACAGTAGAAATCTGATTAATGACTTCTTTCCTATTTTTTGGAGGAATTGTCCTAGTTAACCTCTGGGATCTTGGTCAAATGGTTGTTAATTATGAGTGAATCTAGACAAGTAGCTGTTAGCAAGCTATTGCCCTAGAGGTAGACATGAACGCTGTAGGGAGTGTGCTGATTTTTCGATCCCTAATGCAGTGTTGCTGAGGCCATTTATAGTGTCTTTTTCAGGTTGCCTGACTCAGGTTCAGTAATTCAGGACAGATTGCAGGTTAAAGGCCAAGCTTTGCCTGTTCCATGGTCCACCACTTTAGCTAGCTTAGACATCTGCGGAGTCCAGTTAGTTTTTTTTTGTCATATGGAGGATGGAGAACTAATACCGATTTTAATCCTCTGCTTGTGAAAGCACACAGCAAGGGGCTAACTGTTCCTATTCCGTGCTTTTGGATGCAGAGCTTCAGAGACTGGGGAGTGCCTTTTTAGGGGTCGAGTGTCTCCATGCACCACACGCCAACCCCACCATTCCCTCCTTTATTTGAAACTGTGGCAGAAGTGCTAAAGATTAGAATCTGCTGCGTTGATTAAGTTGCTATTAGAAAAATTAAATACCTCACCTGTGAACACAACGCAGTTTAGGAATACAATTTTTAAAATTTGACAACTTCCAACATTTTCCATCTTTATTACAAATGTTTTGTGGCTAGTTAGCGACACCCATGCAAATCAATTTCCAGTAGAAATCACAAATTCTCTTGTATAATAGCTTGTATAATTGTACAACAGCCTGTCTGCAGGTCTTGTTCTGTACACCTTAGTTTGTCTCGCAGCCTCTTGCATGTGAATAATTGTGTGACAGCTTAAAGCAAAACTAATTTGATAACAATTTGGCGATTTATGGAATCCCACAGATTTACCCTTTTTTTGACAGAAGTGGCTTTTTGGGATTCTGTTCGATTGGATTTTGTTAACATAACATCTGGTTAACTCGTGGCCTTTGGAACCTTTGGTTCCTGGTAAAGGCTGTACTCACAGAGGATTGGATTCCATATGTATGCTGATGACATGTGGGCTCTCTACATCTCCATTTCCTTGAACTCATCATCTGTGTGGGGGAGGAGGAGGCTACGGAGGGGTGGGGTGGAAGAGGGGGAAAGCTGAAGCGGGGGGGCGAGGTGGAAGAGGGGGAAGGCTGAAGGGGGGGTGGGTGTGGGTGAGGAGGAGGCTGCAGGGGGCGTGGGTGTGGGTGAGGAGGAGGCTGCAGGGGGCGTGGGTGTGGGCGAGGAGGAGGCTGCAGGGGGCGTGGGTGTGGGCGAGGAGGAGGCTGCGAGGGGGCGGGGGTGGAGGAGGAGGCTGCGAGGGGGCGGGGGTGGAGGAGGAGGCTGCGAGGGGGCAGGGGTGGAGGAGGAGGCTGCGAGGGGGCAGGGGTGGAGGAGGAGGCTGCGAGGGGAGTGGGGTGGAGGAGGTGGCTGCGAAGGGGGCGGGGGTGGAGGAGGTGGCTGCGAAGGGGGCGGGGGTGGAGGAGGAGGCTGCGAAGGGGGTGGAGGAGGAGGCTGCGAAGGGGGCGGGGGTGGAGGAGGAGGCTGCGAAGGGGGCGGGGGTGGAGGAGGAGGCTGCGAAGGGGGCGGGGGTGGAGGAGGAGGCTGCGAAGGGGGCGGGGGTGGAGGAGGAGGCTGCGAAGGGGGCGGGGGTGGAGGAGGAGGCTGCGAGGGGAGCGGGGGTGGAGGAGGAGGCTGCGAGGGGAGCGGGGGTGGAGGAGGAGGCTGCGAGGGGAGCGGGGGTGGAGGAGGAGGCTGCGAGGGGAGCGGGGGTGGAGGAGGAGGCTGCGAGGGGAGCGGGGGTGGAGGAGGAGGCTGCGAGGGGAGCGGGGGTGGAGGAGGAGGCTGCGAGGGGAGCGGGGGTGGAGGAGGAGGTTGCGAGGGGAGCGGGGGTGGAGGAGGAGGCTGCGAGGGGGGCGGGGGTGGAGGAGGAGGCTGCGAGGGGGGCAGGGGTGGAGGAGGAGGCTGCGAGGGGGGGCAGGGGTGGAGGAGGAGGCTGCAAGGGGGGGCAGGGGTGGAGGAGGAGGAGGCTGCAAGGGGGGGCAGGGATGGAGGAGGAGGCTGCAAGGGGGGGCAGGGATGGAGGAGGAGGAGGCTGCGAGGGGGGCAGGGATGGAGGAGGAGGAGGAGGAGGCTGCGAGGGGGGCAGGGGTGGAGGAGGAGGAGGAGGCTGCGAGGGGGGCAGGGGTGGAGGAGGAGGAGGAGGCTGCGAGGGGGCAGGGGTGGGGGAGGAGGAGGCTGCGGGGTTGTGGGGTGGAGGAGGCTGCGAGGGGGGCAGTGGTGGAGGAGGAGGAGGCTGCGAGGGGGGCAGGGGTGGGGGAGGAAGAGGGTGTGGGGGAGAAGGAGGCTGCGGGGGGTTTCGGGGAGGAGGAAGCTGTGGGGAGGTGGAGATGGGGGAGGCTGTGAGGTGGGGGAGAAGGAGGCTGCAGAGGGAGGGCGGTTGTGGGGGAGAAGGGGGGGAGGAAGGAAGCTGCTGGGGCTAGAGAGGTGGGAAGGAGGCTGTTTTGAGGGGGTAGAGGGCACAGGGGAGCGAAGGAGGCTGCCGAGGCAGGGTGCAGGGGCGGGGCAGAAAGGTGGGCGGAGTTTGGGGGGATAGGAGCCTGCTGGGGGATGGATAAGAAGGAGGGTTCAGGGGGATGTGGGGGAAGGAAGCTGCAGGAGTGGGGTAGAAGGGGGCTGCAGGGTGGGTGGGGGTGAAGGAGGCCACTGGGGATGGAGGGGGGGTGTGGGAATGGGGCCGAAGGAGGCGGGTGAGATGCGGCAGGGGTGGAGTAGAAGGGTTGGCAGAGGTGGAGTGGGTAGGCGCCTGTTGAAGGGAGCATGTTGGGGGGTAGGGTCGTTGGGGTGGGTAAGAAGGAGGGTGGGGGAGAAGGGGGCTGCAGGGTGGGAGAACAGTACTGCGGGATGGGGTGGGGGTGATGGAGGCAAGTGATGGGGTACGGAGGTGGTGGGTGGAAGGAGGCTGCTGGGTTGGGTGGGGGGTGGAGGAAGGAGGCCGCCACAGGGAGGTGGCGTGGTTGGGGGGAGGTTGGGGAGAGGGAGGCTGCCCTGGGTGTGTCGGGGAGGGAGAATGTTGGGTGGGCGCAGAGGGTGGGGGTGAAGGAGGCTGCCGGGGGTGCAGGGATGTGACAGAAGGCGGGATGGAGGTGGGGGTGAAGGAGTCTGCTGGGGACACGTCAAGGAGAAGGGTGGGTGTGGTGGGGGAGGAGGCTGTGGGGGTGTTGGGAGAGAAGGAGGCTTCCGGGGGCAGTTGGAGGAAGAGAAGGCAGCTGCGTGCTGATGCAGCTGAAGGAGGCTGCGGTGGGGGTGCAGGGGTGGAGCAGAAGGGCAGGCAGAGGTGGAGGGGGTAGGAGCCTGCTGAAGGGAGCGTGTCGGGTGAGTAGGACGGATGGGGTGGGTAAGAGGGAGGCTGCGGGAAGGGGGCGGGGGAGGAGGACGCTGCGGCGGGGAGTGGATGAGGAAGGAGGCTGCGGAGGGTGAAGGAGGCTGTGGGGGGCCGGGGATAGAAGTGGGCTGAGTGAGGGTGAGGGAGGAGGGGACGGCGGGGAAGGGCAGGGGTGGGGGGAGATGGAGGCTGCGTGGGGCGTGAGTGTAGGAGGCTGCAAGGGGAGAAGGAGGGGAGGGCAGAAGGATGCTGTGGGGGTGTGGGGGTAAAGGAGGTTGCCGGGGGGTTGGGCGGAAGGTGTCTGTGGGTAGGTGGGGTGAGGGAAAAGGAGGCTGCAAGGAGGGAGCGGTTGTTGTGGAGAAGGCTGCAGGGGGGCGGTGTGGTAGGGAAAGAAGCGTGGGGGGGTGGGGTTGTGGAGGAGGAGACTGTGAGGGTGATAGGGAGAAAGAGACTATGAGGATTGGGGCGGGGGAGAAGGAGGCTGCGATGGGGTGGGGTGGATGAGAAGTAGGGGTGGAGGGGTGTGGAGTTGGGGATAAGGAGGCTGCAGGGGTGGGGGAGAAGGAGGTTGTGTGGGAGAGCGGGTGGCGGAAGAAGGAGGCTGCGGAGGTAGGGCAGGTTGGGGGAGATGGAGGCTGCGGAGGGAAGGTGGGGATGGGGGAGACGGATGCTGCAGAAGGCGGGGGTGGGGGGGCGTAGGTGGTGGGGGAGAACAGTATCAACCTGTCAACAAAGGAATACTCAGCCAACTTTGAGGTAATGAATTTTTTGCAAATGAGTGTGGAGTCTCTAGCATAGGTTGCGTGTGTTCCGGACTACTGTATGGGTGAAAATATTTAGTGGATGCTATTGTAATTTTAAACACTGTTTATTGGATAATTTAATACTGAACAGTTTTATTTCATAAGAAAGATTTGCATTTATGTGTTATCACATATCAGTGTTTCACATGTGAATGACTTGAGGTGCAGTGACTGTTTTAGAGACTAAGATGCAACCATTTTGCCTATATAGGTCCAAACAGGTAATGAGCGACTTGCATTTTTATAGTGCTTTTTATGACCTTGGGACAACTCAAAATGCTTTACAGTCAATTAATTACATATTCACTAATGTAATGAGGTAAATGATAAATTAAGGGAGTCTTGGACTAGATAGTCTCTCAAAATGAGCCCTCAAATCTCAAGAAGAGCTCTCAAAAAAAATTATTTTGGCCCCTGAGCTGAGCCCTTATTCATGCTTTGTCACTTTCAGAAGCAATTTCTTAATCTGCTGCCTTGCTCCCCCCCCATCCCCCAACACCTGAACTCGGTTCAAACACCACCATTCATGTCCTGTCCTTCATTGTATCCACTGCCCATAAATCAATCCTTGCCAATCTAAGCTGGGTTCCCTTTCCTCCACTGTTAACATGTTATAATTACAAGTCACATCTGACACTAGGCTGCAATTTCTGACTATAGCAGATCCATTCTGTCTGGGGCAGGTGGTTGCGCTGCGATGTTTTAGCAGAAGTTGAATGATGAAAATACGTATGACCCCTATCCCCTTGCTATATTGCCCTCCTTGCTGGCATCAATCTGGCTAGGTGAGGTGGATTGGATTAAAATCAACCCCATAATGTGTAGGGGTTGGAGGAACTGCCATGGTTAGTCTTGTTGGGGAGGGCAAAATCCTTAGACTGGTTCTGCTTATTGCCATTGCATTTGTGTCCGAGAGAGAGAGCGCATATCTATCATGGATGGGCTTTTCTACACTCGCTTTACAGGCACATGCAATAGTACAAACCATAAGAGAAGCTTGAAAGGTTTTTAAACCTAAAATCTTCAGTTAGATTTAACCTTGCATTTAACTGCGTAGTTGACATTCTAATTAGAGGCCATGGAAATAATCAAAGATGTTCAAGTTAGTTAACACTAGCATATCAGATTGGTGTTCTAGATGCTGTGGGCATACTATGAAGCCAAACAAAAACTTTTGAGAACTTCATTAAAAATGTAGAATTATGTAGAATATACAAAACAGAATTTGGCCATTTGTCTTAAGTGGTTATACTGGTGTTTATGATCCACAATAGTCTCCTCCCATCTTTCCTCATCTTACAGAATCAGCATATTCTATTTCTTTCTCCCTCACAAAGCTCCCTTTTAAAGACCTGTATACTATTTGGCCATCTTGTAGTATAATCCACGTTCTAACCACTCTACGGAAAGAAGTTTCTCCTAAATAGTTTAGTGGATTTCCTTTATTTATGGCCTCTACTTTTGGACTGCAACACAAATGGAAGCACCTTCTTTGCTTACCCTTTCAAATCCCTTTATAATTTTAAAGACATTTATTAGGTCACCCCTCAGCCTTCTCTCTTCTGGTGAAAAGAGCCTCAGCCTGTTCAGTCTTTCTTGGCAGTTATAACTTCTGAGTTCTGGTATCATCCTTGTGAACCTTTTTTTGCTCCTTCAGTTCCTCCAATTTTTTAATGTAAATAATGAAGAGCAGTGGTCACATCATTGATACATGTGGAGCACCACTTCCCAGTTTGTTTGTCCGAGTGACTGCCTTTAACCCTTATTCTGTTTTGTATCTTTTCTGCTACCTGTTTTCCAACTCTATGTGCTCTGAGCTTAGTAATTAGTCTAGAGTGTCAAAAGTCTTTTAAAAATACAAGTATATTACATAAACTGCATTACCCTTGTCCACTGTTACTGCTTCAAAGAATTCAATAAGGTTGCTGAAGCTTAAACTTTGGTTTTGAAATTTTTGTTGACTCTGCTTTATATTTTCAGTTTATAAATGTTTCTCTATTAATCTTTTACTCAGATTCCATTGACTTTTCCACCACATTATTTTCATCAACATTAAATTAACTGATTTATAGTTCTTGGCACTTGTTCCATTTCCCTTTTTATGTAAAGGAATAAGATTAAATGTCTTCCAGTCCTCTGGCACTATACTGTTTTCTGTGTACACATACAGTGTCCTGAGTATCTCTTCCCTTCCTTTAGTACGTGCAATGTACACCAGGGGCTTGATTCCCCAAATTAGACTAATTTATCAATTTTACCCCCTCACCCTTACCTGTAATACTGACCCTTTCACACTTAGGAGGAGTTAACCAGCCAGTTAGCCAGTGTTAGTGACACAACTTTCATTTATCCAGTTAGGAAGAACAGAGTTTTTCAGTAATGGGACAGTATCAAATCTGAAAAGGCTCGGCTCTGGTCGCCCCAGCAGAATGTGCCATGAAGGAATGTGCTTAGGGAGAACAGTGTTGGAACAATATTCTAAAATCAATCATAATGCAATATGTCATAGATCATCAAAAGGCAATGTTGATTAGTATAAAAAAAAACCTGGAAGAACCTTATGCTTAACTTTCAAGATTCCAAAATTGGATGATATCATCAAGCAAGGTTTTATCTGATTAAGAGACTGGTGCAGGATCCCAGTAATTACTGGCACGACAAAATAGGAAACTGAATGACTTTAGGTATTTGGCTAAATTTCAATTGCAGACTGATTTCGTTACAGGGCCTGTTATACACCAGTAGAAATCCAATAAACTGAGAAAGCTTAAGTGATTTAGGCATAAAAACCCCATGGATGTGTTACAGAGCTGAACACAACCAAATATTGCCTGCCCTATACAAAATTTAGGCATTAGTAACCTTTTGGAGTTTTATCATTAGAATTTTTATCTTGACCAGGTATATAGCCTCTCAGCTGGGCAGATCCACACAATTGCAGGTAGAAGTGCTGTTTTACAGTCGTATGTGTCTCCCATGGTGATGGTCACATTAAGTAGGATAATGTGGGGGTTTTATAATGGCAGGAGCATTAAACTCATAACTTAGAATGTGTTGTCCCATTGCTGCAGTGAACCTGTGTTTATGGAGGCCTGCCAGCTTAATGCTGTCAGGTTGAACCGCTGCAAGCAAACAAGCAGCTTGATCAATAAGAGTTTATGCCTCTTGATGAGGAAAGTTTTCAAATTGGATACTTCTAAATTTTGAGCTGTTGATCAGAGGAAAAATAGAATCAATCGATTGCCTTTTATTCACTTTTGATGTGTGATTGTTTTCAAAACCTTTTACACTAGAACACCTCCCATGGTATTGCTCCCAGTATTCAGAGAATGCACACTTTACTCAGTCAGGAATGTTATACCATTTAGTGCAAGATGTAGTGTTCTAATGCTGAGATGAAACTATGTTCTTTCAAGGTGACAGTCCAAAATAAAGTCAACATTGGTGAGGTAAGAGTTGAATTCCTCATCAGACTACAAGTTCAGAATGCTGGTTTGCATTTTCTTTTACGTATGTCTGGTAATGTGAACCAGATTTTGAAGATGTTCTGGCTATTGGATCAATTTAGTATTTTTCAGTTGCTGGGGAACTTTCAATGTTCAATTGACCACCCTTGTTTTCTTTGTATTTTTGTTTGAATGTGACCTGGAAGTGTGGTGGACAAAATTCCATTCTATTTATGCCCCATCATGATACCTCCTGTACCAATGCTCATAGTAAATGGGAAGGTGCTCCAGTTTGTAATGCTGGGTGTATTAGACAAAGGAGCGCACAGTGTATTGTCTTATAGCCTACCAGCTAAAATACCCACCTAATTGTTAAGTAAACTAATTTGGGATACTGAATTTAATTATTTGGTCAAGGATCTTAAATTAGTATTTTTGTTGAGGGTCCAGTGCAGAAGCAAACATCCATTTTAAACTTTTTAGAAGGAAATGCGACTCTGCAGAGTTACATCCTAGCTGTGGCTTAGAAGGTTTTTTTGGTAAATATTAGTAGGAAATCGCCAGAGGCATTACTCATGGTAAGTCAGATAATTTGTTTTATAAATACAGGGCCAAAGGATAATGTATAATCTTATCTTTTGCAGAAGAGTAGGTGTGTATCTTTCAAGGTTATAATATCTTCTGTTAGGTAAACTCTGAACAAGTGTACACAGCTGCCATACTAAATCAGATAATCTTGTAAGGATAAAAAGCATCAGTTGCGCCTCAGTTGATAATATTCTCACCTCTGAGTCAGAAGTTTGTGGGTTCAAGACCCAGTTTAGAGAATTGAGCATGTAATCTAAGATGACACTCCATTGCAGTCTTTAAGATGTGCTGAAAAACCGAGACCCAGTCGACTCTCAAGTGGATCTGTAAGATCTCATGGGACTATCTCAAAGAAGCACAGGTGCCCTGGGCCTCAATCAACACCACTAAAATCAGATTGTCTGGCCACTATCAAATTGTTTTTTTTTTAAAGCTATGCTACTGACTCTGACCATTGCATGAGGTGAGTACAGATCAAAGAAAAGAACAGAGATCAATGAAGCCAATTAGCAGCTTGCTTGATTTTTTTATTTGTTTATTAATGTCTCCTCTTACTGAACTGCCATTAAATCTTGAAATTGTGAGTTCTCAGTACGGAAGATTCAAGCTATAGAAGTGTTTATTGGAATTTGAGTGTGCCAATTAAAATAAATTGGGAATTTGAGAGAGTCACAAATCTAGCACATGGTCCTTGATGCCTGAATTCCCAATATAGAGGAACCTATTTTGTGATGACCTTTGCTAATTTGTAAACTTTACTTCCATGTCTCATTTTGCTTAATTTATTTTTTAATTTGCCATTATCTTTTCTTGTAGAGGCTGGTGTGGATTACATTCCATAGAGTAGACAGTCTGCATAGAGACGCATCTTGGGAAGCACTGTGAGCCTACAAAAGAAACCCAGAAAAAACTTTCAACTTCAGCGCAGTGAGCCCCAAGGTGGCTATGAGTAAAAGAAAATTAGAAGTAGGATAATATGCAATTTTTAAAAAAAGGACAAGTATTGCTGAGGAGTGTTTGCTATCAGATATGTGATAATAGAGGCACAAGAAGTCCTGATCTTGCAGGAGGTATCTTTGGCACGGCCTGTTAGATTTTTTTCCTTCAGTCCTAAAATATTTTGCCTTGTAAATTGCCTGTGCTGTGAACTAATAATCCTGTGGGCATAGATGATGGGGCATCTGGGACCTTGGTGAATAATGAAACTAATAGCCTACTACTTAACCAATGAGATTTAAGGATTGAGAAAGGAACATGAATAATGAAAATGAATCAAGGTGAATTAAAGGCAAAACAAGTATAAAAAGAGAAATACAGGTGGCAAGAAAGATTGGATTGAGAGAGAACTGAGAGACAGAAGCTTAAAGGGAAAAATTTAAAAATGTAATTTAAATTCAAAAAATCATTAATATACTACCTGTGGGCTGGAGAGGCTAAATGACAATGCTGGAATGTAAATCTAACAAGTTAAAAAGGTAACAAAAATACCTGGAAAAATTCAGGTCTGACAGCATCTGTAGAGAGGAATACTCCTGTATTTCTCTCCACAAATGCTGTCAGACCTGCTGAGTTTTTCCAGGTATATTTGTTTTTGTTTCAGATTTCCAGCATCTGCAGTATTTTGCTTTTAATTTAAAAAGGTACTTGGTTCCAGTCCTGACTTTCTTTGAGTTTATTTTGCAATTAATGTATAAATGCAGAAATTTCATGAACTTGTACAGTTTCAGGGCAAGCTCACATTTGCCTGAGATTAATGGCAGAGTGGCACAAATCATTCAACAATTTGTGAAGGTTCATAATTCATGAGGTATCTCTTCTTTGCCACACATTTCTGGGAAATTCGCACATTAATAGTGGCGAGTACCATTGAAACCACTGTTATTTTAGTAGCAAAATCTAGACCATTATCTAGTTCAAGCTTTCAGTTTGAAGATCCCACTATCCAAGAGAGCAGAAGGCCACAGTTTCCTGTGTCGATGTTCGAAAGCTCCCCTTCCCAGTAGAGTGGATTTTATCTTTCGCTCAAAACAGTGTAAACCGTTGTCTTTTTAAAGCAAGTCCTCTAAGTAACCATCTAAGGGTTGTTTACATGTATAGCTTCTCTCCATCTCTGTATATAAAAAATATGCAGGATGGGAGGGTGGGAAAGAAAGGTATGTACATGGAAGAAAACGAGAGTGTGTGTGAGAGAAGTTTTTGTGTTAGCAGGGAGAAGAGGGTGAAGGAGAAACAAAAAGACTAAATGTGAAATGAAAGAAGGATTCACAATAGCAGGCATAATGATAAAGGAGAATAAACGTGCCTGAGTGTAAGACACAGAAGAAATAGAATCAGTGAGACTTGTACAGAAAGAGATGAAGAGTCTGAGACAAATCTGCTGTATCTAGCCCTAACTAGCAAGTGTCAGCTCACTGACATGGCTGTTCAACGTACCAAACAGCCAATCGGGTAACCATTTTGAAACCTCCTTCACTCTTGGGTAGTCTGGGAGGTAGAATGCTAGCACTTGAAGAAGCAGCACTCAATTTTCATAGTGTCACATCCTCATCAATATATAAACTGTAGCCTCTGTCTTACCATGAGCAATGTTAAGGAAGTCTAGCAGTTTTGCAAAAATGTTGATACCCTGTTATGTTCCAGTGCCAGTTTCATGAATTGGAGTCAAATTGTCGGGGCCTGTAGGTTTCAAATTTTTGTCATGGTTTTAGGGGAGGGAGTGTACCCTTGAACATTGATCATCCTCCTCTTCCCCGTCCCTTGGTTTCCCCTGCATGTCCTGTGTTGGCATCTTTCCATCTATGAGGAATGAACACGCAGCAAACAATCCATTTAGATGGGGGGGTCTTCATTTGGTGCAGCTTTGCTGATGGCTGTGAAAGCCAATCCTCAAGTGGTAGGTTCTATCACAAGTGCCGCTGCTGAAGCTGCCGAGTGATGATGTGGGCTGTTGTTTTAGGCATTAGTGCCTGTTGCCAAGCTACCGTAGCCACTGGTGGTCATGACAGTGCAAGTCAGCCCACAAGAGGTGTTGCCATTTCCTTCTTTCACAGCTAGTGACTCCCAGGTGCAGCAGTCTCTGTTTAGGATCTTCATGTCATGCTTAAACACAAAAATCTGGCACCACATTGCATTACTGAACGAGTGCTGCACTGTTGGAGGAGCTGCCTTTCGGATGAGACATTAAACTGAAACCTTGTCTGCCCTCTCAGGTGGGCATGAAATATCCAATTATCTATTTTTAAGAAGAGCAGGGGAGTTTTCACTGGTGACCTGGCCAATATTTATGCCCCAGGGCAACATCACAAAAAGAAAATTATCTGGTCATTATCACATTGTGGTTTGTGGGAGTTTGCAGTGCATACATTTTTGCTGTGTTTCCTACGGCCAAGATTTTCCCCTCGGCTATTTCGGGGCGGGGCCTGGTCGCTCAGGGGAAAATGACGCGTGATGACGTCGGGAGGAATCCCGGTCCACTTAAATTTTTAAGAAGGCGGACGGACAGCGAAATCAGCTGTCCTCTTGCCGACCTGTCAATGGCCAATTGAAGCCATTGACAGGCTAATTAAAGTAATTAAAGACCTGCCCAGCCAACCTTAAGGCTGCCGGGCAGGTCAGGAGCCCCAGCGGGCTCCAGATTATTCATGAAACGTCATCCACTGGTGGGATGAAGTTTCATGTCCGTTTTGTAAAAAATTAATAAAGTTTATGTGTTCTTTATGAACATGTCCCATCCCATGTGGCATTGTCACGTGAGGGGGACATGTTAATAATTTTTCAATGTTTATGTTTTTAACGTTTTTTCCACTGTCAGTATTCTCCCTGAGACAAGACTTTGCCTCAGGGAGCAGTGCGCTCTTTCTCATGCATGTGTGAAATAGCACACTTTGACAGATGGGGATTCCCTTCCTCCCCGGAACAGGAAGCGCATGGTGCTTCCTGTCGGGGATGCCACTGGGTGGGCCTTAATTGGCCTGCCCACTTAAAATGGCGGTGGGCCCCGTTTCGGTGGCTGGCATCCGAGGGCAAAATTCAGCCCTACCTTACAGCAGTGAATACACTTCAAAATTACTTCATTGGCTCTAGAGGGCTTTGGGATATCCTGTGGTTGTGAAAGGCTCTATATAAGTGCAAGTCTGTCGGTTCAGAATATGCTTTTCTTTGCAATTTGGCCCACTACATCTTGAGGTTATACATTTGATATTATGTGATTTCCATCTCTTCCTTCATGACCTTCCCTAGAAAAGCTCGAGATGTCATTAGAGTAAAACTCGTTTTTTTTTTGTAGCGAGCAAAACACAGTAACACTATTCATATGGTAAAATCTTGATCTATTTGTACAGATCTGGTACCCCAAAAATCTATATTTCCAACATGTAATGAGCATGCTGATAACTTACAGCAGGGAATCTCTTTGTTCTCAATAAAGTTTAAAACAAGCTAAATGTCCAAACAATTCCAATTTACGGCTCAGACTACCGAGCTATGCAATGGAGGATTTCCTTTGGCCCACGTGCACAACAGAGGACCAGGCTGTGAGGTAGATTTATGATTAAAAAAAAATAACTGCTGCAATGGAGAAGGATGCTATCTGACACCAATCATTCCTTGCAAATGAACCTGTATTAAGCTTCTTGCATGTGGAACTGGATACCAATTGATGAAAAGAAAGCATTGTATGTCGCATTGAATGCCCAGAACATCAAAATAACAAGCATACACTCTGTCTTTTATATTGAGAATGGTAGCGTAGTGGTGATGTTATTAGACTAGCAATCCAGAGGCTCATGACTAGAGAGTTCAAATCCCACTCTAGCAGCTGGTAGAATTTAAATTCAATTAATTAAGTCTGCAATAAAAAGCTACCCCTATAACATGAAACCACCAGGTTGTCATATAAATCCACCTGGTTCAGTGATGTACTTTAGGGAAGGAAATGTGCCATCCTTATATCTGGCCTATGTATGACTTCAGACCCACAGCAATGTGGTTTGCTGTATCAAAGCACCACTGAAAAGTCAAAATGTAATAAAACTGCACAGACCACCTGACTGCAACCTAGGCACCAGAAGTTGTGAAGGCACACTGTCCAGTTGACCCTGCCAACTACTTCTCACCAACACCTGGGGACTTATGACAAAATTGTGAGAGCTGTCCTGCAGACTAAGCAAGCAATAGCCTGAAATAGTCATATTCACTGAATCATGCCATCCAGCCAGTGACCTAGAATCCTCCGTCGCCAGTCCTGGTTATGTCCTGTCCCACCAGCATGGTGGACCCACCAGAGATGGAGGCACAGTGGTGTACAGGTGGTTGGGATTGGCCCTGGATGTT
The DNA here is from genome assembly GCF_017639515.1 of Carcharodon carcharias. Lineage (NCBI taxonomy): Eukaryota > Metazoa > Chordata > Chondrichthyes > Lamniformes > Lamnidae > Carcharodon > Carcharodon carcharias. The sequence goes on from NC_054469.1 coordinate 200,507,838, forward strand.
ACAAAACTAACTCAGGACTGCATGAAGTATGATGGCATCAGGTCCAAACGGGCAAGGAAACCTGGTGATTACAACCTCCTTCAGCTGATGAATAATAAGGTCAGAAGTGGGGATGTTTGCTGACTGCTCAGTATCATTCATGACTCTCCAGATACTGAATCAGTCCATGTCCATATGCAGCAAGACTTGAGCAATATTCTGGCTTGGGCTGATGTGTGACATGAATATAATTTGCCACTTAAGTGCCAGACAATAGCCATCTTGAACAAGAGAGAATCTAACCATCTCCCCTTGATGTTCAATGGTATTGCCATTGCTGAATCTCCCAACATCAACATCCGGGGCTTACCATTGACCAGAAACTGAACTGGACCAGGCTACTAAAGTAGATGAAAGGCTGAGAATTCTGTGGTGCTTATCTCACCTTCTGATTCTCGAGAGCCTGTCCACTGAGTACAAGGCACAAATGAGGAGTGTGATTGAATAGTCCCCATTAGCCTGGATGAGTGCAGCTCCCACAACACTTGAGATGCTCAGCATCATCCATGACAAAGCAGCCTGCTTGATCAGCACCTGATGCACCACCTTCAACATTCACTCCCTCCACCACCGGTGTATAGCAGCAGCAGTGTGTACCATTTACAATATGGAGCCACTCGCCAAGGCTCTTTTGCTTCCTTCCAAACCCATGACCTCTACCACCTGGAAGGGCAAGCACAGCAGGCACATAGGAACACCACCACCTGCACATTTCCCTCCCAAGTCATACACCACCCTAACTTAGAACTAATCATCTTTCCTTCACCGTCGCTGGCTCAAAATCCTGGAACTCCCTCCCTAAGAGCACTGTGGGTGTACCTACACCAGATGGAATGCTACAGCTTAAGAAGGCAGCCCACCACCTTCTCAAGGGCAATAAGGGATAGGCATCAAATTCTTGCCTTTCCAGTTATGCTCACACCCCATGATCAAATAAAACAAGGTACTTTTCACATACTGATGTTGATTCTAGCTGATGCTGAAACACTGAGGTTTGAGACAACATCTGTACGACAGCCTTAGATTGTAAGCTTTTTCATTCTGGGTTTGGTGCCTGCATTGATTTTTTTTCAGAAGCAATTAGTTTTTGCTGGAACTTTACTTCTCAATTGTGGAATGTCTGCTCGGTTAAATATGGTGTGCTGTGCTCACAATGGTGGTGGAAGCACACTTGTAAATTTTATGGTTGGTGAATTATGCTTTCCCCATGCCTGGCTCCTACTGCCACCTAGTGAGGGTTCAAACTTGCACTTTTCTGTTGCTTAATGAACAACAATTAGTTCTCCCCTTGAGAGGAGTGGGTTGAGTGGAGTCTCTTTAGTGTCAAGTTGACTCCAAGGTGACTCTGCTAATAAATTGAAACATAGTTGATTCTGCCAGATTTGGTAAACCGATAGTGCCATTACTTATAGGCAGTGTTGATGAACTCTAGTACATTAATTGGGGTCCTGAGGGGTAGACCTGTCTTGGGCTGTGCTTCTTCTTGGGTCCAGAGAAGACTCTAAACCACTGAATTAACATCTCCCTGAATAAGTAGCAGGATGTTGACCAGTGTTCTGTGTTGGTAACCCATTCAGTTTTAACTATTTAATTTCTATCACTATGTACACATATGGTGTCTTAAAGACTTCGATCTTTGCTCACCTGAATATAAGTTCTCTGGACCTGGATAAATGAAGTGACCTCCCTATGGGGGAAAAGTGTATGTGTGTATTCCTCATGAAAATATAAACCTTATTTATCTGGATTTCTTTGTAGTTTTGTTTGGATATTCTTTAATCCCCTTTCCTCTACTGTTTCAAGTTTTGAGTCTCCCTGGCCATCACTCTATTGAAAATGTAAATTGAACCTGATCTCCTGATGTGCTATGAGGTGGAAAACACGTGCTGTTCCTACCTGATTAATGAAATGGCTGATAAGCGTTTTCAGCAAAATTAATTTTGCATAAAATTGTTGGGTGTTTCATTGATTTTTTGTTGCTAATATTGCTAGAGTTACAATAGAAGTACCCAATAATTGAAGTGATGCTTAATATGTAATAGGATGGGTTGCCATTATGTTCCGGTTGCTCAATAAACTTATTTGCAAATTTAATTACTTGTTTGGCTCTCTAGTCTGCCTCAGGCAATTCAGATTGCGCTCAAGTGGAAAAAAATAGGCTGATTTGTTCATGCTGGATGGAGCCTGACAACTTAAGAGCTGAATTCAAGCATCGAGCTTCTACGTTTTGAATTTCAGATTAATTTCATTGAAGTTGGTACCGTGTAGTCAAAAACGTTTAGACTCGTGGTCTGTTAGTGAAGGTCATGTGTGTGCTTTGTAGTTCAGTAACTAATACAAAAATAGCCTTGCAGATTGGAGTACCAGAAGCAGCAAGTTGGTGCACGTGGTAGGGGAAAATTAGCTCCAACTCCAAGATGGCAGTGCAAATTCCTGTTACAGGGACAATATTAATTAGTTACATTGCAAGATTAAATGTGCAAACATAAAATAAGCCTAAAAGATTATTAACTACCCAATTTCTCTAATTTAATTAGGCACAGCAGAACATGGACTTTAAAAGATCATTTTCGACCATCTGGCTGGCACAGAGTTCTAAAACAATACATAATTCACTAACTGCACACCTCAGCTCTTGTTGGAATGGTTGCAATAATATTTGTACGTTTAGATCTCTGATCTATGGTATTCCTGGTCCCCACGTTATTTTATCAAATGTTATGGGCAGAATTTTTCGCTCAGCATGCGGGTGCGCGCCTGACCTGCTCAAGCGCGAAATAGTGCAAGATGTTGGGCAAGCATCGATATTTTGGTTGGCGGGTACTGAGAAGTGTGCCCGCCAACAATTAAGGGGGCTATTAAGCCCATTAACGGCACAATTAACTGAGATTTTTTTGTTGCCCATCCAATGTTACAATTGGCGGGTGGGCAAATCGGCCAGGTGGCCTTTGCATTTTTCAGGGAACCTCATCCATGGATGGGATGAGGTTTCTGTTATTAAATTTAAAAAAAATAAAAATGTATGGACAGAATTTTCATCTTGTACGTGTTCAGGTGACTGATTCTGACGCGTAGGCATTTTTTCCGTATTTTAAAATCTGTTCTAATTGCATTTAAATTCTTCAGCTCCCTCTGGCAGCTCTCTGCCCTCAGGGAGCTTGCATTGTGCGCTTCCCCCACGCCTGCACTGACTTCAGCGCTCGCCCTCCTCCCGCCCCCATCCTGGCAGCGCTGAGCCTTTCAGCGCGCGTTTCACGTCAGCTGGCCGTTAATTGGCCGGCCAGCGTGATATCACAGTATGGGGCCGATCGTGGTCAGGGGGTCCGTTCCCCGGCCACTCCCAGGCCCGCCAATCGCACCCGCTCGCTGAACTAAAAATCCTGCCCTATGAGTTTTATTTACTGTTGTCAGAAGGTTGTGCACATTTGTAAGGCTTTGTACCTTGTGAATGGCAGTTTGACTACAGGAATCACTTCACATTAAGCGAAGGATGAACTGACTGGATTTTGAACATTCAAAACCCATTAATTCTGAAGATGCCATGTTTTATAACTTGTAAAAATGATGTGTTGCGTTGAGACTTTTTCAAAAATCATATTTGTTAAACAAACAGTAGGAGCTTAAGTGTGCTCTCAGGACTTGCTTCACTTTGAACTGCTTCCTTGTATGCTTTTCAAGCTTCTCCTAATGCCTCCCTACTTTGTATGTTTCCTAAGTAACATTTTTCCTCTTTATTTCTGTCCCCTTTTCAGTCTGGCCTTTGTCCAGCTCCAATCTTTTGTTCTTAGGAACTCTGTTACAGCCTTACCACAACATTGTTACTTTTCCCACTGTTCTTGCTGCTTTCTGTCTCCTGACTCCAGTGTGAGCTACACATAGCCCATCTTTCTGCTGTTTAACGAGAAAATTGAGCAGGCGGGTGAACAAAAGTCAAAAACTAAAATGAGAGACTTTTTTTTAAAAAAAAGCAAACCTGTAGAAAATGGGATTGAAGAACTAACATACAAGGAAAAACATAAAAGAAAAAACCAAACTGCGAAGTGACACAGCTGGAAAACATAATTAAAGGATTAAACTATATTACAAGTAAAAATGGAACTTGTAAATGCACATTAAAAATAAATTAGTATAAAAATACTTTAAAAAATAATTGGAATGATCCAGGAAAAATTATTGGCCCAGATTTTGCAGTGGTAATGAGAACGAAACTGTCAGTGTTTGCCGTTATTACTCCAAGGAAGTTTTACAGCAACTTTGGAGTCAGCAAATATGCAGAATAACAGGAAATTAAGTTATTGTTGTCAATGATTCTATACCTCTCAACCTGCTGTTGAGGCACCTCAAGTCTTCAATTAATCTACAAATTGATGAGAACTTTCACTGTTAATGCTATTCGACTTTCTGTAAAAACACTAGAGAAGTTGCTTATCGAATAAAGTTTTTAACAGCATACTAACTTCATAATTACTGCTAAAAATCCCCTCACTGGCTCCAGAAAGCTAATTTTATATTTGTGGAATGTCACATTTCTGCATTATGATAAATTCCACTTTGAAAAATATGTAGTTTGTTTCTAAAGATATTTTAACTTCTTTCTAAATACAATCAATATTTTATTTTGCTACCTGAAAATTTAGATTAAGTGAAGGATATTGTAATTGGCTGTTTACCCTGCTTCATTATATCACAGCTGCATGTCTGGATACCCCCTGACTTGGTATCAAATTTAAGCTGCTATTGGGAGAGAGAAGGTCTGTGCCAGATCTTTATAGATCTGCTAGATCTTTATAGTCAGATTTCCTTAATGTGTTATGATCCTGGACCAGACCCCTAAAGTTTGGTTTGATCTGGTTAGGGACCAATAACTTTTTGTTTAAAGTAGACAAAAGTTTGAGATTCAAGACACTTGCTAGGAGAATAAAACCACAAAATTCCATAGGTTTCGAACAAACAAAAATAAACTTTACTGTAGAAGGTCAAAAAGATAAAACGATTTACAATATTTATCTTAGAATGTAACATTCAGGGTTAATATGAGGTACATGTGAATTAATAGGCCAAACTGTGGTCGAACACATGACACTGCACACAATCTATGGCAGATGCGACCAAGACAGATCCTATCGATTTGTCAGCAATCCATCCAGAAGTTAGTAAGCACTGAGAGCCAGTCGATCTCGTTGAAACTCTGTCTCTCTCTCTCATGAGGGATTCTAGTTTACACCTTTGAAGATCACACCTTGGAATTATCTCCAAAAAGATGCTCCATCTCTGCCTCAATGACTGCATACCTCCCAGGGTTTCAATCTTGCCTCCTGTGATTGCATTGCATTGGATTCCTGAGTCTGCAGTCCAACACCAGCTCCCAAACACAACTTCAGCTCTTCAGCTGCACCAAGCAGAATACTACTGCACCAAAGGGCTGTTGTCAGCCCAATGGCTGGCAGCATGGAGTTACTAACCTTCTGCTGCCTTCTCAATCGCTGGAGCTTCTCCTGAGCCCTCTCAAATTAAGGTCTGCAAAACGCAGCTATTTTCTGCTTGAAGCCTCTCTTCCTGCTCCTCTCTCTTAACTTAAATGGGACCTCTTCCAGCACAAAGGGGTATCATTGTCAGAGGCTGATCATCTTAACCCCAGGGTGTCACTGCAGGTGTTCCTCAGAATAACGTTCTATAGTTTCCTAGGCCTAACCATCTTCAGCTGCAAAGATCTTTCCTCCAGCATAATGTCAGAAGTGGGGCTGTTGTTAATGATTTCACAGTGCTCAATACCATTTGCAAATCCCCAGATTTGCCTCCTGTGATTGCATTGCACTGGATTCCCAAGTCTGCACTCCAACACCAGCTCCCAAACACAACTTCAGCTCTTCAGCTGCCTGTGACTACATGTAGGAAGACCTGGACAACATTCAGGCTTGGGTTGATAAGTGACAAGTAACATTCAACCTACACAAGTGCCAAGCAATAACCATCTCCAACAGAAGGAATATAACCATTTCCCTTTGACGTTCATCACTGAATCATCCACCATTAACATCCTGCAAGTTAACATTGATCAGAAACTTAACTTGACCAGCCATATAAATACCGTGATTACAAGAGCAGGTCAGACGCTGGGTATTCTATGGCAAGTAACTCATCTCCTGGCTCCCCAAAGCCTGTCCAGCATCTAAGACACAAGTCAGGTGTGTGGTGGGATACTTTCCAATCTCCTGGATGAGTGCAAGTCCAACAACACTCAAGAAATTTGACACCATCAGGACAAAGCAGCCTGTTTGATTAGCACTCCATCCATCAACATAAACGTTTACTCTCTCCCCTACTGATGCATAATCACAGCAATGCGTACCATTTACAAGATGCACTGCAGAAACTCACCAAGCTTCCTTTGGCAGTACCTTCTAAATCTGTGACCTCAACCAACAAGAATGACAAGGGCGGCTGACACATGGGGACACCAACACCTGCACATTCTCCTCCAAGTCACTTATCATTCTGATTTGGAACTATGGCCAGAATTTTTCTGTCGGCGATTTGGGGGCGGGCCCACTCGCCGACGTGAAAATGATGCGGAATGACGGGGGGAATCTCGGTCATCCCGCCCCATTTAAATATTCAGGAAGGCAGGGGTACAGCGCAATCAGCTGTCCACCTGCCGACCTGTCAATGGCCAATTGAGGCCATTGACAGGATAATTAAGCCAATTAAAGGCCCTGCCCGTCCAACCTTATGGCTGATGGGCAGGCCAGGAGCCCCAGCGGGCTCCTGATAATACATGGAACCTCATCCACTGGCGGGATGAAGTTTCATGTCTGTTTTTAAAAAGTTTAATAAAGTTTCAGTCGTATTTATTTACATGTCCCATCTCGTGTGACATTGTCACATGAGGGGAACATGTTAATAATTATTATTCTATTTTTGGTGTTAAAAACACTGTCAGTGATCTCCCTGAGACAGCACTTTGCCTCAGGGAGATGAGCGCTCTTTTGCGCACATGCGTGAAAGAGAGCACTTTGACAGTTGGGGAACCCCTCCCCCCCTCCCCCTCCTCCCTCCCATCGGGCAGCACGCTGGGTGGGCCTTAATTGGCCCGCCCACTCAAAATGGCAGTGGGCCCCGTTTCGGCAGCGGCAATCGGCTGCCCGCCTGCCGCCAAGCTGGTGGGTACTACCCACCCATCAAGGGCAAAATTCTGCCCTATATTGCTGTTCCTTCACTGTCGCTGGGTCAAAACCTGGATTTCCTTTGCTAATAGTTGTGGATGTACCTAGACTACATGTATTGCAGCTTTTCAA